>NC_045595.1:83322538-83634512 GCF_009762305.2 Zalophus californianus
ACCTTTATTTCTTCCTGTGAAGTCATTGTGGAGGAAAGGTAAATAATCTCTGTTGAAAGATGTCAACAAAACCTGACAGTGGAGAATATATTTCTCCCAATAAAAGCAGACTCAAAATAGGTAGAAGAATTTCTTGGGTAAGATGCTAACAAAGTAAAAACACAAAATGATGTCACTATAATAGCTATGAGAATTAGAATATCTTCTATAGAGAGATTAGCCTGATAATAAAAGAATCACAAGTTCTAAAATCAGCAAATTCTAAGCACCAAAGGACAGTAGATATTCTTTGATGAGCAAAACTGCTTTGCACAGTGAATGCATTAAGTAGTTCCAGATACGAGTCTTAAATACCAATCTAAAAACATTTTTTAAGTGACAAGTACTTAAAGCATAATATATCAAAAGAAAAAAAACAGCATATATACTAGAAGTGGCTAAAAACTTTAAAGCAGAAATTCCCTTTTGCAAGAGTTAGAAACTAGAAATGATACCACAGATTGCCCTAGTTTGTTTATACTTGCTATAAAAAAACACATTTTAAAGGGAGTGTGATATAGTAGAAAAATCACAAGCTATAGTAGAAAAATCACAGGCTAGTGTGATAACATACAAAAATGCTAAGCTTGAGTTTTGTCATCTGTAACAAAAAGGGGGGCTGCCTTCCCCCTTGCTGGGCTGTTGGGTTGTGGTAGGAACAAATAAAGCACCAGCATGGTATACAGAGTGTATGTAGACATGCCCAAAATGGTAGTCACTATTATCATTAAACTGTAATAAAAGAAATTAGTACTTGAGCCATGTGAAAATGAGGTACTGGAAGCCAGTCTAGAATTATGTTTCAAAACGAAGGTAAAACAACATAATACTGAATAAAAGGAAAACCAGTTAGCACCAAAGGGAAATAAAGACAATTACTACACAACCTAGCCTTCAAAGAGTTTGCAATTCTTTTACGTAAAGAATCACTTATCGAGCAATGACTTTGTTCCAAGCATAAGTCTGAGCAAGGGGGATACAAAAGAATAAAGACACAGTCAGGGCTTGAAAGGAATTGAGTGCTGAAATCTGAAAGCATGTAATCAGAACACAGGTGAGGAGGGGCAAGGTAATGTGAAAGCAGAGAACAAATGGCACCCAACTCAACTTGAAGCATCATAGAAAAAGTTTAGATACAAGGCAACCTTCAGGATGGGTCTTGAAGAAAATAAAGGATCTTGCTCTTCAAGTGACCGGCAGAGGCCCAGAGACAAGAATGAGCAGGGGATTTCAGGGTGAGTATGTCTGCAGCCTGGGACACAATGGTTTGAAAAGATTCTGCAGAATCATCTTGGGGTCATATGACACTAAGGACTTTGGACATTCTCCAAGAGGTAGCAGGGAGCTGATGGGTGGCTTTAAATAGGAGAGTTAAATGATTAAATCATACTGCTTTTATCGGAAATCACTCTGGGGACAACGGTAGGCTGAAAGGTGGGGAGTAAGCAGGATAAAGGCCAATGGCCTCAGGAATCCAGTGAGAGTAAGTTTACAACTGTGTAGATAAGAAACAGAAGATCCAAACTAAAGAAGAAGCAATGAACAGGAGGTGAGGAGCCAGATTAGGGCATTTCTAAAGGAAAATCTCAAAGATTTGATAACCAATTAGATGTGTGGGCAGTCGAGGGCAACTCAGGTTTCTAGCTTGGAAAAATGGGTGGGTGGTGAGGCCAATAATGGAGCCAGAAAACCTAAGAAGACAAATAGGTTTCATAGGCTAGGAAAGATTATTAGTTCATTTGGGGACATGTGAATTTTGAAGGGTTTAAGGGAGATAGATAGTTGCATTAATGGCTATGAAGGAAAACCAAAATATATCTTCCAGGGAATTTATAAGCCAAGAACTGTATGTATTTGACTGTTTAAATTACTGAGAAAGCTCTTCAATTGCTCCAGTTGCTAAATATGAACTATGTCATAGGTAAAGTTGAAGTCTCATCTTTTTTGTTTGTAGGCTCTGCTCAACCAAAATGGATTTAAAACAGTATTTAGACTATCTCAGCAAATATACTTTGCCAGGGTGAACCCTACTATCTCTGCAGCAACTGCTGCAGAGAGGTTGTACCTTTTACTGTTGGCATTTCTCCAATCGACTTCACTAGGACTGAATGCTAGCTAGGACTCAATTCTTTTTCTTCTCCACAGGCACAATTTTATAGTATAACACAGCCCTGGAGGAGAAGAGTATTCAGCTATGCGGTCAGAAATCAATCTCTGCCTTTCCTAAGACATAAAAGTTAGCTCCCTGGGGCACCTGGGTGGCTCAGTCGTTAAGCGTCTGCCTTTGGTTCGGGTCATGATCCCAGGGTCCTGGGATCGAGCCCCGCATCGGGCTCCCTGCTCAGCAGGAAGCCTGCCTCTCCCTCTCCCACTACCCCTGCTTGTGTTCCCCCTCTTGCTGGGTCTCTCTCCGTCAAATAAAATAATAAATAATCTTAAAAAAAAATAGCTCCCTGGGCAAAGCAGACATTTGTTAAAAAAATGAAGAACACATCAATCCACTGCATTCTCTGGGACTCTTGTCAAAGTGTAAAAGCATTTTTAGAAGAGATAGTAAGAAGAAACCTCAGGTGTCGAGGTGGACATTTCTCCTGCATTACACATCAGCCTGTGGAATATGGAAATGTTGGGAGCTTTTACACCAGGCACAGATGGCACTGTACTGTCTTACCAAGATGTGAACCTACCACCTTCAATGGCTTACTAAGACAAAGTACTCTGACTTTAAAGACATTCCATGTCTGGCCTAATTGACTTTCCATTCTCCTCTTGCCTCTACCTTTTGCCATTCACATTCTCTAAAATACTTAAAGACGCCCCCCTTTTAGCTTTAATGACAATGCTACATAAATTAGCAAACAGAATATCATCTTTACCCTTATCATATATGAGCCAATCATTCCCACCCAGAAGCCATTCATGATATAAAACCCTCCCAGATCATTCACCCACAGAAATTATTCCTCCTTCATCCAGATGTGTCCAGCCCTTTGCCTGTATCTCCTGAATATTCTTATCTCTTTCCAACCTAGACTACAGTAGTTTTTGCATATATTTATCATGTTCTTTGAGAGAAGGGCAAGCCTGATTTATTCCAAAGAGCCTAGCATAATGGCTTTGTATATAGTCAGTGTTGATTAAATATTGTTGAAGAAATGATTGATTGGTTATTGATGAATAAAGATTTCATCATAGGGACTGTATCATTCTAGAAGTACGCTGGGTCTAGGATATCCCAGAAACTGGTAACTCAGGACCTTCAGTGGGTTTCTTATGCCAGAAGAGGGTTCATGCCATGGCCTTTGGTCTGCAGGTGATACTAAAAGCCAGAGCCTAGGAAAAATATATTATGAGCATAACTTCCTTTTTTAACATATTAGCTATCAATTTTCCTATATATAATGACATCAAAACAAAATTATCTAATATTTTAAAGACTATATAATAAAACTTCTCTTATTATTTGTGTAATTCACTCATCAAAAGAAATGTATGTCTGATAAATCCAATTCTTATAAATCAAACACTTTGTTCATTGCATGGAAGTTATGAGAACTGCTGTGATAAATCTTTTGTAGGCTAAAGAATTCATCTACATAATTAAAGAATGAGAATAAATAATTCCCTCCTCCCATCCTCCCTCTTCTTTCTTCTCTCCTCTTTCTCCCTTTCCCTTTCTCTCTCTTCCTTTCGAATTTTCAGTAAACCTAGAATGAAGTTTAAATAAAGAACATTACTTACTTGAACACAGCCAATCTCAATGCAAGAGTGCATAGTGGGGAGTTACTTAAATCTGAAACATGGCTAGAGGAATGAGAAAGAGATGGAAATCCCTTTCTCTTGAGTGTGGGCAGAACAGATGATTTTAGAGATAGGATTAAGATCCATAATCAGTTGACTGTGAGTTAATAAAAATGGAGATTATCTTGGGTGGGCCTGACTTAGGCAAACTCTTAAAAGAGAGACCCTCCTGTTGCTCAGGAAGAAGCAAACCCTTCGGTTGTGAGAGGGCCTATAGGAGAAGACATGTGGCAACAACCTGAGGGCAGCTGCTAGTTGCTGAGAAAAAGTGCCTGACTGACAGCAAGACAACAGAGACCTCATTCATAAAACCGCAAGGAATTAAATTCTGCTAACAACTACATGACCTTGGAAGAGGGCCTCAAGCCTCAGCAAAGACCATAGCCCCAGCTAAGGACTTGGTTGCAGCCTTGTGAGACCCTGAGCAGAAGACCCACCTAAAGTCCTTGCCTCAATGTCTGGCCTATAGAAAACGTGAGATAATAAGCCACGAAGTTTGTGGTAATTTACTACACAGGAAAAGAAAACTAATAAAGAATTATCTCCTTAAACATAAAGAATAAGGATAAAAGACTATAGCATATAAATTTTTTTAAAGAGTCTTTATAAACTTCTGTTTGGGGAGAGATATTTCTAGAATGCTAGCTATTTCCTTGAATGTTTTCATGTAATAGCCTTTTATAGACAGACCCATACATAATGGAGCTCATTCTTTTTTACTGGCTAAATGCCTTTGCTGGTATTCTCCAAACTATAACCAGCAAAGACTTAGGAAGATCTCCACTGTCCCCCCATATTCCTCCCCGTTCCTACAGCACTGGGTTCATTACCCTTCTATGATTGTGATTTTAAGAGCTCTATGTTCCTTGATGAAACATGAAAGGAAAGATGGGAAAAAAAGAAGAAAGGAAAGATGAAAAGAAAAACCACTGCAGTTACCTCTGTAAAGGAAGTATTTCAATTTTAACAAATTCCTTGGACCATTTTAAAGGGGCTATACAAGAGTACATAAAATATATGCAAATATGAATGAGTTTCTAAACTACTGTTATTCTGAGTACTTTGACTGGAATCTCCTTGATAGAGTCCACTAGGCTACAAACTTCCTTTAAAGCTTACATCTTGTCTCACTAACCCTAAAGGAGAAGTATTCTGGCCAAATTTTGATATGACTGGAAAATGTAGGCAAATATACAGCTATGAAAATGTAGGCTAGTTTACCATTATGTTTGAAATTGGACACTTCCCTCTGAAAGTTTTATATCCTCAAAAAAATAAGAAAGAAATGTGTTTTTCTCAAATGGTACCCCATGACAAATATTTGCACTAAAAACTATTTTTTAAAATATGTACTTATGTGTTCTCTACTATACTTTCTTTGTCCAGATTAATATTCATGTGCTTAACACAAAAGTCTGGTCAGAAAAGTTTTTTTTAATACATTAAAGATATTTTAAAAAAACATGTAGGTAGGAAAAGTGAACTAGATACAGATCATGATGTTAACAGTGTGTGTGTCTGTGTGTGTGTGTGTGTGTGTGTGTGGTCTGTCTGAGAGTGTTTCCAGTGAGAACTATGGCTACGTGTAATGAGTTAAAAAAATTCATTGGCATTACTTTTTCATCCTAAATAGGGCATACATATTCAATGTTTGCAAGGTTCTTAGTTTTTCTCAGTCTCACTGCACTTCAATTAAACATAAACCAGGAGAACATATTTCAGAAGTAAATGTATTTTAGGGTAGTTTTATATAAAAAGATTTATATTTTCCAATAGTTTTTAAAAATTATATTGGATATGAAAAAAATTCTAATTAATTGTCCACGATTGTCTTTCAATCCTGACAACAAGCTCACTTCTTAAATATTAAAAGGAATAACTATTATATAAAACAATAAAGTGTCACCAGGTGATAAAATATATAAACTTCTTTTATGTTGTCCTGTGATAATATTTCAACCGATAAATTAGTAAGATTTTGTTATAAGCCTCTTTGTTATATACTTATTTTTTTTCCCCTGGGAGAAATTTTGAGTGATGTTTTAAGTTTTATTATTTTCCATTACAGTATAACGTCAGTAAGTCTAATAATATTTCATGGTGGTTAAGTTAGCAAGGTGGTTCGCCAGGGCTACCGTTTGTTCTCTTATATTTTCATCAGTATTACCCAATATAAAATAAAATAAGAAACTAAGATGACTATAAAGTATACCTAACAAATAAGGCAATGTACCAAGTAAACATATTACATTCTGAGTATAATAACATCATTTACTTTCTATAGAGTTTTTATTTGGGCAGGTAGCAACTTGGCAAATTTAAAACTTGCAAATAGTTCTGTCTTGCACAAGAAATTAATACTGTAAAAAACCAAAAGAAAGCAGGATGATCATAGGAAGAGTTTCAGGGAAGTAATTATACTTAAAATTTTGTCAACACAGAAAAGATTACACAATAAGATAAAATACTTAGCCAGGGAAATGGTATGCCCATGATTCTAGATACAGCAAAATTTGAGGTTAAAAATCTCTTTAAAGTATTTTTTAAGTTTCAGATTATTCAAGTCATCCTGCAATTCAAAAAAGAAGTAAATGAGAAAATACAATCTTCTTTCCTGGAGGGGGTGTGTTGGGGCAAGAGATATTCATTAGATGTTGTAAACAACAACAACAAAAAGTCTTGCCAAAGTAAACCTTTATGTTATTCCTCATTTTGCAATTTGTTTCACTGATTTTCAGACTGATTTCATACAAAGTGGTTCCCTACAGAAATCCCCCAAACCCTGTGGAGCACAAACCAGGCATATTCTCCAACACTTTTAGGTTTCAGTTTTTATTTTTTGTTTTTGTTTTCTAAATGCTGGTAGGTAATGATGGTCTTCCTAAATAAGAATTTAAAATTTCTAATCTTCCATTTTATTAACATTAATGCTTAGTTTTTTTTTTTTAAGGAGCTATTCACTAGTACACCCATCTACATGCCCTCTGCTCATCAAATGTTACAGTGAAATAAAGAGACAAAGGTATCTCATTCTGATGATCCAAAGTCCCTCTCATTAGTAACTGATATCTAAATATATTGCTGCAGTAATTCTTAGAGCTATCCTCGGATGAGTCACTACACTTTACACTCCATTCAACTTTAAATGACAATGAGATGAGCAACTACCATTTACCAATAACCTCATTTTCAATAGAGGCTTTTTTGGGATCCAGTTGAGAGCCTTTGGGGTTTAAATTTGCAACTTCAAGAAGAAACATACACATGAAACTAATCAGTTTCTAAGGTAATAATTAGTAGTACCCACATTCACACATGGCTAAAGAAAGCAGTGATGATTTTATGTGCTGTTCGGGTGGTGGAGGTAATGACAATGGCAGGGACTATAAGTTTTATTACAAGATTTTCTCTTATTATCCAAAGAAGACACATTACACGGCACTTCACCAATACTGTCTGACACATGTAGAATACAAAAGGGGAGAGAATGGCTAAAGCAAAAGTTAAAAACACTGTAAGAATATCCACACCTTTTACCTTGAGTAGGGTGGACATCAAAAATAAAAATTGAACAAAATCAAGTAAATTCTTCATTTCCCTCCCATGTAAACTTTTCCAACTATTCCTAAAGCACAAAGCCCAAGACTTTCTTCCCACTGTAATAGGAATGTGTATATAGACTACTGGAGTGAATAGAATTAGATGTGTTCTCTCATGTCAGCTCCATGAAATATACCATCATAGTAAAAAATAATTATACTTGAACCACAGAAAAGCCTTTAGAATGAGTTCCTGAGTTTTGTGTAAGAGGCAGAAAAAGGAAAGACAGCACACAGAAGCAACATAAGCTAGGAGGAAGGTGGGGATGTTCATAGTGAAACCAACTGAGAGCATTTGTTAGTGGTGAAAGTAGACTCCTAAGCCTGTTGGAAAGACCAACGGGTTCATAAAGCAAGCCTGAGAAGTCTGGGACGGAACGGGGACCTGACCGTGGTCCTGAAAGAGAACAACTTGCAGGTGATTACGAACAATCTCCCAGCGTCCACACAACACCATATCCTTGTTTTCAACTATAGCTGAAACAAGCTAAAAGTCCAATAATACTCGCCGTCAAAAAATATGTCCAAACTTTCCCATATGATCAGATCAGCCTTTATATTGCCCAGCTCCTCCCTCCCCAACAGTCTCTCCTGGAGTATCTCCTAGGATAATTTCAGGATTGAGAGGTACGCTCTTCTAGCTTAAAAGCAGGAATCAAGATTCTGACAAACTCGGAACGCTTAGAATTATACAGGAAGCTTACACTTGGCAATCCTGATTCTAGTTTGCATTTCTTAAACTCTGATAGGGAATCATGCCTACCCGAAAGACCTCAAGGAATGATGCTCCATGGAAGCATAATATTCCAAACTCACCCTATAATCTAGACAGCCTTGAAACTCTAGAAAGATAAGGTGGCAATTCACTAACATGGACATTCCTACTTTCACCTCATAAAATTAATCTAAAAAAAAAACAATTTCATAAAGAGGTACCAAAATACAGGTCCCACACTGAACAACGGGCGTCAGTCTTCCTTCAGCCTCTTTTCTAGCTCTCACAAACCCAGGAAGTCAAGGGGGCCAACTACACCAATCCAAAGTGTTAATACTACACCGATTTTGGGTGGAAGGAAATTTCTCCGCACAAAAGACACCTTTGCAAAAAACGGAAGGAATTTCACTCCGCTGGTGGAAAAAAGGTGGGAGAGAAAGTAATTTATACGTGAAAAATCATTCTCGGAAAATACCATACAACTCGTCGAAGTGCAAGACTTACGTGTTCCGTCAAAACGGGTGGCGATGGTGTCGAGGAAGGTGTTCTGGGGCGCCAGTAATCCTTTCATAACCGGCATTTTTCCAGCGTGGTGTGAAATTCTCCATCAAAGTTTGTCCGGAAGGATGGCTCAAGAGGAAAGCGCCAAGAAGGGAGAAAGGGAGCGTGCTGACGGCAGCGGAGGGGGACCTGGCGTGGTGCTGGGGCCGATCAGGGGGAGGAGGATGGAAGGAGCGAAGGAGCGCGTTCCAGCCGCCGCTGCTCTGGCTGGAGCCTCTCGGCGAGCGCTCGGCGAGCCTGCCCCGCACCTCCGAGCTCAGCCTGGCGCAGGCTCCCTCTCCCGCCCCCTCCACCTCCGCCAGCTGCCGAAACCCCCCCACCGTTCCTCCGCGGGCGGCAGAGCCCGCCGAGCGCCGCCTCGCCCCCCACCCCGCCCGCCCGGGAGGAGCCCGCCCTGGCCCGGGGCGCCGCGCCCTGACCTCAGGCGCTGGGGTCGTGGAGGACTGCGCTCGCTGCAGGGCGAGGCCGGGTGGCGCTGAGCCTCCCGGTTCCCAAGGGGCGCAGGGAAACGCGCGCGAGCGCGACTCCCACCCCCAGGAGCCAGTGAACAAAGACCCCTTTGTTCCTGCTCCGTCCCTCTCCCGGGGAGACCGGAGTCCCGTGGGTGTGGTACTGGAGAAGGGGAGGAGACAGGTTGGGGCAGGTACCCGGCTTCAGCCAGGAGCTTGGGAGAGGGCAGTCCCCCCAGTGGTGTCCGAGAGAGCTGAGGCAGCTGGGCGCCCCAGGGGAGATGGCCCCCTTCCGGCACACCTGACACTGAGTGCCCGAGACTGAAGCAGGGCAGCTTCGAGTTAGTTGCGCGGCCCCCTCCCTAGTCACTCCGGTCTTCCAGCTTGAAAACTAGTCCAAAGCTCCCGGGTTTTTCCACCTTTCTTTCCTGGGTTCAAAAAGGGGTGTTTCGGCCCCTCACTCCACACTGCCATTGGTCTTCCCAAGCCATTCTAATGTAAAAGAAAATAATAAGAGGGTTTTTTTGTTTGTTTTTTTAATGGACAATGGATGGCTTCTCATTCTCTGGCAAAATGTAAATAAAACATTCCTAGAAAAGTTTTGTTTTTATTGATTTGCAAAATACAATGTAAGTAAAACCAGTAAGGTTGCCTTGTAAAAAAACAGCTTCAACACCAATTAGCCTAGCCCGCCTCTTCTCCACCACCCAACAACCCCACACCCCCGCCCAACAGCGAGGCTTCCTCCGAGACTGGAACCTCCGGGTGGAAATCCTGGCCGAGTCCCTGGAATGGCAGGTGTCATGGAAAACGAAAGTGGGCTCTCCCTGCCCTTCTCCCCTTTGCTCACGCGGGGACTCCCCGTCTGCCAACATTCTGCCAAGGAAAGCCTGGCGCAAGCCTGGGGAGCAGCCCTGCGGGGACGTGGAGGAGGACACCCGCGCTGGGATTCTACAGAAAACCCTGGAAGGGAAGGCGATGTGGAAGGAAAAGTTGAGAGCCTAGGGGTAGAAAAACAAACGTAAGCCCAGGTGCTGGCGCACCCGGAAGGAAAGGAGGGGGGAAGCGAACAGGTGTGTGAGCCTTGGAGAGGGGCAGCTCCTGTCCCCGCCGCCTGGGAGCCCGGGCGTGGCGGGAGCCGAGAGCGCTTGCTACTGTTGGTAGCGGGGCCGGGGGAGGGGGGTCTCCTTGTTTGAATTCTCCCGGCTCCTGGGGCGAAGGGGGGACCCTGAGGGTTTCGTCACGGCTGCCCCGGGCTCAGGAAGGGCGGGGGTGTAGAGCGAGAGGGAAGCATCCTCCTCTCCCCGCCCCCAGTCCCTCTTTCTCCGTGATGCACTTCCTGCGGCCGAGGATTCCCTTTGTGTTGAAATTCAAGACGATCCGGCCGCCGCGTGCAGCTCTCCGGGCGCGGGGCGCGGGGCAGGGGAGGGTATTCCCGAGTGGGCGGCGCGGGGCAGCAGACCCAGAGGTCAGGGCTTTGGCGGGGGGGTGTCTCCCGCCCCGCTGGACTCCTCCCCAGCCCACTCGGCCGCTCCCGCCCTCCCCCCAGTCCTTCCGTCCCGATCCGGCTGTGCTGTGCGGAAACCGAGCTCACGTGGGCGGTGTCCCCCACGCGGCGCGCCAAGACAACTGCGGGTGGCTCTGTTGGCTCTCTCTCAGGCAAAGTGGAGAGAGAAAGAAGAGGGAGCCCCTGCTTCTGTTTGGGCGGTGCGCTGCGTCCTAGAAAACCCACTCTGCTGCTGTGGCTGTAAAAGCCTGAAAAACGCCTCGCATCTAGTGGCTTGAAGTTCAGCATGAAATACATTAGGTGTAAAGCAGGATTCGGGTTCATAAAATTTGCACTGTAGGGCTGTGTGTGTCTGTGTGTAAAAACTGTTGCCTCGTGGGCTTAATGTACGTTGCCAGATGCATGAAATCACTTGGCAAGAAAGAAGCAACGAAAGGGCCTTAAGAATGGCATGGCCACCCCAAAGAAAGCCTAGGTTTTATGGCAAAAGAAGTCCAGCATTTATCACTCAGGTCTTAGTCCCTTCTCCAGTACCTACGATGTGTGAGGGACTGTGCTAGACATGACAAGTTTCCTGCCCTAAAATACCCAAGCCTGAGATCCTATTGAATCCTATTGGTCTGTAGTAGATGGCTTTCACCACCTCTTACATGCTTATCTCCCACAAAAAAGGAGTCTTTTTTTTTGTTTTTTAAGATTTTATTTATTCATGAGAGAGAGAGAGGATTTATTCATTTGAGAGAGAGAGCACGAGCACGGGGCAGGGAGGGATAGAGGGAGAAGGTGAAGCCAACTCCCCACTAAGCAGGGAGCCTGATATGGGGCTCCTCTTGATCCCAGGACCCTGGGGTCATGACCTGAGCGGAAGGCAGATGCTTAACCAACTGAGCCACCCAGGTGCCCCAAGAAAGAGTCTTTCTTAAGGGTCTGCTTGGGATCCAGGCCTTCTCTGAGTCTTGGGATCTAGGCCTTCTCTGAGTGAGTATCCCAGGAGACAGGAATTAGGAGATACCAGTTTCTTAAGGCCTGGTCCAGAAACTGCCAGAACTAAAGCAGGCACAGAATCCAGATTCGATGGGAGAGAACAGAAGTCCATCTGTTAAAATCTCCACATCAGTTGTGAGTATTTCAAGTTTCAGAGGAGGTTGCCTTACAATGGCATTCCAAAATTTGATTTAAAAACCTAATTTCACCTATTTTAAATATTTCCATAAGAGCTTAGGATTTCGGGGTATAAGATCTGGGCTCAAGTCAATAATTCTTTATAAGCAAAATGTTAAGACAGAAGTATAAAAATATACATTGAAATTACTTGAGAACTAAAGCCATGTATAAATGGCAATTGTTACTGTTTTCTTTCATGTTTATTCTCTCCTGTTGGTAGAGGTCATGGAGAGGACGTGACCACCGTTGACCCCAGAGCTGGTCTCTCATCAGAGTCTCCTCACCTTTTCCCCTATCCTTGTTAAGTGCTTTCTGCCTACCTTTCCCACGGCCTCGAGCCGTTTTCAAGGATACAGACTTGAAAAAGCAAGTTTCTAAGCCACAGCTAAGGCCTCCATGTAAACTTTTAAGATTCTGGTGGTTATATGCCTACATCTACTCGTTGTGCAGCTACTCAAGACAAGCCTAGTATGTAAGTTCCCTTGCTTGTTAAACCTACCACCTACTAATCTGGAGTGGCCTGCCTGTTTCTTTGGTCTCTCCTTGCCTTCTGGAGATCCATTTAAGATTTTTACCTGAGGTTTCATACCAACATCTCAACATTTCATGCTGTCTTTTCAGTCTGGATAAGATTGAAAAGGGGCTTCAGAAACCACCCACCCACCCCCATATCTGTTTGATGCTTTTAGGTTTTCTTCCTGTCCATTTTATAATTATAGCATTCATTTAATACCTTGGCACAAACAAATGCTTCATCTTCATTGATGTTCATGTATTTGACTGTAGGCTTTGGAAACATTGTTAAACTTTTTCTGGCAACAAGAATTTTAGCCCTCAGGAGAAGTAGCTATTTTAAAATGTATAGGCTGTTAAAAAAAAAAAAAAAGAGTGTCTACTCAGAAGTGTTGTGTTTTAGTTTTGTCTCTAGCACTTATCCCCTTTGTGACTTTATCACTACTTTGGGCAAGTCATTTAGTCTTTGTGACTTAACACATCCTCCTCCATAAAACTGGGACAATGTGGGGCACCTGGGTGGCTCAGTCCGTTAAATGTCTGCCTTTGGCTCAGGTCATGATCCCAGGGTCCTGGAATCAAGCACCACATCGGTCTCCCTGCTCATCGGGAAGCCTGCTTCTCCCTCTCCCATTCACCCCTGCTTGTGTTCCCTCTCTCACTGTGTCTCTCTCTGTCAAAAAGTAAATAAAATCTTTAAAAAAAAAAAACTGGGATAATACTTTTCCTATCTTCTTCACTGAGTAGAAGAGAATATTTGTGAAGAATCTTTGAAACCTGTAATGTGTGGCGTATGATATAAGGGATTATTACAATCATCTATTTCTCTTTTTTTGTTGTTGTTTTCTAACACCTAATTCAAAGTTCTTTATACACAATAAATATTATTGACTGTTACAATATATGGTCTTATTAGCTCAGAACATATTCATGTATTAACAACCCATCACAACCTATGGCTTCTGAGTTTTTCCTTCTAAATATAAGTGACTCTAGAAGCTCAGAAGGAAAATCAAGTTCATTCATTTCTTTTACTAATGCTCCTCAGTTGTCCTGCTGTGATGTCCAACTGAACTGGATTCTGGTTACTGACTCCTGTTCCCAAAATACACTGAATGTGTATAGAAACTGGAATATTCTGGCAAAAACCTCCAAAGTTATGATTATAGTCAGGATAATCTAAATTATGCTTCAATAAAAATATAAAATCTCAGTGGCATATTACAGCAATGCTATTTCTTGCTCACTCTACGTTTCCCGCATGACTTGGCAAGTACCTCTGCTCATTACTAGGGTCCAGACTGATGGAAGCTCTGCTTA
This sequence comes from Zalophus californianus, assembly GCF_009762305.2. Taxonomy (NCBI): domain Eukaryota; kingdom Metazoa; phylum Chordata; class Mammalia; order Carnivora; family Otariidae; genus Zalophus; species Zalophus californianus. The sequence continues at coordinate 83,336,207 of NC_045595.1, forward strand.
AAATGTGTTTTCCCTGATAAGAAAAAGATAATCTGACAGAACATGCACTGTGTTTTAAAACCTCTGCCCACAACTTAATGGCTAAAATGAGTCACATGACTATCTGAATTTGAAAAGGGTGGTAAAATACAATTTGTTTTGTGCCCAGTCTTAATTTATAAAGGTGACAAGAAAGAGGTCAATGCCATTGAAAGAGAGGTTCAATGTTACTTACAATTCCCCTAGAAATGAGAGACATGACTCATTATGCAGAGCCACAGAGGAAACACCAGATGTTAGTCAGGAAACAGAAACAGGAGTGAGGGGAGCTCTTAAGTCACAGCCTTTACTGGGGTTTCTGTGGGAAAGGGAGAGCAGGGCAGAGTTTAAGATTGGCTAGTTTGGGGCACCTGGGTGGCTCAGTTGGTTAAGCGACTGCCTTCGGCTCAGGTCATGATCCTGGAGTCCCAAGATCAAGTCCCGCATTGAGTCCTGCATCAAGCTCCCTGCTCAGCAGGGAGTCTGCTTCTCCCTCTGACCCTCCCCCCTCTCATGTGCTCTCTCTCTCTCTCTCTCTCCTCTCTCTTTCAAATGAATAAATAAATAAATCTTTAAAAAAATAAGATTAGCTAGTTTGAATAGTTGTGGCGGGCTTTAGGCTACAGGGGTGGTCTGTAGCTGCCTGGCACCTGGCCCTGTGGTGATTTAGGGCAGGGAAATATTAGCTTGGTGTGAGAGATTTAGATAAGCTCATTGGCCAGTTATACACATGGTCTTTCTCACCTATAAGAGGGAGAACTTTGGAAGCACTATGAGAACCCTCATCTACAAAAGAGAAATAATGCTAATACTAATACTACCCTACCTTGGACTTTGTGATAATTACATGAGTTAATAATATAAAACACATAGAATGGTATCTAAATTATAGGAGCTCTATAAACATAGGATATTAGTATTATTTTAGGCTGCCCTGTACAGACTCTCACCTTAGGAACTTAGATCACTACAAAGACCCTTGGGCAGTAATTGGAGAGCTGATTCCTAGAGGTACAGGGATTCATCTAATAGCATCCTCAACTCTTAGTAAATTTTCACAGTAGTCAAGTCACACAGCCAGACCACTTTACCATTCAGTGAATGTGAGCCTCTTCGGGAGGGTGGACAGTGAAAACCCGAGCTAATATTTGCTTTATTTATTTATTAAATCTAACTATCTTTCCCTTACTTTGGAGATATTTTGTCACAGGAAACTTAACATTATGTCCTTTAGTGCCTATCCACAGTTTTCAACATTGTGCTCAGGCCTCTTGCAAAACACTGCTGCCCCAATTTCATCAGACCTTAAAGGTGAACACCCTCAATTTCATGCTCTCTCATCTGCCAGTGATTTTATTTTATTAAGCTTTTACTTGTTTATCTGACAGAGAGAGAGAGCACACAAGTAAGGGGAGAGGCAGGTAGAGGTGGAGGGAGAAGCAGACTTCCTGCCGAGCAAGGAAGCCCTGAGGAGGCTTGATCTCAGGACCTGAGGGAAGGCAGCACTTAACCAGCTGAGCCACCCAGGCGCCCCCTGCCAGTGATTTTATAACTTCATTCATCCTACCATCTTTCCTTTTCTCCCAAAAGATGAAGTGTTCTCTGTAAAAGTATCACATAACCCCCATAAGTTTTCATAACTGACTTCCAGAACTGTGTTCAATTTGTCAAGCCCTTCTCTTGTATATATTTATTTCTCTACTGGTTTATTCTCTTAACCTATAAATATTCCAGATTCCCTGATCCTAATAAATACCCTTCCTTGATCTATATAATCTTTCACATTTCCTTCACATGCAAATTTCCTGAAAATTAGCCTAGAGTTACCATGACTACTTTCTTACCTCCTCATTTCCTCATCAACCCTTTATAATCTGGATTTTTCTTCAACCATTCTACCAAGATGTCTCTTATTGAAATCACTGGTGACCTAGTTGTCTAAACTAATGGACATTTTCAGCCCATATATTCCTGATTATTTTCCCCTATATTTGACTCTGCCAATTAATTCTTTCTTAAAACTCTCTACTCCATAAATTTCTAAGACAGCAAACTTTCTTGTCTTGGGTAAAAAGACCCTTACCTGTTGGTTGTTTAATTTTCATTAAAAAATCTTTTCCTTCAACTTGTCTTCATATTCCAGTGTTCTTCAAGATTCCATAAACTAGATTACTAAACATTTTCATCTCAGTTACTGTCATATCTCAAATATCTCCTCCATGAGAATACTTTTCCAATATTTAAATGAAACCAAGGCCTCTCCTCTAAGCTTCTGACAATATTCAACTGTAGGCTTTATATTACACTTTGAATATTTCCCCCCCACAAATTTTGTATCCATCCTTATAAGACCCCAGGGAGACATCCTCCTCCTTTTTTTTTTAAGATTTTATTTATTTATTTATTTGAGAGCAAGAGAGTGAGAGTGGGGTGGGGGAGAGGAGAGGGAGAGGGACAAGCAGACTGTGCTGAGTGCAGAGCCTGACACGGGCTCGATCCCAAGACTCTGAGGTCATGATCTGAACCAAAATCAAAGGTCAGACACTCAACCAACTGAGCCACCCAGGCATCCCCCTTCTTACATCTTAGTCCCAATATCCATCAAATATTTGGGCCCTTATTTTGTCTCCTAACTATATCCTAAAGAATCTCTTATTTTTCCATCTAATCAATGTCGTAGTTGGGTCTTTTCCATGTCTTGCATGAACTCTTGCAATGCCTCCTATGTGGTTTCCTTACCTAAAGTGTTATCTACCTCAAAGTCATTCTTGACATTCCAGCTAGCGTGATCTCATTAAAGGTAAATCTATCATGTCTCTCCTCATGCTGCCTAGAGGGTAAAGTCAAAGGTCTATGGTCTGAGTTCAGCTTATCTCTTCATGATGCATTTCTCATCATACTTAAATTTTTTGTTCAAGGAAAACAAAATTCCTAGAAGTTCCCAAAACATGCAGTGCTTTTCAAGAGACTGTGACTTTGATCATACTATCCTCACTTCCTGGAAAGCGCTTTTTAAACCTCCTTAGCATGACTAACACACACATACCCACGTTCTACTCCCACCTAATTTGGATGCCCCTTAAAATGGAATCATTTTGCTTTCACAACAGCTGTTGTATATCGGTTGTATATAATCTGACCTAGTTTTACTTATGTGCTTTTAAGTAAGTTACTTATCTCTTCTGAATCTCATGGGAATTATAATAACATACATTTCACAGAACAATTGTGAGGAATAAATGCGAAGCGACAAAGAAATTGACTAGGGCAGTGACCCACCATTTACTCATTATTGTATTCCCAGTGACTAACATGGTCTCTGGCACATTGCAGACATGGAAGTATTTGTTGAAAGAATAAATGTTAGTTATCACAATTATTATCTCAATCATTTCACCCATATATTACTTTCTATTTATTAGTTTATCTCTCTGTCTCTTGCACCACCACTTTTAAAGGTTTGTTATCTTAAGAAAGCTATCTTATTCAATCTCTTATTTAAAGTATCTGGCATAAGATGGATTTAAAAATGTTGGATGAATGAAGTTATTCTATAGCAGGTCTTCCTCTACAGCAAATGTCAACACTGACTTCACCGCTCCTTCATTACAATTCCCTTTGCTAGCCAATCTCTTGTTGGACTGATCATCTACAGGCAGAAAATGAAGGGAGAAGTTCATATATGATCTAAACTCTTCTGATCAAATTATTGAACAGGTACTTTCTAATGTACGTAAGAATAACGTACCTTCTTTAAATCACAAAAATTTCAAGCTGTAGAATCTTTCTTCTATAAACTTTCACAATGAGTCCAAGGCAAGCTCCCATGACTCTGTCCTGCACTGGATCCTCTGTCTCTCCATGACATCCATATTTTTAAAAAGAGGGCTCCAGTTGTTGGATGTTTGTTAAGCTGAATGGACTACACATATTAACAAATAGGTGAATATTTGTGAAAAGTGAGGTAATGTAATTTCTGCTTAATAAAACAAACTTATTCATAAAGTACTCTCTTCCTACTTCTTAAACTATTTCAAGGCAGTTCACTATTAAGACATACACAGAAAGTTAGTTTAAATGAAGTACATAATATAAGTGGTGGGATTATAAGAACTTTTATCGCTTCTTTATAGTTTGACATATTTTCCATATGTTCCTTAATGAATATGTATTACTCTATAATGAAACCTAAAATACAGTCGGAAAAATCAGAAATTATTATTTTTTTGAAGATATTTTATTTTTATTTATTTGACAGGGAGAGACACAGCGAGAGAGGGAACACAAGCAGGGGGAGTGAGAGAGGGAGAAGCAGGCTTCCCGCCGAGCAGGGAGCCCAACGTGGGGCTCGATTCCAGGACCCTGAGATCATGACCTGAGCCAAAGGCAGATGCTTAACTGACTGAGCCACCCACGGGCCCCAAAAATCAGAAATTATATAAAGGAGGGGCACCTAAATGGTTCAGTCAGTTAAGCATCTGACTCTTGATCTCGGCTCAGGTCTTGATCTCAGGGTCTTGAGTTCAAGCCCCGAAAAGAAAAAAGAAATTATGTAAAGGATAGAGCAGTTTATCGTACAAGAAATGTGATTTACTCATCTGAGCATTAAATTAAGCTCTGAGTTAAGTAGAGGCCAAACCAGGGCTTGGTGAATATATAAGCATCTCAGTCACTTGGGTGAGATCAAAATCTTTTCTGGTGCTAAATTCCAAGAAGAAACTGTCACTTAGTTTTATTGAAATAGCAAAATATTGGGCATCAAAAACTCAAGTACCACTACAGGCTCATTCTCAACAAATTTTGAGGCTTTGAAAGAATCATTTGGTATCTCTGGGATTCGTACAGTGAGAGAAGGAGGAGTAGTTTTGGATCTCCAAGGTCTCTTCCAGCTTTAATATAATGTGATCCATGTTTAGGGAAAATATTTCAAAATAAGACTGGAGGTCATGTCTTTACACTGGAAAATTGAACCCCTGCAACAATCATTGCTGCCCTGAGAACTTAGAAGAAAAACTGTATCTGTTTGCTCACATACAGATAAAGACAATGCAGAGTCTTGCCTAATGCATTAAAGATGAAAAGAGTGACTCTTACACCCTCCTTCCCTTTCCTAGATTCTATCCTGGTTTCTGTTTTTAGACTTTCACACAAGAAAAAATATATATATATAAAGTCAGTCTTTTTCAAGTTTCCTGCTGCTCTTTTGTATGTATTTAAACCCAATGTTTTAGCAAAAGATGAGAATAGATGCTCAGTGCTGATGTAAATGGCAATGCCGTCATCACTCAGCTAACGGAAAACAGAAATAAAAGGGTAGAGAGGGGGAAGGGAAGCATCGAACAGTTCTAAGTGTTGATGAAGTAGATGTTTAAAAGTTATAAGTTCTTGCTAGTCAGACATAATGCTGTTTATTTCTTGTTTAATCTCGTAGTGCTGGCTCAGTGATCTCTTTCTTTTTTGAATTGTAGTAGCACTATCCAAATTCTGTATTTGGTAATATCTCATGAAATATCAAGACATGTCTTCTTTTGATATCTTCTTTCTAGAAAACTTAGTTTCATTACCTTTCAGTGTCTGCATGTCTTGGGTCTTCTACTAGGTTAGAGACATCTTAGGTACCAGGGTTGTATTTTGGATGCTTTGTGTCTTTCATGGTGCCTAGCTTGAACTTTGCTCTTTGTAGGTTTTCAATATAGACTTACGGGTCCTCCAAACATTGTGGGTTATTTACACAGTGTGGATTGGTTTAAAGGACTTAACTATGATCTCCATGTGTCAACTTCTTCATTCCACTACTTCATTCAAAATCCTTGAACTGCAGATTCACTTCAACTGCATTTTTTTATTACTTCTAATTACTCTTATTACTTGTACTTTTCTATCCTTCTTTCTATTGTCTTCTCCCAGATTCAACTCAAAATTCACTTTCTCTGAAAGACTTTCCCACTTTGGCTGTCACTTTAACTTTCAAGATTCAGTTTTTCCTTTGCTGCTTCCCAGTTTTGAAAGGTTTCTTATGTAATTCCGTTCTATAAACTTTGCTCCTAAATAGTCTGTAAGGAACAGTGTTGAGTCACTTTTTTTGTATTGTGGAATATGCAATAACTGGCACATTATAGTAGCTCAATAAATGCTGGTTTCTTCCCCTTGTAGCTGCCTTAAAATTGCAGGCAGTCAGAACATGTTTTAAAATTACACTGCTGAAGCCATTTCTGGTGGTGAGCTTGGCACTTAGGGATCATTGCCACTCTACTGCGTTCGTTAATTCAAAGTGGAGTGCAGTAAAGTGACAAGAAATTCAGTACAATTTTGAATCATCGGATGGCAAAATTAGAGACTACAGAAGCCATGCATTGACTCTAGCAGAGGGAGAGTTGTACACTAAAAAAGGCTATGACATTTCCAAGGTCAAACAGTCAATTCAAGAGGGAACTCTTGAGTCTAAAATGTCTCAGCAGCATACCCTTGTGACTTTTCTTTATATCTCTGCTTTTCCTGGATTAATGTTTTTTCAAACTATGAAGGATTATGAAGGTATGTGCTTCTTGATGCTCACTCCCCAAATGTGGCCACAGAAGATTAATTTCCTCCTTTTCTTTTGAGTTGTAACTCTTCTGATAAAATATTCATGGCAGTTCATCTTTTGTTAATCACCTTTAAAACTTCTTGACCTGAAGTATTTGTGCCCCTGTGGTAAAGTTACTTCTAAAGCCACAAGATAAACAAGGCCCATCTTCCAGAAACTTTATTTTCATATTAAAGTGCAGCTATATATTTCCTTTTTAGTAAAGGGATTTTTTTTTTTTAATTTCAATGTTGTGGCTACTACGTCAGGCTATTCTTCCTGGAATATGCATTCAGGCTGCCTTGAGGTTAGCAGATCTCAAGACGAAAAGTTGACATAGAGAATGTAAGACTACCTTGTGAGATGCAAAACATCTGCAATGTCAGTTTATGGAACTGTCTCTTATGTAACTTGTGCTTCAGCCTTGACTTTCTATCTGTCAATTTCATTCTTTGGGTTCCCTACCATTTAGCAAAGTACTGAACACAATACAAATTATCCCCCAATAAATGTAAAATATACACTGAGGATGACAAATAGTTATTGAGACCATTTGTAGAGGTAAAAGAAATATCAGATCGCCCCAAGAGATATGAAGACCCAACTATTCCATAGCAGGAATCACAGGAATTGAGAAGTTACAGCACTGTGCGGATATTTTAAATTCTACGAAATATGAGAAAGAAACAATTCCAGACTACCTTGAGGAATAATTTTATTTTAAATTGCTGACATGAGGGGTGCCTGGGTGGTTCAGTCATTAAGCGTCTGCCTTCGGTTCAGGTCACGATCCCAGGGTCCTGGGATGGAGCCCTGCATCGGGCTCCCTGCTCCATGGGAAGCCTGCTTCTCCCTCTCCCACTCCCCCTGCTTGTGTTCCCTCTCTCGCTGTGTCTCTCTCTGTCAAATAAATAAATAAAATCTTTAAAAAATTTGCTGACAGAGAAAATAGATGGAAATTTCAATAAAGCCTGTTCTGCACATGGGTTGTAATAAGAACAACCATTCATAGTTCAGTAACTTTTACTGGCACATTAATTGATCATTTTATTACACAGTTACATGATGCTCTATGCTGCCTTATTTTATTTTTTCTGAGACACACATAAAAATGCTTCTTTATAACATTAAAGAAAAAATAATATTTAAATTTTAATTAAAAGGAAAAAATACAGTTTCTGAAATAATGAAATCATTAGAATTTCAAATCTTTACATTTGTGGCTTTTATTTTCTTTCACAAAAAAAAATGTCAACATTTTCAACGTTGTAAGGTAAAGATTATGGAGAAATTGTTTCCTAAGAATGAAGATTATCAATGCCTTAAAGAGTACAATTTGTAGTTAACTTTTCATTTCTTTCTTTTTAGGAAATAATTTCACATGGCAGTCATGGTCTTTTTTGGGAGGTGGGAGGTTAGATCTGGAGAAACAAAGCATAAAAATTTTTGGACATGCTAAGACACATTTGTGTGGGGTAAGCCCCCAATGGCTTATTCTTCTCATTAAAAATACATAAAGATCAATATCACCGCTGTGCTTAATGCACAAAATGATACAAAATAAAAGCCATTCACAAAGTGATTCAGGTACCATAGAGACTGTGATTGCCCCAATGAAGAATGAGTGAGTGAATGAATGTATGGAGTCAAGTACTTCTGGATCAAGTGGCAGGTGCCTTGGCTGAAAGTGCTATTTCTGCACAGTGGGGTGCACAAGTGTGGACTTCTTTGAATTTTGGAAATAAAGAGTATTTTTATCGATCAACAAGCCCACACTGCAGCTCCTTTATATTAAGCTCAAATTTCAACAGTTAAACACTCCCCTGGATAGCATTTTGTAAAATTACTCATTCTTCACTGCCAAAGGCAACAAAACGGGAACATCTAACAATTTTAATTGCTATTAAATGCTTATTTAAGCACATGTGGAAGAATTTCAGGGAAGTAGCTAAAATCACCTCTTATCCCACACTGAGTGTAGAGAGTACTTAAAAATAAAATCTTTTAGAAAAATCACCTCTTATTCTCTCTTTTATTTTAAGGATTAGCTCCTTTGAAAGTTCTTTCTTTTTTTCTTTTTTTTTTTTAAGATTTTATTTATTTATTCATGAGAGACACAGAGAGAGAGGCAGAGGGAGAAGCAGGCTCCCAAGGAGCAGGGAGCCCGATGCGGGACTCGATCCCAGGACCCTGGGATCATGACCTGAGCCGAAGGCAGACGCTTAACCATCTGAGCCACCCAGGCGCCCTTTACTTTCTTTTGAAAAATGTGTAGCATATTATTATAATCAGATGATCAATAGTCCTTAATCATATTGATTGCATTCAGGAAAAAATCAGAAATTATAAACTAGATAGTCAAAAGTTAATAATTAAATTGAAAATTTATCTCTCCCATTTACAAAATTTCAAGTTTTATTTTATTGCTTCCTGAGATATAATTTAAACAAGCCAAAAAAATTGGGGGTTTTCTGTGGATTATAAATTTGCAAAACTCAAAAGCATAACTTGACTTAGCAGTTGGACTCTTTCCACATTCTCATAAAAACTGGGCTAACGGGAGCACCGGGGTGGCTCAGTCATTAAGTGTCTGCCTTCAGCTCAGGTCATGATCCCAGGGTCCTGGGATCAGCCCCTCATCGGGCTCCCTGTTCCACAGGAGCCCTGCTTCTCCCTCTCCCACTCCCCCTGCTTGTGTAACCTCTTTTGCTGTGTCTCTCTCTGTCAAATAAATAAAATCTAAAAGAAAAAAAAAAAACAAAGAAACAAAGTTAAAAAAAAACTGGGCTAACAACAATTTTAATACACATGTTTCAAAAAGTAAATGGAGTGGAAAAGGGCATTCTACACATGGTGGTATAATTGACTAAGTGGCGGACTTGGAATAAGGAGACTCAAATTCTCCTATTGAAAACTTATGACACATAAATCATATTATAAATACTCGAATCTTTGTCACCTAATAATGAAACTTACTGAGTATAGACAATATCGCTCACGTTTCTGTGGAAATCTCCCTAAAAGACCGCAGCAGTTTGATGGGACTCACGCAGTTCTCAGACTATGATAGTTGGAGTTCTTTGTGGGATGATTTTAGATTGTACCAAGATGACATTATGTTATTTCAATAATTATCTATTATGAAAATACATAATAAAAGAGTTTTCCCATATCCATAGTGATTAAAATATTGTTTAATATTTATGTTCTTAAAATACTTAGATTTTAAAAGAGATTGTATAAAATATTAAATATATACTACTACAGCTGATAATAAAGTAAACAGGTTTTTAAATGATGGGAGAAGTCTGGTTATGGGGAAACAAATGTTGCCTAGGCTATGCAAACAGTTTGAGAAACACGGAATGACATTATTTGAGATTCCTTCCAGTTTTTAAACAAGACAGGCCTTTAATGAAAGTGAACGACATTAGCTTCTTGCTAGGTGGTAAAAACAAACAAAAAACAACCCAAAAAATGCCACCACACAGCAAGTATCCTGAAAATACATTTATTTATATCTTGGGAAATTCTTTCTCAGTAGTTATTCGGGGGCTTTTAAATGGACCATCACCCAGAACACCTCCAAAGAGATTACTGAATCAATTCCACATGGTAATGATGCAAGGACAGACATATAAACCAAAGAAACAAAGTTAAGACTACAGAAATAAACCTCTTTATATAGGGTTAATTGAATTTCAATAAAAGTACCAAAGCATTTCCATCGGGAAAATAGTCTTTTTAACTAATAATGCTGAAACAACTGGATGCTCATTTAAGGAAACAAAAAATCAGCTTTGACCCTTAACTCACACTTTACACAAAGATTAATACAAAGCACACCATGGCCCTAGCCATAAAAGCTAAATCTACAACATTTCTAGAAGACAACAAAGAAGAAAATATCTGTTCACTTAGAGTAAAAAAAGACTTAAGTTACAAAATCATCAAAAAATGATAAAATACCACTACAGCCCCAGCAGAATGACTAAATTAAAGAAGAAAAAAAAAAGATGGACAATATCACATGTTAGCAAAAAAGTGGGGCAAATGAAAATCTCATACATGGTAGTCAGAATGTGTAAGCACTTTGGAAGTTGGTTTTGCAGTGAAGTTCAAGTTAAGCATATACTTACTATATGATACCTCAATTCCATCCCAGGGTATTTATCCAATAGGAATAAAAGATATGCCCATGTAAATTCTTGTACAGGAATGCTCATGGCAGCTGTAATCAGAATAGTGCAAAATTGGAAGCAACCCAAAGTTCACCAGCAGGTGAAAAAGTATATCCATACAATATAACACTACTCAGCAATAAAGAAGAATAACCTACTCCTACACATGACAACATAGATAAATATAAAAAATAGGGCACAGAGTAATGTGGCCAGAAATAAGAGTATATAGTGTATTATTAGTCCATTTATGAAAAATTCTAAAATAGGCAAAATTAATCTGTAGCAACAGAAAGCAGATCAATGGTTGTCTAAGGCTAGGAATAGAGGGGACTGACTACAAAAGAAAGGCAATGGAATGGAAATGTTCCTTATCTCCACTGGGATGTTAGTTACACATGTGTATACATTCGTTAAAGTTCATTGATGTGCACACTTAACATAGGTGCATTCTGACATCAACTTTGATAAAGATTTTCAAAACTGTAAAATCAGAATAATGTCTGCTTATGAGGGAGGATTGACAAAATGTTCACAAGGGAACTTTCTGGAATGATCAAATATTTCTATACCTCTGTTGGGGTGGTGGTCAATCTGTTGTACACATTTGTCAAAACTTATCAAGCTATAATCTTAAAATCTAGTCATTTTATTTTATGCAAATTATTCTATTAAATGAAAACAATTACTTCAAGAAATAACATGCAATAGTAAAGCAAAAAGAATATTTTTAGTTCTCCCAAATTGGCAAAGATATACAATTTATGTATATATCATGTATGTATGTATGTATGTATATCAGTGCTAATAAAAGTTGGAAAGATAGAAATATTATACTGATGGTAGGAATGCAAATAAGTACATTTCTAGAAATAAACTTGCCAATATTCATAGCTTCTGAATATGTATACCCTTTGGTCAAGTAATTGTACTCTTTGGAATCCATACTAATGAAACACTCAGAAGTCCAAAGATTTATGTACAAATATACTCATTTCCTATAACTGTAATTTAGCTGTAAAATTAGAAAGAAACCTGAATGTCCAAGAAGCAGGATATAATTATATAAATTATAGCACATCCATGTGGTTGATTGAATAGCTATTAAATGATGTTTACAGATGAATTTGAATAGTATGGGAAAATACTATATTAAATATTTAGCAAATGAAAAGATATCAAATGATATTAAAATAGTATGGTTGTAATGTAAACCATGAATGTGAAAATTTAAGGAAAAAATGTAAATGATAACAGTGATTGTTACTGGGAAGCAGGATTTTGATTGTTATTTTCTTTGCAGTTTTCAGCTTTATTTTCACAAGTTACAAGTATTTCGTGAGAAAATTAGGATTAAAATTATAACATAATTTTAAACATTATTCTTGTTACTATTTGCAAATATAAACATTTATGGTACCAATGTCACTAAAATTTTATAAGTTGAAGGGTGTAAATAGATGTCTTATACAGTTGTAAATTATGCTTAATGTTTTAGACATATAAATAAAACATGAATATATTTCTCTGAATATAAGGTATGGTATTATTTTTCAGTTTGGAATATATCTTTCAACTTTTTCTCCTTCCTTGCTATAACTTCTGAAAAATAACTTGTATTTTTTTTTCTTTCTTTTGGTAGGGGCAGAAATAATCTGTATAAAATGGATTTTTATTTTTCAATATAGTATTTAATACTTACAATACATAGTGACAGAGACATTTAATACTCACCAAATACCCATATGCTTCCTCACGATTTCCAGTTCCCTTTCATTTGACATGACCATGTGATGAATCTTGGCTAACTATGTTACTCTGCAGATCTTTCTTCCCCCTCTATAGCAAATTGGAATCCTCATCATAAGATTGAAAGTGGAAGGAGTTCTTAACAGACACCTGCTAACCAAGGGACTTACCAATGAGCAACAGAATATACACTTGTGAAAAATGCATCTTTGTTATGTTAAGCCACTGGGGCTTCAGGATTTTTTTATTACTTCAGTTTCAACTGTTATACTTACCAATACAAATATTGGTACCAGAAGTGAGGGCTGCCATAGAAACAAAAAAAGAAAAACGAAACACCAAAATGTCTGGCATTAGCTTAATAGTTTGGGTAGTAGGAAGTGGGGGGAGAAAGTATACGGGGTGCCTGGGTGACTCAGTCGGTTAAGTGTCGGACTCAGGTTATGATCTCAGGGTTGGGAGATCAAGCCCTGCACTGGGCTCTGCACTGGGTGTGGCTCCTGCTTAGCATTCTCTCCCTCTCCCTCTGCCCCTCTGCACCACCGTCCTTCTCTTTCTGTCTCAAAAATAAGAAAAAAGTATACAGAGGCTGGAAAGGTGGTTCCATATTATCTTATGGCAGAACACTTGGTAAAATTTGGTAGTACAAGGTGGTGGTATTTGTTTTTACATTTGGCAAGTTATTTTAAGGAAAAAATGAGATTTTGAAAAAATTATCTTGGATGTAAGTGGGGAAAAAAAGGAATAATGAAAATCCAGAAATTCAGTGCCTTGTAGGATTGACAAAGTCACCGATTCTGGACATCAACCCATAAGATACAGCATTTAAGGAGGCTTTTGTCAACAGATTTAAAATGGGCAGCTGGTTAAAATGACTCGGCAAAAATTAGAGTAAGGGTTTGACCCTCATATCTACTGCTATGATAGCCTTAAGGTATTCACCATTAAGTCAAGCAAGAGAAAGATAGAGGGAAAAAAGCAGGGAAATGCACATTGATGTGACTTCAAGCAAATATAGGGAAGTATATTGATATTTTTTTTGTGTGTGTATTGAATTTTTAAGAGAGTTTTACTTGGGGTGCCTGGCTGGTTTAGTCAGTAGAGCATGTGACTCTTGATCTTGGGGTCATGAATTCAAGCCCCATGTTGGGTGTAGAGATTACTTTAAATAAATAAATTATTAAAGAAGAGTTTTACTTTTATGAAAATCAAGAGTTTGGACCAAAAAATTTGTGATTGTTCAAAACCTAACAAACAGGATCCCAAACTTCCCTAGACAGGAAGTAACTAAAAAAGGAAAGCCATGAGTAACAATGGTCAAGGGATTTTCTCCTTAAGAGTTGAATCAGGGTCTAATTAAAGTACATCCAAGATAGGGAGGCTAGCGGATTTCAAAATTGCTACCCACCAGTGCAGGCTTGTCTCCATTCTTCCCTTTCTGGTCAGAGATATTACTGAGGTTATCCTGTTTCTGTTCCACCAGTTATATTGGGTGAGGTGGAAACAGATAACTTTCAGTTTAGTTGATGCGGTGCCTGGGTGGCTCAGTCGGTTGTGCTTTCTACCCTTGATTTTTGCTGAAGTCATGATCTCATGGTTGTGGGTCAAAAGCCCCTTCCCTCCCCATCGAGGTGCCACACTCAGCAGGGAGTCTGCTTGGGATTCTCTCTCTCTCAAACAAATAAATAAATCTTAAGGGAAAAAAAAACCTTCTTTTTAGTTGATAGCTGTCTGGCCCAAGAGAAGGGAGAAACTGGAGTATGGCTTTCACTTTGAGCTGGGTTGAAGTGACTGTTAACACCGAGTTGTCTTGTTTGGGAAAGGTTGAGTGTGTTCTATGAGTGGAAAGATATTAATAAAGACATGTTTATTGACCAGAAGGACAGATGATGGTGGAGACACTGACCAATTATGGAATAAATATGATCTCACCCCTTTTCCCATTTCCTTTACATGTAGTGCCATGTGACTAGTGGATGGCCAAGAAGCTAAAAATAGAAACCAGGTATGCACTTAATGTGTTAAGTTGCTGAAAATTTGGGGTTTACTTTTTATTGCAGGATAACCTAGCTTATCCTGAGAAATAAATATGTTCATAAAGTAAATTTGGAAAACAGGTAAAAGTTGGAAGAAGAAAAAAACAACATCCATAGTACATTTACAAACTTTTATTTCTGGTGGGAATTGATATGTTTGTTGTTGGAAATTCAGAAAATATTTCCCAAAAGAAAATAAAAAATTAAATCATTTATATTCCTACTTCCCATATATAACCACTGCTACCATGACATATATCATAAAAATACGTGAAATTTTCAATAGTAGAGTTCCAATTTGCATATTTTATTGCCTGCATTAAAACATATATATTATGATAATCTCAATACAAATGTATCTTTTATTCTTCGTATGACAATATTATAATTTGTTTTATTTTTTCATGAATTTTTTTAAAGATTTTATTTATTTATTTGAGAGAGAGAGAATGAGAGATAGCGAGCACGAGAGAGAAGAGGGTCAGAGGGAGAAGCAGACTCCCTGCTGAGCAGGGAGCCCGATGTGGGACTCGATCCCGGGACTCCAGGATCATGACCTGAGCCGAAGGCAGTCGCTTAACCAACTGAGCCACCCAGGTGCCCTTTTTCATGAATTTTTAACTGCAAAATCTCATTATATAAAACTCAGTTGCTTATTGTATTGCATACTTACTTTATATATTTTATATATATTTGGGAAATTAGTTATTCTATTTTTATGTATGTTGTCTATATCTTCTCCCAATGTATGATTTAACCCCAAACTTTGTATATAAAGTCTTTTATGTCTTATATTTTTAAAATACTAGTAGAGTCTTTTGCTTTTTTTCTTAAATTCTTCCAGGTTTCACATCTTTTTAAAAATAAAATTGCTCCATCTAATTACAACAAAAACTAAGTTTCATTTTCTCCAAATATTAATATGGGATTATTTCTGTGTTGTTTTGTTTCTATTTCTTAAATTTTGGATCATGTAAGACCCCACATTGTTTTGATTTCTTTCAATGTTGTTTACAGAATTTACCATTCCCCCTCACTAGTTTGCAATGCCACTTTTAATCTATATTTCTACATAAATGTGTGGGTTTGCCCCCTCTTTTCTGTTCTATTAATTTTACTTGTCTCTGCCAGTGCCAACCATTAGTTATCATTAATGTATTCCTCCAAATATTTTATATCTTTTAGAGAAATTTTTCCTTTTTTGCTTAAAAAAAGGCTACTTTTATACATTGTCTCTTCCAGGAGATCACATAATTAGCTTGTTGAGATCTACAGAAAATTATGTTTGGATTTCACTGAACTCCTAAGTTAATTTACTGGAAATTGACTTAGTTACGGTATTAATTCTTCTCAGTCAGAAATTGAGTATTAATCTCCACTTACTCAAATCTTGTTTTATTCAAATTTCTAAAAATGCTTAGATATTAGAATATATTTTAAGGATCACCACATTCTCATGTTTCAAGGAATTAAAAAATAAAAAATATGTAAACAACAAAAACTTAAAAGAATTCTAACTATAGTAATGAAATGGAAGGAAACAAACATCTTCATTGAAATAAGGCATAACTGTATTGAAAGGAGACTAGAATAATAGGGAGGACTTGATTCTGCATTACTGGATATGTGATAACATATTTATTCTATTTTAAGATGCAAATCTTTCCATTTGTTTACTCTGAATATCTCTGAAATTGTTATGTGCTATGCAATCTATGGCATCTTAAAATGGCTTTCAACAATCATGACATAGTTATCATTGCCTGTGTGCATGACCAAAATTCGGTCATAGCTGGTTATTTGTTATGACATCAATTGAGCTATAAACATTATTAAAATATACTGTGTATACTGAGTTTCATCCCTATTTTTAAAAATTTCACTATGATTTAAAGATGAAAAGTTATTGTGTACCTAGAAAGGCAACAGAAGAAAGCAATGGGGACATAAATTTTATTTGCAAAGCAAATATTTCCATTGGACGGATAAGCCCATTCTGCATTTTTTTGCAAAGCTGCAACTGAATGCTTTCTGAGAACCAAAAAAGGAAGAAATCCATGGTAGATGATGTGTGAGGTTTTGTTACTAATATAAATGCTCAAGTATTGTCTATTATAGGCAAGAAACAGTAAGCATCAAAATTTGTAGAACGGACTTAGAGAAAAATTGCAGACACAACTGTTGTGCATATTAAAAAGCTATGTCCCCAAGGAGGATATTTGGTATGAACATAAGAGTGATGATGATGATTGAGATGATGTGAGAAGAGTTGAATGCTGAATGGGAACACATTTTAACTAGCTTATGTCACTCATATGCCCTAATGAATGCCTCCCAAATTTACATGATTGAAAAAAAAAGTCTAACAGAGATCTTTCAAAAAGTTAACAAAAATTTAAAAACTTAAGAAAGCAACAGTTCTTTTTTTTTTTTAAAGATTTTATTTATTTATTTGACAGAGAGAGAGAGACAGCAAGAGAGAGAACACAAACAGGGGGAGTGGGAGAGGGAACACAAGCAGGGGGAGTGGGAGGGGGAGAAGCAGGCTTCCCGCCAAGCAGGGAGCCTGACGCAGGGCTCGATCCCAGGACACTGGGACCATGACCTGAGCCGAAGGCAGACACCTAATGACTGAGCCACCCAGGCGCCCCAAGAAAGCAACAGTTCTTAGTTTAATTGTACACATTTTTTTCTCAGTAGTATATAAAATAATAATGGTTCTTACAAAGGATAGTGATTTAGATGAGATGATATCATTTCATATCAGTTAGAATCCTTTCGGTGTAAGTAAAAAGGACTGAAAAATTTAAAGGTAATTACTTTATTTAACTATGAAGTCCAGTTTTTCAGCTTGATTCAGGTAAGCTCTGAACCAGGTGTTCATAATATCATCAAGGAATTGACTTCTGTGCCCTCACCCTGCCTTCCACATTGTGGACTTTATCTCCAGGTTAGCTCTTTTTATAATGTGAAGACAACTCTCAGCAGCTGTTGAGCCAACAGGCTTTTTCCTCATCCATCAGGATAAAGTGGGAAATTTCCCCTAGAAATTCAGAAAAAGTTAGCAGATAACTCTGGACAGCATAGTCATATGCACTGTCCCTGGGTCCACAAAGGTTATAGGTAACTCTTGGACTGACCAGAAGAAAGGGATATGGAAGGCACACAGGGAAGGTGACTAGCAATGATGAGAAAATACATTTATTTGCCAAATATAACAGGCCCATTAATTTCCTGTGCCTATCACCACGTGCATCAATGCTCTCATGCCTGATTTCCAACTGCCAGTACCCACATCTCCTTGCCTAAGGACTTTTTGGTCTCCAAAATCCTTTTTATACAGGCTCAGCAGACCAGTAGTTATAGAAATTAATGTCCCCAAGGTTGGTGGATAAATACTCCACCTTTTAGCTATTTTGTAATTTGGGTGGGATAATTCTAAAGCGCACATATAACCCTGGTTCCCAGAGCAAGATTAAATCCCAGTAGCTGAGTGGTAAATAAACTGGTAACACATAGTTTATTGATTGCTTTTCCTTCCCCCTCCTTCTCCGTCCCCTTCCAGTGTTGCCTTATCTTCCCAAATGAAATCTTTACACTTATATCTATGGCTCAGGATCTGCATCTGGGGAAACCCAAACTCAGACAGTGATGTTAAATCTTCACCTTTCTCTCGTCATTTAAAATAAATTGTTTTGGGTGCCTGGGTGGCTCAGTCGTTAAGCGTCTGCCTTCGGCTCAGGTCTTGATCCCAGGATCCTGGGATTGAGTTCCATACTGGGCTCCCTGCTCGGCGGGAAGCCTGCTTCTCCCTCTCCCACTCCCCCTGCTTGTGTTCCTGCTCTCGTGCTCTCTCTCTCTCTCTGTCAAATAAATAAATAAAATCTTTAAATAAAATAAATAAAATAAAGTGTTTATTTTGTAAGACATATCTGAACCTTGGTTTCTCCTTGAATAAAAAGGAGATAGGCACGCTTGCCCCATGTTCTTGACATGATTATTACGAAGATCAGATGAGAGAACGAATATAAAAATGTTTTGTAAGATGCTGCACAAATGAACGTAGCTATGGTTATAATTATATACCTTAGAAAAATTAATCCCCTCAATTATTGGCAAGTAAGCTACAAATAGTATTTATCAGTGGTGGGATCCTAGGCAGTGCCCTCTGCCTTCTCTTGAAATCAAAAGGACAAGAATTAATAAAAAATTAGATGATTTATCACAAAGGGATTACCTAAGGCATCCCTTTGTGTAGGCTACAGCTGCCCATTTATTTGTTGTTAATACCAGAGACCTCGCAGCAGGAAAGGAGCAGAAAGTAAACAGGGAAAAACTGCTAGAAAAGGGCAAAGGGATGCCCCCTGCTGGGCACTGCTCACTCAAAGGTAATGTAACCTGAACTGACTCACACTTCAGGCTCCACAGGGCTGCTGATCAAGAACACAGCCCATGCAACAGTCATTTACTGGATGCAAAATACTGGTTTCCAGGAAAAATTCAGATCGAATTGACAATAAATATTTGCCAATTTTATGGTCATGAATTTTACTCAGGTTTGGAACTCAATCCACTTTACTTTGCTCTATTTTATTTTTATTATTTTAAAATGTTATTAAGTTCCAACATCTGTGCAGGAAAGGTCACAAACCATAAGTATACAGTGGAAGGAATTACCACAACATGAACAAGCTGGTAATCACTACACAAATCAAGAAATTATCAGCATGCTTCCTGCCCCTCCCAGTCACTACTCTACTCTCCCCCACGGAGGTAACCTCTATCTGGATTTTACACCAGAAATTAATTTTGCCTGATGTTAAACTTTATATAAATGGAATCATATGGTAGATATTCTTTCCTGTCTGGCTTTTTCACTAAAATTTTGATGAACCTCACCCATGCTGTTGTCTTTAGCCATATTTCATTCATTACATTGCTAAATATTATTCTATGATTTACAATGAGTCGTTTACTTTCTACTGTGATAGACATTTAGGTTGTTTCCTGTCTTGGGCTATTATTACTAAATCTATAACGTATATTCTCATATAAGTTTTTTTATGGACATACGTTCTCATTTCTCTTGGGCATATTCTTTAGAATTATTGGGTCATGGAGTGGATATATGTTTGATCTCATTAAAAATATTTTTCCAAAGTAGGTATGCCTCTTACAATCCCACCAACAATTTATGAGAATTCCATTGCTACACATGCTTGTAAACACTTGGTATCGTCAGTCATTTTTTATTTT
This sequence comes from Zalophus californianus, assembly GCF_009762305.2. Lineage (NCBI taxonomy): Eukaryota > Metazoa > Chordata > Mammalia > Carnivora > Otariidae > Zalophus > Zalophus californianus. Next base: position 83,356,012 of record NC_045595.1, read on the forward strand.
ACACATTGTGATGGTATCTCATTTCCTTAAAAATTGCATTTCACTGATTACTAATGACTTGAACAGCTTTTAAGTATTTTTGGTCATTTGGATTTTTTTTTTGTAAAGTATTTGCTTAAATCTATTGTCCATTTTCTACTGCTTTGTCATTTTTCCCTTATTGATCAGAAGTCTCTACTTATAGGGGTGCTTGGGTGGCACAGGCAGTTACGGGTCCAACTCTTGGTTTCAGCTCAGGTTTCATGATCTCAGGGTCTTGAGAGTGAGCCCTGTGTCGGCTCCATCCTGAGCAAGGAGTTGGCTTGAGTTTCCCTCTCCCTCTCCTTCTGGCCCTCTGCTCCTTCCCAGTGTACTCTTCCTCTCTCTAAAATAAATAAATAAAATCTGAAAAAAATATTCTACATATATCATGGATACAAATAATTTCTTAGTTCCAGCTCCACGTTGAGCTCCATGCTTAGCACAGAGTCTGCTTGAGATTCTTTCTCCCTCTCCCTCTGCCCCTCCTGCTCAGGCTTGCTTTCTCTCTAAATACACACGCACACACACACACATAAATTCTCAGTTAAGTATATAATGGCTTGCTTCTCTCATTCTGTGGCTTCCCTTTTCATTCACTTAATGTATTTCAAGGAATATAAGTTTTTTAATTTTAATGTAGTCTAATACATACCATAAAGTCAGAACATATTCTTGTGTATTATCTTCCAGACACTTTACTGTTTAGATTTTACATTATTTTAAAAATCTACCTAGAATTTATTTTGTTTATGCCTAGAATCAAGATTCATTTTATCCCCCTCATGGATAGCCAATACTTTGTCCTGTGCCTGAAGAACTTCCTTTAGCATTTCTTATAGGGCAGGGGTGCCAGTAATAAATTCTTTCAGTTTGTGTTTGTCTGAAACTTCTTTAGTCTTCTTTTTTTTTTTTTTAAACCAACCAAATGTCAGACCATTGTCTTCTGGTTTGCACTGATTTTAGTAAAAGTCAGTGGTACTACTCCATATACTATGTTTTTCCCTCTCTGACTCATCTCAAGATGTTCTCATGGCATTTAGAATAGACTTGTCTAAAGCTTTCCAGTTGTAATTGATTGTTCTGGGGAGAGAGGTTCAATGCCATCAGTGGAGGGTAAAGCTTCTGCAATGAGGTCAAGGCAAGAAGAAAGTGGGTTATTGTAAGAAAATGAAGGAAACGTCAGTAAGGTGACTAATTTGTCCTTGTTTGCCTAGGATTTTCTCAGTTTCAGCACTAAAAGCCCCACATTCTGGGAAACCCTTCAAGCTCCTAAAAATGAACAGTTTGCCCAGAAATATCCTGGTTTTAAAACTGACGGTCCTCCATCTCAGAAAACCTCTCAGTCCCGCACAAAGCAGGATAGTTGGTTTCCTGACATCAGCTCATCTCTTTCTCCATCCCTTTCCTTTCTGTCCTATTTGTTACTAGCTTAGTTATCTCCATTTTTTCATTTGGTTTGTTAGAATGGCCTGCTAACTTGTTTTCATCATTGGCTCCGTTATTGTTCATTCTAGCAATCAATTCCCAGTTTGTGAACCCAGGGTATGCATGGCCTCTAAACTCTATTTCTTGAGCCTGAAGTTTCTCTCTGCTATAACCTTCGTGTCTGTTTGTTCTGCTACTTCAAGAGACCATTTCTGGGCTGTGGGAAGTGATTTATTTTGCTGATATAAACTGCTCTGTATTTTCTAGATCCAAAGTGCATGAACTTCCAGTGCCAAATCAGATCTAGAGCAACTTACTTTTTAGTGATTTGATAGTGCCTGATGATTTCTAGCACTTACTCTGTGGGATGAGTATCTGTTGTGCTCTTTTCCAGTCCAGGAGGAATTAGAGTGACCACTGGCTTCTCAGGTTGCCTTTAGGAACAAAAGTAAATTGTCCCAAGAAAAGAGTGCTTATTAAAAGCACAAATTGAAAATAACGTTTGGATGCAAACAAAGTTAAATCTAGTAAAGAAAGTCAAATGGAATTTGAATTAAATGTGAGCTGTAGCTATTGAAAAGTCAGGATACTTGCTGTTCTTTAGTGGATCTCGGTTGAACATAATCCAGTTATTCTTCTCCTCCACTAATTTCTTGGATGGAAAGTCTATGCATTTCTTATCTAGAGCAATTTTCTGGAAAGTTAAGGACTTGTCTAGAGAAAATTGGGGGCATCTTAACTACCTTCAACAGGTTTTGAATGAGATAATTATACCAGGGCAAAATTTTTTAAAATTTAATTTTATTATATTAGTCACCATCATTAGTTTTTGATGTAGTGTTCCATGATTCATTGTTTGCATATAACACCCTATGATCCATGCAATACGTGCCCTCGTTAATACCCACCACCAGGCTAACCCATCCTGTCAGTTTGTTTCTCAGAGTCCATAGTCTCTCATGGTTCATCTCTCCCTCCAATTTCCGCCCCCCCTTTCATTTTTCCCTCCCTACTATCTTCTTCTTTTTTTTTTAACATATAATGTATTATTTGTTTCAGAGTACAGGTCAGTCAGTGCTTCATCAGTCTTACACAATTCACAGTGCTCACCATAGCACATACCCTGCCCAATGTCCATCACCCAGCCACCCATCCCTCCCACCCCCTCCACTCCAGCAACCCTCAGTTTGTTTCCTGAGATTAAGAGTCTCTTGTGATTTGTCTCTCTCTCTGGTTTCATCTTGTTTCATTTTTTCCTCCCTTCCCCTATGCCCCTCTGTCTTGTTTCTCAAATTCCTCACATCAGAGAGATCATATGATACTCGTTGTTCTCTGATTGACTTATTTCGCTTAGCATAATACCCTCTAGTTCCATCCACATCGTTGCAAATGGAAAGATTTCGGGTTTTTTTGATGGCTGCATAATAGTTCATTGTATATATATACACCACACCTTCTTTATCCATTCATATGTTGACAGACATCTGGGCTCTTTCCATAGTTTGGCTATTGTGGACATTGCTGCTATAAACGTTGGGGTGCACATGCCCCTTTGGATCCCTACATTTGTATCTTTGGGGTAAATACCAAGTAGTGCAATTGCTGGGTCATAGGGTAGATCTATTTTCAAGTTTTTGAGGAACCTCCATACTGTTTTCCAGAGTGGCTGCACCAGCTTGCATTCCCACCAACAGTGTAGAAGGGTTTCCCTTTCTCTGCATCCTCACCAACATCTGTCATTTCCTGACTTGTTAATTTTAGCCATTCTGACTGGTGTGAGGTGGTATCTCATTGAGGTTTTGATTTGTATTTCCCTGATGCTGAGTGGTGTTGAACACTTTTTCATGTGTCTGTTGGCCATTTGGATGCCTTCTTTGGAGAAAAGTCTATTCATGTCTTCTGCCCATTTCTTGATTAGATTATTTGTTCTTTGGGTGTTGCATTTGATAAGTTCTTTATAGATTTTGGATATTAGCAGGGCAAAATATTTATACCAGGTCATCATCAGCATATGGAGGGAAGTTATTCATTCTTTCTTATATTGTTTGTTTCCAATTAATGACATCATTGCCAAAACTTTCATAAAATTTTCAAATCCCTTAATCACTCCAGGAATATATTTAGTATAGATTTTGGCAAATAAATTACTTGGTGACTAGAAAACCATAGACTTTGTGGCTGAACCTCATTGCTTAGAGGTCATTTAGTAAGACAGCTTTGAAGTTGTATTTTTCTGTCACAGCTGATAAACTTTCTTCAAATAAAATCTTGTGCAGAATGTCCACAATAGCCAAACTGTGGAAAGAGCCAAGATGTCCATCGACAGATGAATGGATAAAGAAGATGTGCTATATATACACAATGGAATATTATGCAGCCATCAAAAGGAATGAGATCTTGCCATTTGCAATGACATGGATGGAACTGGAGGGTGTTATGCTGAGTGAAATAAGTCAATCAGAGAAAGACATGTATCATATGACCTCACTGATATGAGGAATTCTTAATCTCAGGAAACAAACTGAGGGTTGCTGGAGTGGTGGGGGATGGGAGGGATCGGGTGGCTGGGTGATAGACATTGGGTAGGGTATGTGCTATGGTGAGCGCTGTGAATTGTGCAAGACTGTTGAATCACAGATCTGTACTTCTGAAACAAATAATGCAACATATGTTAAGAAAAAAGAAAAAGAAGAAGATAGCAGGAGGGGAAGAATGAAGGGGAGTAAGTCAGAGGCGGAGACGAACCATGAGAGACGATGGACTGTGAAAAACAAACTGAGTGTTCTAGAGGGGAGGGGGCTGGGGGGATGGGTTAGCCTGGTGATGGGTATTAAAGAGGGCACGTTCTGCGTGGAGCACTGGGTGTTATACGCAAACAATGAATCATGGAACACTACATCAAAACTAATGATGTAATATATGGTGATTAACATAACAATAAAAAATTTTAAAAAATCTTGTGCAGAAATGCAATGTATAAAAGTAAAAAAGAAACATTTCTCTGGATGAGGCATGGAAGCATGACTGCTCACCATTTTCTCCTCCCCCAGTATTTACAGTATTATGAAGATTCAGAATTATTAGAATTTACAATAATATTGTGCCAAGTTTGCACAAAATTGTAAAGTAACATGCCCACCAACTGTATGGAAAATTGTTCCCCAAATTATATTCTTGCAAAGCACAAAGCAGAAATGTACAGTTTCCCTATCAGCTTGAAATTGGATACATCATATATTATAAAATTTCAAAAGAGCTCAAAGGGAACCTTCAAAAAATAGTATTTTTCCCCAAAATTGTACTTTAAGATCACTGTATAAAAATCACCCTCAATTAGGATGCCTGGGTGGCTCAGTCAGTTAAGCATCTGCCTTCAGTTCAGGTCATGATCCCAGGGTCGTGGGATTGAACCCCACATCAGGCTCCCTGCTCAGTGGGGAACCTGCTTCTCTCTCTCTCTCTCTGCCTGCCACTCCCCTTGCTTGTGCTTTCTGTCAAATAAATAAATAAAATCTTTAAGTAAAATAAAATAAAAATCACCCTAAACTTATGCATAAAATACCTATTTGAAATGGTGAAGTTATCTCTTTATCTTTATATACAAAATAAGAATAACAACAAGCATAAAAACGAACTTAACATTTTTTTGACTATGTTACAGATTTTAACTTGCAAAGCTATAAACTCATTTTGAATCAGTTATTTGTTTCATATGCTTTGTGTTCTAAATCTGTGGAATCCCTTCTTCAAATTGAATTTTGTGGAAGCCCAATGGGTACAAAAATCTGAGGTTGAACTCTACTGATGAAAGTGGGGGTAGGATCCTGGACCCCAGACTGCTTACCTCCCCAGCAGCATGCCTGCTTTCCAGCCCTCCAAGAATCTGTCTTGGACAGGCCCAGACCCCCTTTTGTCAGGGTGGAGGCCACACTCATAGAGGCTGTTAAGTAGAGTGCTTAAGGATGAAGGCTTTGGGTTCTAGAGGGGAGGGGGGCGCAGGGATGGATTAGCCTCGTGATGGCTATTAAAGAGGGCACATTCTGCGTGGAGCACTGGGTGTTATACACAAACAGTGAATCATGGAACACTACATCAAAAACTAATGATGTTATGTATGGTGATTAACATAACATAATAATTAAAAAAAGATAAAATAAATAAAATTTAGAAAAAAGAAAAAAGGAGCAGGCTTTAGAAGTGACAGTTGGAATTGAGTCACAGCTCTGCCATTTATTAATTTGTCAACCTGATCTCTCTGTGTTCCAATTTCCTCATCTGAAAAATAAGAGCAGTTGCAGTAGCTAGTCTCCAAAGCAGGATGCCATAATTTTTTGTCTCTTTCCATGCCCATGTTGCTCTGTCTATTAAGTGGTAGATTCTGATTCTATTTCCCATTCCCTTGAATGTAGACCAGCATTGTGAATTCCTCTTACCAAGAGATTATAGAGCAAATGACTCTGTGCCAGTTCCTGTAATAATCTTGAAGAAGTCTGGAGCCTCTGGTCACGGAAGCCAGCTGACAAGCTATAATGAAACTCAGATGAGACTATTGAGATGCGAAAAAAATCAGGTAGTGGCTGAGAGGTCACAGGGAGGAGCACCGAGGCCCCAGAAATCTGAGGGGTGTCTTCATGGATCCTCCAGCCCAGCCATCCACCAGCAAAGCCAGATGAGTGAGTGATCCTGTGTGGAAAGAGAGTCATCTAGCTGAGACATGCCTGAATTTCTGGCCACCTAAACAGTGAGAAATGGTAATTGCTGTGTATCAATCCACTTAGTTTGAGAGTAATTTATTATGTAGCAATAGATAACTGAAACGAAAATAGAATGTATCTCATGTGGTTGTTGTTAGGATTAAATGAGATAGCAATAATAAAACAATTAGTACTCTATGTGGGAACATTGCAATTAAATTCAATTGTGGTTAGTGATTGGACTGTGAGTCAGAATTCCAGAGACCTTTCCCTTTTTGGGGCTTACATTCTAGAAGGAGCAGACGGAAATAATAAGTAAATTATATAGTTTGTTAGAATGTGTTAAGTCCTATGGGGAAAAATAGAGGAAAGTAGATTGGTAATGTGGGGTTGGAGGAGAGAGGAGACAGTTTACAATGTTGTATAGAAGGGTCAGGGTAGGCTTTATTGAGGAGATTAAATGTGAGGAAAAGAATGTAAGGGGGCGGGGGAGCTCTCTGTGCAAATATCAGAAAAGAGCCTTCCAGAGAAAGGACAAACTCCACAAGGCAGGAGCATGTCTGGAGTGGTCAGGATGCAGTGAAGAGGTCACCGTGGCTGGAACACAGGAGACATAGTGGGGCATGATAGCAGGCAATGTTGGAGAGGGTGTGTCACCTACAGTGAGGTCCTTGGCTGTCCTGGAACATTCGGAAAGAGACGTTCCATGTAACAAAGGCAATGCTTTTTTCTTTCAAAAACTCTGAAATGGAAGTTCAGCAATTGTCAACACTTATCTCTACCTGCAATCATCTTGTTTTGTTCATTTATTTGTGTATTCTGCCAGTCCTACGAAAATATAAGATTTACAAAAACACAAACCTGAAAGAGTTCCTGTCACAGGGTAGACGATCGAAATACATTTTTTGTTAAAGGGAATTCATGGATGGAAAAACTTACTGTTAACAAACATCTCAATACTCCATAGTTTACAAAGTACTTTTAGATTAGTTATCTCAATTTAACCTTACAATACTATCAGGAAAATAATATTATAATTCTATGCTATAGACGTGGAGAGATGCAGAAAGTTTAAAGTTCTGGTCAGTGTGGCATCTCCCTGAGGACCACACGCAGGGAGCTGGGGGAATTCTAGGGAGTCAAAGTGTGAGTGTACTACCTAATTTTTTTTAAAAGAAGCTGTGTCACATTGCATACTTTAACTTAAGATTTAAAGACATTTCAACATACTTTGACATAAGTACAAAGGATGTAATTTCTAGCAGAATGAAATTTTGACGCCGCTCTTTTAAATGTAACAGATCCCAGGGTTCCTGGGTGGCTCAGTCGGTTAAGGGACCAATTCCTGATTTTCGCTCAGGTAGTGAGATGGAGCCCAGTGTTGGGATCTGCCCTGGGTGTGGAGCCTACTTAAGATTCTCTCTCTCTCTCTCTCTACTCCTCCCTGTTCAATCTCTCTCTCAAAAAAAAGTAACAAATCCAGGGGTGCCTGGATGGCTCAGTTGGTAGACCATATGCCTCTTGATCTTGAGGTTATGAGTTCCAGCCCCAGGTTGGGTGTAGAGATTATTTAAAAATAAATCTTTAAAAAATATATATATAAACAGAATTTTCTTTAATAGTAGGCAACTTTTACATATTTCTTTTTGCCTCCTTGAACTCATATTTCCATTCCACTTCCTTCATAGGATTTTATCTTAAAAACATATTTTTATATTTGAAAGGCTTGAATTGACCACACTATCAAAATTCTCTGTAACAACATGATGCATATAAATTGAAATTTAAATATTTCATTTCTTATGACAATAAGGCTCCAGATTGAGTTATCTTTATAGTTATTATTAATAGATAGCTAATAAAAGTGACATAGATGTATTACAAATGTTAATAAATAATAAGCATAAAAGGAAAATTTTATTGCATTTCTTAAGGAGATGGATAAGGATTTTCTTTATGCATGCAGGGTAGATTCTGCTTTTTTTAAAAAAAAACCACGGTTTAACATCAGCTTTACTCCTATTCAATGTCTTTTTCTGGTGTAAGTACTGAGAAAACATGTTTGCATATGTAAATAGATGGGAATGAAAAGAGTTATATTACTAGCAATGACCCTTGAATTCTTTGACAGCTCTCCCAAGTTATACAATAAAAAATACTTAGTGATCTACCACCAAGAATTATTTTTAATCATCTATAAGCTCATAATTCACTTAGATGAACTGTGAAAAGTAGAGAATTAGAAAGGGCCTGACACGAAGAAGGTTTGCGACCTCTTCCTTACACTTATTCACTTGGCTTGGTACCTGCACCGACATTTAGAAATGGTTCTTTATTGTTTATGCACCAGAGGATTTTATAACTTGGGCACAATAGAGTGATAGAAGGCATTAGTGAAAAGGTGGGCTGAGGGTAGTTGGAAAAAGGAAGGCCAGAAAGGAGAACTTGTGAAGAATTCTCAAGCTAGATGAGCATACATATGGAAGTTGAGAATTTGGAAATTGACTATCTATGTGCCCATGTGTCTCTTGGGAACTCAGTGATTGCCAGAGCCCAGTTGGAAGAGTGTTTCCAAAGAGGACAGGCTGCACAATGGCCCAATGTAAGAAGGGGCAAGTGTATGTAGTAATCAGAACATACCGCTAGAAGGATGGCCTCAAAGAAATGAGTCAGGAGAACAAGGCCAGAGACAGAGAAATTTCTTTAGAACAACGGCACGAAATGGCGAAAGCAGACAGTTCAGGACCAAAGTTCTAGAGCCCTAGACTGCTGGGGATGGAAATGAGGGTGGGAGCAGCAGGGATAGGGTTGGGTGTGGGTGGGGCTTCAAGGAGCTGGCACCTCCAGATTATTGGGAATTTTTATGTGAAACGTCTCTTAGAATCCTGTGGGAAAATGTGATAGCTAGGAGAAAGGAATAAGATTGTACAAGAGGGGACTTGTAGTGGAAATCATATGCCTTTGAATACTAGCTTAACTGTTGTGCTTGTTCTGTATCTATTGCAGCCCAAGTAAAAGACGAGAGACAATACAGAGCTACACGATCCCATGTGGCAAGTACGAGCTACCTGAGGTTATCAAGCACTTGATATGTGGCTGGTCAGAATTAAGATGTGCTTTATGTAAATCACAAACCAGATTTCAAAGATTTAAAAATGAAGGAAAAAACGTGAACTAACTCGTTAATGGTATTTTGTATTGACTGCATCTTAAAATGGCAATTGGGGGATATACTGGGTTAAATAAAATATATTATCAAAATTAATTTCAACTTTCTTTTAACTTTTAAAATGTCAGTATTAGAAATTTTAAATTATACATGTGACCCATTTTCTCTTGGATTGCATTGGGCTGGAGCTTCTTCTCTAGCTGAGGAATTTCTTTTGGATCAAAATCATTTCTGGACAATTTTAAAGTCATTTAAAATTTTATTATGAAAGAAAATAAAAAGATATGGGAAAACAATAGGGTGATTTCATAATTTTTTTAAAGTAAAGATATAAATGCATAAGATAGATTAACTAGGTAAAGCATTATTAAAACTGTATGGTGATTTATGATTCCAAATTTGAAAAAATTAAACACACACATAAATAAATGACTGGAAAAGTTCCTAATAGTATTAACAATGGATTTTTCCAGAATAGTGGGATTATGTGAGATTGTGTCTTTTTATTATATGTTTATATGTTTTTATTTTCTAGTTATCCAAAATAGACACACATTATTTTTATTTTATTTATTATATTTATTGTTATTAACATTTAAAAGACCATAATGGGAAGATAACCTTTCTTTATCCACTTAAAAATATTTAATAAAAATTATATGGGGAGCCTGAATGGCTCAGTCAGTTAAGCATCTGACTCTTGATTTTGGTTCAGGTCATTCTCTCAGGGTCATGAGATAGAGCCCTTGTCAAGCTCCATGCTCAGCAGGGAATCTGCTTGAGATTCTCTGTCCCTCTGCCCCTCCCTCTGCTCACATATATGGTCTCTCTCTTTCTCTCTCTAAAATAAAAAAAAATCATATTTAGAAAAATGAACAGAAGCATTGAAAAATGTTTGTTTCTAATATTGGAGCAGTATGCAGTAGCATAACTAAATTATATGATAGATGATAAATATTTTAGGAATAACTTACAGTTTCATTCCCTTGTTGTCCATTATCAATTAGGACTTGTTGCTCATTTCCATTATCAATAAGCTTCAAAGTAATGGGAGTCAATGATAAGAAAACATTAAATTTTATTGAAAATACCAAGAGAGAAGAACCATGAAAAGAATTTAATAAATTTTTCAAAAATACTACCTGCAAGGAAAATCTAGCTACTTGGCTGCCACACAAAAGCCCAAGGGTGTGAAAAGCATTTCATGGAGCTGATCCTAATACAAAACTAAAACAGGAATTAATTGATTTGCAGAGATCTCTGATACAGCTCCAAATACCCAGCTATGATTTACCAACACAGAATGGAAAGTGAGCTGAATTCTCCCAGAATTACATGCTTAATATTTAAATTTAAAATTTGTTTTTAGTTTGCTAGAACAGTAATTTTCTAATTATATTCAGTTAACTTAAAGAGAATTCTGCAGTCTCCCAAAGCACCTAATTTATGATCAAGGAGCCATTCTAAGGAGTCATTGCGAACCTGTTTGCAAGTATACCTCAAACATCCACCTCTGGTTCATAAGCTTCTTTTTTTTAAAGGTTTATTTATTTTATTATTTTAGAGAGAGAGAGCGTGAGCAGGGGGAAGGGCAGAGGGAGAGAGGGAGAGAGAGAATTCCAAGCAGACTCCCTGCTGAGCCTGGAAGCCACCTCAGGGCTTGATTTCACGACCCTGAGATCATGAGCTGAGCCAAAATCAAGAATGGGATGCTCAACTGAATGAGCCACCCAGGCACTCCTGGTTCAAAATCTTCTCACCACATGACTCGTTTACTAGGTGAAGACATGTAACCCAATATATGAGAAACACTGATGTCTGAAGCCTTCTGAGTAGCAATGGCAAAAAGGCTGCTTAATTAAAAATGGCAAAGTAGTCTCAACCCTGCAAGGGTGTAACGATTCAGCCTTCATCCTGATCACGGACCTGCTCTTTAATCTTCCACAGCTCAACTTCTTTCTTTTTGTAATAACAACTTTATTAGTTATTAGTTCTTGTTTCTCTTGAGGCTTGAGAATGGAAGAAGAGATGTCTATGAAAATTTCAGGACTGTGTCATGGATGCTGTCTTTCTCCAGTGACTCACTTCAACATGCATGGCTACTGGGCCAACATTGTCAGTGAAAGAAGGCTCCTCTCTTCCACCTTTGACTGCAGCTGGCATCATAAGATACAAGTAAGTTGAAATAGATGTGGGTGGAAGTGGGTGGAAAGCTGCTATTTTAGAAAATGTGATATGTGCTATAATGGAGAGTTGTACATATGTCCAAACTGCCCTGAAAGCACAGAGGACAGAACAATTCAGGGCACTGCTGTTCCACACAGCAAGTGGGGTTTTGGGTTTGGGAAGGAGTCACAAAGAGCTATGATATTTGGGGCCATTCTTGCCAGGCAGAGAGCTAAAAGGAAGTGGAAGTTCTAGATTGCTGGGCTCCACCCCCAGGGCTTCCAATCGAGTAGTTTGGCAGTAGGGCCTGGGAATTTGAACTTCTCACAAGTTTCCAGGTCAGGCTGATTCTGATTCACTTTTCTAGGCCAAGGGAACAATAAAAATGTAATCAGTTCGATGACAATGTCCCCCTTTCTTGCCATCACCGATTTGTAACACACACACACACACAGACAAATACTGACCAAGGGAAAAGAGAAACTTGATGTCATGTCTGGAAGCGAATCCAGCCCTTACAAAGCATTCTTTTGAGACTTCAGCTTTGTCCTTACAGGTCCTCAGTCACTGGCAGCTTCATCTCCAGCAGGCCTTGTGGACTGTAGTTTGAAAGCTGGACTAAGGAGGAATTGAAATGCAAGAACTAACTGTGCTCTCCAGCACCACAAAAGTGCAGATTCTCTAGTTCTCTGGAACACCACTGAAGGCAACTGAGCTGTTAGAACATTATCTTCTTCTTTCTAAGTTTAGACCTTATTGATTATGAATATTTGAGAATTAATCTTTGCTTTCATTGTGTGTGTGAATGTGTTTCTATGATCAGTTGTCCACTGAAGACTTGAAAAAAAATAAACAGCTGTGATTCACAGGAGCTGGGGGATCTTGAAAATGGTTGAATTTGGTGGGGCTATGCCCAGCCTGAGTTGTGCCAAGGAAGCTTAAAGATCTTATTTATTTATTTATTTGTTTGTTTGTTTGTTTATTTATTTATTTAGAGAGTATGAGCAGGGGGAGGGGCAGAGGGAGAGAGAGAAAGAGAAGCTCAAGCAGACTCTGTGCTGAGTGTGGAGCCTGATGCAGGACTAGATCTCACAACCCCCGAGGTCATGACCTGAACCGAAATCAAGAGTTGGGCGCTTAACCGACTTAGCCACCCAGGCACCCCAATGCTGGGAAGCTTAGAACACCAAAGTCAAACTGAACTGTTCTTTAAGAGTCTCCAGGGAAGTATTCCAGATTGAATAACTCAGAATTGAGGAAATGAACCCTCGGGGGAGGGGATGAAGGCTGGGATAGCTCTAACCACTAATAGGTAAGGGCTGAGGTTTCTCAAAGATGGATCAAGATTTTCATACCTGAGGGTTAGTTAGCATTACTCTGAAAAGAAAGCAAGCCCAAAATAAAGGGAACAAGAATTGCAACATGGGGAACACCTACGAAGTTATTCTCTGTGAAGGATTTTAATTCTTAGGTACTTTTCCCTTTGACCATGGGAAATACAACAGTTAGCTCATAGTTTTAAATTCTTTTGCTCTCATTTAATTTGCTTTAGTTTTCCCTAAGCCTTCGAAGTTTTCTGACATGTTCATATAACTGTGTGGAGGTCTTCTCAAAGGAAATAAGGAATCCATCCATATGAGGAAACAAGTCTTGTTTCCTCCAAACAATTTCCTCCGCAGGGGCTTTTCAGAGGTACCTGCATCACCTGTACGTCAAGACAGCCTGAAACACATGGTTCTATGCCACCACCAATTGCAGAGTTGACGTGACTTGAAGTGGTATGGTCCAGGGCTGGGAGGAGCCCTGAAGTTTAAATGTGTCCTTTGCTTCACAGTAAATCCACCTGTTACATTGCTCCACTTCCATCAAAATCCCAGGACTGCTACTTCTCTCTCCCGAGTTTTATTTTTGTCTCAGGCAAGCAAGTCTCCACCTGGATGGACTGTAATGTCATCATGAACTGGGACTTTATTTTATCAAACTATAGTATGCATATATAAAGGTTCACATTTCAAAATTGTACACTTTGGTGAATTTTCACAAACTTGGCACATCCATAACTTACACTCTGCAAGGCCCTCCCTCCTTCCAGTCACTATCCATACCCCCACCAGGGAATCACTATTCTGATTTCTATCTAGTAGAGAAGTTCTGCTTATAGATGTGCATTATTATGTAAGAACTCATACAGTATATATACTGTGTCTGGTTTCTCTCTTTCAATGTTCTGTTTCTGAGATTTATAGATGGTTTATTCTCAATGGTGTATAGTATTACTTTGTGTGTGATAACTACAACTTATTCTTCATTTAACTTTTGAGCATTTGGTAGTTTTGTGTTTTAGGCTATTAAAAATATTACTACCATGAACATTTTAGTATATGTCTTTTGTTAAGCTTCTGTATGAACCCATTTATATACATAGGAATGGAAATGCCTTGTCGTAAGGTACCCATATATTAAACTTATGTATAAGGTACCTGTATATTAAACTTAAACTTACCCATATATTAAACTGGCAGTATTTACTGCCAGTTCCAAAGTGCTTATACTAATTTATATTTTCATGAACTGGGCATGGGAGTTATAGTCAGTCCACACCCAGATCAAAACTTGATAGTGTCTTCCTTTTACATTTTAACAATTCTAGTAGGTGTATATAACACCTCATTGCGGTTTTATTTGCATTTTACTTATGGTTAACAAAATAGATTCCTTCTTTCTTTTTTTTTTTTTTTAAAGATTTTATTACTTAAGGCCGATGGAAAGAGAGAGAGAGAGACAGCACAAACAGGGCGAAGGGGCAGAGGGAGAAGCAGGCTCCCCTCTGAGCAGGGAGCCTGACATGGGGCTCGATCCCAGGACTCTGGGATCATGACCCAAGCTGAAGGCAGACGCTTAACCGACTGACCCACCCAGGCGCCCCAGATTATTTCTTTCAAGTGTTTGTTGGGCATTTGGATATCTTCTTTTAATAACATGTCTTTTCAAGGCTTTTACACATTTTTCTAAAGGATTATCTGTGATTTTACTATTAATTTATAGGAAATATTTGTATTCAAGATAAAAATTATTTGTTGAATATGTATATTCCAAACATATTCTTTTAGTCAAGATCTTACTTTTTGATTTCTGCATGGTGACTTCTGATAAATGGAGTTTCTTAATTTTAATATAATTTATTATTTTTTAATTTTATGGTTAGAGCTTTTTGTACCCTGTTAAAAAATTTTCTGGATACTCCGAAGCCACAAATACATTATTTCCTCTTAAAGTTTTGTTTTACTTTCTATATATAGGTTTGCAATCCATCTAGAATTAATTTTTGGGTACAATGTGAGGTAGGAATCAATATATTATTTTTTCTCCATACGGATAAAAAATTGACCCAGCACTATTTGTTGAAATTAGCATTCTTTCCCTACCACTCTGAGCCATGTCCTTTGTTATATATCTGGGGATCTGTTTTATAATTTATTTGTAGTCTGAAATACAGAAATAAAGAGGGTGCCCTGGAATGAAGGACAAGAGAACAGAATTAGAAGGGATTGCATTCTGATGCATGAGTTTGTCACACTGATTAAGATGAGGCCTGGAGAGATACAGGAGGCAGGCAACAGGCAATGGAATGTCCTCAAATCAACTATTTAAGATTCTCAGAGAGCTATGTCTATAGCCTGAGCTCCCTGGGCATCAGTCGTGGCAGTGTTCTTTCTCATTTTAGGAGAAAATTTGGGATGGAAATAATGTGGATACTTTTCAGAAAATACAGTCTCCTCATAACACTGTGTAAACTCTAATAGTAATTCCTACCTCATAGGGTTGCAATAAAGACACACGAGTAAATATATTTACTCAGAAAATCAGAAATTTCCCTCGCTTAAATATAGTAATATATACTTTTAACAATATTATTATTATATTTACTATTAAGGTCCTGAATTTCCTATCCCTACATATAATTTGTATTTGTCCCACCAAAGGAAAAAAAAAAAAGGAGCACAGCATGCTTTGAAAATTCCTATGAGAAATCAACTGTCCAGAGACTATGCTTACTTATTGTTTAAATGTTCTATTAGAAATCTGATGAGAAAGGGGGTAGAAATACAACCTTGCTGAGAAAAGGATGGTTGTAATCAAATGGCGTCGGAAGCCATTATTTTTACCCAGAGGAGGTCTTAAAAGTTGTTATCAACATTAGCTGCTTAAAAGGAATTATGCCCATAGATCTTGGTAGTCAGTTGTGAGCAGTTGTCACTTTCTGTTGTTTGCCTTTGTTTTTTTGAAATATGAAATATTTCACACATACAGAAGACTATATATTAAAAATGTAAAGAACAATAATAAATAAAATCTACATATCCAGGTTAAGAAATGGTCCCTTGCCTTCATGTTTGAAGACCCTGTTTGCCCTTAGCCATTCCTTACCCCATATCCACAGGTGAACACCACCTGGAGCATTGTTCATATCATTCCCATGAATTTCTTTATCCTTTTACCATGTACGTATTTACGATTAAAATGTATTGTTTTGTTTCACATGGTTTTGAACTTTAATAGAATGATATTGTATGTCCTGTTCTGGAACTTGTTCTTTTGGTTAAAGTTTTTATTACAGATTTTTCCATGTTAATGGCATAGTTGTAGTTCAGTTATCTCATTATTTAGCATTCTTTTGTATACATACACTGCAGTTTATTTATCTATTGTTCTGTGGATGAGCATTTGAGTTGTTTGTAGTATTTTACTAAAAAAATAATGCTGCTATAATCATTTGTGTATTTGTCTTCTAAAATACACATGTAAACATTTTGGGTTTTCAGTGGGGAAGAACTTTCTGTCTAATCTATTGTGCATATCTTCAAGTCTTGTCATTGTTTTCTAAAATGGGAGTAGAAATATACATGCCCAATAGCAGTAAAAATGGGGACCCATTACACCACAGCCTCACCAACAGTTGATATTGTCAGATTTTAAATTTTCTGCCAATTGTGTCAAGTAAAACTATATTTCATTGTGGTTTTAATTTGCATTTCCTTGATTATTATTAATAAGATTACCAAGATTTCATATGTTTGTTGTCATTCACATTTTCTCTTTTGTGAAAGCCAGTTCAGTAATTTTGCCTATTTTTCTACTGGGTCTTTTTTCCTGTTGTATTACAGGAATTATTTATATAGTCTGCATACTAAATCCCTTGTCAATTTCAAGTGTAAATATTTTCTCTCTGTTTATGTCTAATCTTTTCATTTCTTCAGAAAAATCATTTCATGAAAAAAATATTTGTTTCATGTTGTAAAAATTCTGTAATGTTTACTATGTTTTCATCATTTGTATGTTTTTTTTTTTTAAAGATTTTGTTTATTTAAGAGAGAGAGAATGAGCGGGGGGAGTGTGTAGGCATGGGGCAGAGGGAGAAACAGACTCCCCACTGAACAGGGAGACCTGCACCAGGCAGGGCTTGATCCCAGCATTCTGGGGTCATTCGCTGAGTCATAGGCAGATGCTTAACCAAGTGAGCCACCCAGGCACCCTTCATTTGTATGTTTTTAAAAAATAATTATTTCTTTATACCAAAATTATAAAGACTTTTTATTCTATTAGAAAGCACTAAAAGGTTTAAATTTGAAATTTAAGCACTTTATATACTTTGAATTCATTTATTTTCTTCCATATAGATAACCAATTCTAGTGCAATTTTTAAAAAGGTTTTATTTATTTATTCATTAGAGAGAGAGAGAGGAGCAGAGGGAAAGGGACAAGCAGACTCTGCACTGAGCACAGAGACTGATGCGGGTTCTGTATGGATAGATGTTTTTGTGATTTGTCCCACATAACTGACCACCTGGGCCTGCATGTACACAAGTAGGCTAAGGAATGCCATTTGTGAGACTCATGCTATTGAATAACCTTGGGAGTTTGGTTGTTTGAAGTATGTTATCTGGCCTCCAGGTCAGAACTAGCCCTTCTGGTCTGGACGCCAAGAGCTACAAATCTTTTCTTACGACCTTCCTTCTATAGGTTGGACTATGGGAGGGGAGGCAGACACACAGAGCCCAGGCTCTTTGAAAATATAGAAACATGATAACATGGAAATGCAGCTTGCTCCAAACTGCACATAGGTGAACAGATGTTTAATTTCAAACCCTATTATTTGTCCTATAAATATGGTTCTTATGTGAATGATCAGTTGGAAATCTCACCTGGGGGAGGATGCTCCGCCCAGGCCTCTCAGTCAGACTCCAGCCTGGCTGTCTCCACCGGACTTCCCCAGCTCATGAGGTTGGTTGTTGTAAGTACCTAATTTGATGTAACTTTGCCTTATTCTCATTTTTTGCTTTACTATTACCTTCAACTAGGTGTAGATTCATTTCCTCTTCTGTTTCTATTAGGTTTCTATAATAATAATAAAGTTTTCTTTCCTTTTTGAAACAGAAACAGGGCTGTTGTGAATCTTATGTGTAGAACACCCCAAAATCATGACCTGAGCCAAAATCAGCAGTCAGGTGCTCAATTGACTGAGCCACCTAGGAGACCCTAGTGCAATTTTTGATTAGTCTAACCATTGATATGAAATGCAAGCGCTATCATAAAACAAGTTTCTATTATGATATTATTTTGTTTCTTGGATTCTTTTCCATTGCCCTGTTTATTTATTGCTCCAAGAATACCCACAGTATCTTAACCCTCAGGATTTTATAATATATGATATCTGATAAGGTAAATCTAACGTGCTGTCCACCATCTTTATTAGCATCTTATCTATTCTTGATCTTTTGTTTTTCCAACTATATTTAGAATTTGTTTGTTAAGACCAATAAAAAATACTGTTGGAAGTTTTGTTAGAGTTGCTTTGAACGATAGATCAATTTGAGAAAAAGGGGCACCATCTTAATATTGTACTTTCTTAAACTATGAACATGATATGACTCTCCATTATTTAGATTTTCTGTATTGTCTTTTAGTAAGACTTTCTAATTTATCCCAGAAAGTTTTTGCACATCTCTTGTTAGATTTATTCCTAGTTTCCTTATATTTTTATGGCATTTAATTAATTTGTTACTTTAAAGATTTTTTAAAAAAGTTTTTATTTATTCATTTATTTAAGTAATCTCTACACCCAACATAGGGCTTAATCTCACGGCCCTGAGATCAAGAGTCACATACTCTACTGACTGAGCCAGCCAGGCACCCCCATTTTTATGACATTTTAAATTAAATTTTCTACTTTTGCCCTGGTATTCAGAATCAATCCAGTAATGTTGTTAAATCCTCTTCTTAATTCTAACAATTTATTTATAGATTATTTTGCTTTGCTTTTTTTTATTTAGAAAAGAGTCTCATCAGCAAATAAAGTTTTTTTTTGTTTCTTTTGGAAACTATGTATTTTTATACCTATTTTCTTATTAACTGGCTAGAGTTTCCAGTACAATGCTAATCAGAAGTCCTAAGTCTTGTTTGACTCTGATTTTAAAATAAATACTTTTAGTATTTAACCATGAAGTATGATGCTTTTTCATGAGTTTTCTTTTTGGCAAAATCTATGTTAGAGTTGTAACCAGATTAGATTCATCACAATTTGTTTTCAGAAAGTCCAAAACAAGAGTAGTTTATCAATATGGGGATTTATTCTGTTTTTTAAAATAGTACAGAAATAAGCAGTCCAAGGATGGATACAGCAGCTACATAAAATCATGAGAAATGCAGCTCTTTAATCTTTTCCTCCACTATTCCTCATACGAATTGTCCTTTCAAGATCATTTCATGGCCCCAAATAGCTGCTGGGTCTCCACTCCAGTCATCACGGCAACCATTCTAGGAACAAGAATGAGGAAGTTGGGGGCGCCTGGGTGGCTCAGTTGGTTAAGCGACTGCCTTCGGCTCAGGTCATGATCCTGGAGTCCTGGGATCGAGTCCCGCATCGGGCTCCCTGCTCAGCAGGGAGTCTGCTTCTCCCTGTGACTCTCCCTCCTCTCATGTGCTTTCTCTCTCTCATTCTCTCTCTCAAATAAATAAATAAAATCTTAAAAAAAAAGACTTTAAAAAAAAAAAAAAAGAATGAGGAAGTTGGTTAAAAAAAAAAAAAAGGAAAGAGAAACAGAATCCCTTCTCGTTAGGGGACTTCTAAGAGGTCTCACATAAAGCTTGCCCTTATGTTTCATGGACAACCAACCAGCTACAAATGAAGTTAATAATGTCATTTTATTGTAGCCCACATTGCCATTCTCTTCCAAATTGTGAGACTATTTACCAAAGACAGAAGAAAATGGGTAGTAAGAGGCAAATCACAGTCTCTGTCTTTATAAGGTTAAAGAAGATCCAACCTATTCTTTGTTTGATACTTTTTTTTAAATCATAAATATACGTTGACTTATACTGAGTGCTTTTATGAATCTATTCAGATGACCACATTTTTCTCCTTTCACCTGTTAATGTTGTGAATTACATTAATTGATTTTCTAATTTAAATGTACTTTGCACATCCAGGATGAATTCAACTTGGTTGTGATATATCTTCCCCGTACAATGTTGGAATTGACTTGCTAATATTTTGTTTAGGATTTTTTCATACATATTAATGACTGAGAACAATTTGCAAGTTTCCTTTTTCATTGTGTCCTTACTGATTTGGGTATCAAGGTTATACTATCTCATAAAATTAATTAGAGGGAGTTATCTACTGTTTAAGATTAAAGCTATCTGTGCCTTGAAGTTTGGGTAGAATTTTCTAGTAAAACTAGTTTTTGTTTTGGGATTTCTCTCATAAGAAGATTTTTAACAATGAAGAGTATTAATTTTTTGAAATTATTAGTTTTTCTATTTGTTTCTGAATCCTTTAAATTTAAAGTATGGACTCTTCTCAACTCATTTTGGTTTTCTAATACATTATAAGCCATTTGCTTACAAGGATCATGAAATACAGTTTACATCTCAAAACCTATATGTTAGGTCTATGGTAATTGGTCTTTTATTCCTAGAGGAAAAATGTTAAAACTTTTCAGTAGAATCAGCTCCTACTCAGTCCCAGGATCAAGGAGAATAGGGCTTGAAAGTGTACAATAAGCTCTACCCTAACCAGCAGATGGAACTTGAGATGAGCTCCTGCCTATGCCCCATCTCTAGAGTGTCTGGATTCATTGGCTCAATGGCTGCAGACCACTCCTCTCTTGTGAAACCTCTCTCTACGATTCACTTCTGTCCTGGCCCCTAAATACACTATTTGGAATTACGGATTGAGCGCTCATCCACTTTGTAGATGATGTTTTCTCTTCCTTGAATATGTTCTATCCACTTAACTTTCTATCCCAACCACTTGGACAACCTCTGTTCTTTTCTACTTTTTCTTTTCAAACTCATGCTTCTTTTCCACTGGGAGGCCTTCCAGGACATAAACAGAGGTGGACTCTCTGTCTTTTGTGTTATCACCATACCTACTACTTATCCTTATCATTTCACCTGTTACACTTAGTATTTTCAAAACTTTTTATTGAGATATATCAGAAATGTACATATCATTAGTACACAGATTTATAAGTTTTCACAAAACTGTACATACACTGTGTTTTATATTTTTGTATCTTGGTCTCCCCTATCAGACTCTGAACTAATCAGTAGCTCCCTATAATAGTGGCTCTCTATAAGTAGCTCTCGCTAGGAACTATCACAGTGGCTGGAATAAATACTTAGTAATAAGCAAATGACAATTTTCTCTTTTTTTTGTCTATCAGTTACGATTATCCAGAAATTTATTAAACTTTTTAACACTGTGAATTTGCTACTGTTATTGCCATTTGCTGATGAGAAAACAGTTTATGTTTCTTGCTTAAGGTAAGTTGGAGGTTGAATTATTGGCCCCAATACTTCATCCCTTTCGGTAATCAGGCCTGCTGACACAAACTTTTGCAGTTTTCCTATCACCATGGGAAGAGTCTTCTTCCTTACTCCTTGACTGTGGGCTCAACCACATAACTTGCTTTGGCCAGTTGGAGATTGGCAGATGGGATGGTAAACAGATGCTTGAAATGTGCTTCTGTACTTGGTCAAACACTTTTGGCCTGTCATTGCCATGAAAAGAGCTTTGCCTGTGTTGCTGCTGCCCCCTCAGCTTGAGTTCTAGAATGAGACATCTGGGCCAACCAAACTCAGCCTGGATCAGCTGACCTGCTGACACAGATGATTTAATTGAACTTTGCAACCCAAAGTTTGAAGTAGTCACGTGCCACTGAGAATGTACTTTACTAGCTCTAATTTAACCAACGCTAAAAACAGATTTTACTGACCCTCACATCATGTTTTCAAGCATGGTGAAATTCTCCTTCATCTATGATGCATTTCCTAATCGTCAATCCCGAGTTTAGGACTCCTGCCCTTGGGTCTTCTATGTTTCTGCTCCAATACACAATTTTTAAAAAATATATTTAAAAATGTATTTACTCTTTATTGGATACTAAATGTGGTCACTCATCCTCTCCATGGGGGTGACTTCTTGTGATATCAATCCATTAAATGAAGGTCTAGCTTCTTGGCCAGTGATTACTAGATTTAAATATGTCTGCTGTGTCTAATGCTGTAATTTGCATTGACAGCCACCCTCCTTGGAAGCCAGTCCTCTAGCTACATTAAATATCACTGTTGAAGCTCTTTCCTTGTCTAATTTACTCCTCTCTCCTCTTGAGTCCATCGCTGAGGACCCACTGTGCCTTAAGAGGTATTTATCCTGGACAAGTTATGACAACCATGGCAGCTCTTAATAGAAATTAATCAGTGGGACTCCCATGTAGTTCACTGTAGGTTCAAGAAGTAGGATTTAGGGGTGTCTGGCTGGCTCAGTCAATATGGTATGTGACTCATGATCTCAGGGTTGAGAGTTCAAGCCCCACATTGGGTATGGAGATTACTTTAAAAAATAATATGTATATTTTTTGAAAAATTAAAAAAAAAGGATTTAATGATCAAGAGTGGTCACAGGGCTCTGAAGGCTGGTTTTACTCTATTCCAAGCCACTTGACTGGTATTGTGGAAAGGAAATTACTATCTCCACAGCTTGATGTCCACACCTGCACACTTCTATCATGCTTCAGTAACTGATTCCACAATAAATACATAATCTTTATAGTAGCCCAGAAATAGAAGAATGAAGACTTAATGCTCAGCTTTATAATTCTTACTCTATAATCATTTCTGCCATCAATGACACACATGTCCTCTTGTTTTTAATGTTAGGTATTGAGTGTTGAATTCATCATACTCCCTATGCCAGTGGTTTTCAAATGTGAGTGACATCAGAATCACCTGGAAGTGTTGTTAAACTACAGATGCCTTAACTACCCCTCCCAAGAGTTACTGACTTAACAGTTCTGGGGTGGGCCCTAAGAATTTGCATTTCTAACAAGTTTCAAGTGATGCTGGCACTGCTGGTCCAAGCACCACACTTTGAGAATCATTGCCCAAATTTATGATGCACTAAAATAAAAATCTATATAATATCTCTCTACTGTCTTATTTATTTCCCCATTGCTTACCCCCATCTCCCTCACATAGGCAGTTGTCTTAGGTCAGGTTGAAACTGACTCTAAGAGAGAGATTTGCATGAAGAAGGTTTTTGGTTAGAGCTCTCAGGAGATTACCCTGGTTAGGAGGTAGGAGAAGGCAAGACTGGGCAGAAAGACAAGCTGACCCATAAAAGCTTCCACTGAGGCCTCAGCCAGTGCTATGAGGGTGTTATAGAGTGAAACAGCTGTTTAGAAGCATCCTCAGTTGAGACAAGAGGTTGGCCTTTCTGTTCCCACATCAGTCAATCACTGGCTGCAGGCCATCACTGGGAGGAGGCATTACCTTGGGTGATGCAGTTCTCTGACCAAGGTAGTGCGCAGGGGAGATTGCTGTCACCAGCAGAAATTCTCAGTATCTAGAGAATGGGAAGCTTTTACTCCAAAGAGAGTTCTGTATGTGCTGACCTCCATGGTTACTTATGATGTATACTGTTCGGTGAGAAAAACAGGTTTCAGAATGATGTATACAGTATCATCCCATTTTTCAGAGAATAAACATCTCTGTTATTTTTATAAATCCTTGTGTTTGAGTTTGGAAAAGAATGTAGGAAGACAAATACTGGGCTCTTTACACACATTACTTCAAGAGGATGGAAGTGTGAAAGGGATGGGATTTAATGAGATTATTAACTATTTTCTTTATATTTGTGCTGTCTTAATGATTATGTCAACACGTCAATTATATACTGTTATATTTAATTAGAAAACAGATACAACATGGCTTATTCATATTATAAAAGAAATATGCATCCACCTCAGAATTCTTTCACAATGTAAATCTCTTCAGTGTATATGAAATACAAATCAATTAAAAACAAAAACAAAAAATAAGTTTATAGGTTTTCAAAAGAGCATATGTAACAAGATTCTCAGTGGTGAACACTGAATTTGTCTTTAGGGAGGTTTTCCATCTCACTGCAAGCCATACAGACGTGTCCTAGTTGCGTAACATGCTCTCCAATACAAGGTAACATCAGCCCTTAATATTTTAGATGTTTTCTGGGGATATAGGGTGATCTTCACTGAGGTTTTATTTTGCATTTCTCTGATGGCTGGTGATGTTGAGCATCTTTACATTACTTACTGGTCATTTGCCTTTCTTTTCTTTTTTCCTTTTTTATTTATTTTTTTGTCGCAAAAAGCTTTATTGTTTCCATTTGGTCCACAGTATGGGCTAGGGCTCCAAGGTGATTAAAAAGCTGCCAAGGCGCTGCTGGGAGAGGCTCAGGCAGAAGCCCTGGCACCAGGGGACTACCAGAGGGGCCCCTCAAAGGCAGCTGGGCTCAGGCCGCTCCTAGTCATGCTAGAGGCTGAGCATTTCACAGTGATGCCAGCCTGAAGAGGCAAGCCCAGGGGGTCGCCATCTTGATGAATTTCCCTCCCGCACCTAAGCGGTGGTTCTCCCTAAGTCACAGAGATGGGGGGGGGGTCTGCGGGCAGAATCCAGCGCATGCGGCTCCCGAAGGGCCCAGTTCAGGTTCTTCTCCATTCCCGGGGGCTTCCATGAAGTCCTGGGTTTTACCCCCACTCATGCTGGGAAGGCTTCAGCACTCTTGAAAAGCGCGCCGAGGCTGCGGAGGCGCTGGTTTTGCAAGAGCCGCTCCTCCCC
This sequence comes from Zalophus californianus, assembly GCF_009762305.2. Classification (NCBI taxonomy): domain Eukaryota; kingdom Metazoa; phylum Chordata; class Mammalia; order Carnivora; family Otariidae; genus Zalophus; species Zalophus californianus. The sequence goes on from NC_045595.1 coordinate 83,380,648, forward strand.
TCGCGCTTCTGCGCGCCCCCTGGCGGTGGCCCGAGCCCCCGGAGTCGCTGGGTCGCGGTGGAAACAGAAGCCCAGACAAAGGTAGGTGTGGAGGCCTGCAGATGCCGGTTGACCAAGGCGGCTGATCGGGCCTCCACTCTGTGGAATAATTCTGAGGAACCTGGGAGCGCACGGTTGGTGGGCAGTCGGGAGCCGGGTTCAGAATACGGTGTTGGCTGGTTCTGGAAGCGGAGGGTGCAAACACTGTTGGGGCAGAGACAGAGTGGGGCCGCCCGCGCACCGCCAGAATGTCTTCTTTTATTAAGTGTCTCTTCAACTCTTTAGCTATTTTTTCAAAACAAGTTTCCCTGTCCTATTGATTTCTATTATTTCTTTGTAAATTTTTCACACAAGCCCTTTATCTGATGTGTTGTGAATGTTTTCTCCCACTTTGTGCCTTGCTTTTTCACTTTCTATATGATGAACAGAAACTCTGTTTTTTTTTGTTTGTTTGTTTTTGTTTTAAGTAAACTGTGCCCAACATGGGACTCCATCTCACAACCCCAAGATCAGGCGCATGCTCCGCCAACTGAGTCAGCTAGGTGCCCCAGTGAACAGAAATTCTTAACTTTCAGAAGTCTAATTTGTCAGTTTTTTCTGTTTTTTTTTTTTGGTGTAGAAATCATTGTCAACTCTAAAGTAGGAAGATAGTCTGATATATTTTTCTCTGGAAGTTTCCTTGATTTTTCTTTCACACGTAAGTCTCTGCTCTGTGTCAAATTAATTTTTGTTTATAGTGTCAAGTTAGATGTAACATAGTGTGCCATTTTAAGGATTCAGTGTGTGTGTGTGTATAAGTGTGGGTGTGTTTAGAACACTTCCTGACAGTCACTGCTATCTAAATATTAACTATTATTACCATTATTATTTGCTATTTCTAACTTTATTAATTCTCTAATGACCTTTTAACTTTTATTTTCTTAGCTATAATACTTAAATTTTATATTGTTTCATTATTTAATATCCAAGTGCTTGTTTTACTTCACTTTTAACTTCTGCTATAATGTGAAGCACTTTCAGGTACTGTTTTTCTGCCTTTTAATTTGCTTCTTTTGTTTGCTTCCAAGCCAGATTTTTTAATCTGCTTTTTAAAAGCTTTCTCCTTCCTTTTTTTTTTCCCTCTCCCCTTTTATTCTTCCTTCCTCTCTCCTCTGGCTTTCCTTCTCCACCTCCTTTTTCCCCCCCTTTCTTTCTTGTTTGCCACACCACGCCTCTCACCTTTCTCATGATACTTTGGTAATATTTCCCTAGACACTTTTTTTTTCATTTACTGTAATATGAATAGCTTATATTTCCCCACAGAAACAGGTAACATTGCTTTTTGTGTGTGTGTATTGTGTTGAATGTCTTATATTTGGGCTTACTCCTCATAGACAGCAATGTTGCCTGTTCCCTTGGGGAGATTTTATTATATATTTTGAGAGGTCTTACTTTTCCATGTATTCCAAGAAATTAGCCACATCTGCATCTGTGTCATCAGCACTGAGTCTTTGGCCTTTCTTTATGTTAATTGATAGGGTGCATCAGCCATTTGCAAGGTTTTCTTATTTTTTTTAAACTAGCATTTGACATTTACATTTTATTTTTGATTATGTCTTAAAATGGAGGGGTGCCTGGGTGGCTCAGTCAGTTAGGTGTCTGCTTTCTGCTCAGGTCATGATCTCAGGGTCCTGGGATCCAGCCCTGGGTCAGGCTCCCTGCTCTTCAGGGAGTCTTCTTCTCCCTCTCCCTCTGCCCCTCCCCCACAACTTGCATGCGAGCATACTGGTGCTCTCCCTCTCTCTCTCAAATAAATAAATAAAATCTTTAAAATGTAAAATTGAGCCCATCAAAAAAAAATGTTTGATAATAACATTTGCAAAATATTTTATAATTTTTAAAGCCCTTGCTTTCCAAATTTCAAAATAGAACTTTTATTGTTATAAATATTGTTAATAGCTTGCTTAGGGTAAAAAACACATTATTTATTCCTTTAAAAAATACATATGGGATGTCTTCAATTGCCAATTAAAAGAACAAATACAATAAGGGTTTATGCATTCAGGTAGAATGTGATAGTGAAAAAAATAGGAGGAACTAAAATTTTATACCTTATAGGCTTGGGTTCAAGCTTACACTTTGTCGCTTATTAAATATAAGCTTTTCAGCATGAGTTCCTCTGAGTGTCAGGTTCCGTATTTGGAAAGTGAGGATAAAAATAACTGCCTGAATAAGCTCATGAGTTGTTATAAGAATCAAACTGGATAATATGTAAAATTCCTTGTAAACGGAAATTGGTATGCCAATTAAAGTTGTTTTCTCAACATTAAAGTGAGAAGTGAGCAACTTCTAGAAAAAATTGACACTTGGGTCTTTAAGAACAGTTTGAAATGAACAGAGAGGCCGCAGCTTGGGCTAATGTCACTTCATCTCAGGCTCAGGTGTTTGGTCCCCTAGTACAGGAGGTAAAGGTGAACGTAACACTCAGTGACACCCTCTGCTTACTCTCTTCTCTTTCCCTACTTTAGTTTTTTAGACAATTAAAAAAGAAAAGTAAGTAAAGGAACTGACCACTTTGATAGATGAGGAAAACACTATGAGGGTGCATTGTGTTCTATTGGAAATCAATTATTGTCAGAAAATGACTCATTATGTAACAAACACCAGCCATCTTACTTGTCTTTTCTTTCATAGAAGAAGTGATTGAAACCAGACAGACACACTAACTAAACTAAGACACAGCAGGTGAAACAGAACTGTTTTCTTCTTAATTATCTCTGAATCCAAGTCCAGTTATTTCATTTGGTGTTATTTCTCTATTACTAGTCGCTCTTTGTTATTGTTGCTGCTGTCAAGGCAGTTTACGTAGACAAACTTAAGAGTATGTGGGGACATCCAAAGTCCGAGATTACCTATCTTGGACCCAGACTATTGGTTCCTAAGTGTAAGTCAGTGCAATCAAGATGGAAAGTTATTATTATTTTTTTAAGATTTATTTATTTATTTGAGGGGAGGAGAAACAGAGGGAGAGGGAGAGAGAATCCAAGCAGACTCTGCACTGAGTGCGGAGCCTGACATGGGCTTCTATCCCAGGACCCTGAGATCACAACCTGAGCCGAAACCAAGAGTCAGACGCTTAACCGACTGTGACACCCAGGTGCCCTGAAAGTTATTTTGTTTTGCCAGCGCATTCCTGGCATAGCATCAACCCTTGGCTCAATCTCATCATTCCTGTTTTTCTTTTCCTTGTGAATTCATGCCAAAAACCTTGGGTCACTGAGTGAAGAGATAGTGGTTCAGAGCCCAAGCACAGAATCCAGAGTGTCTGTGGGTTCAAATCTCACCTCTTCATCATCTTTGTGATCTTAGGTAGGTCACTTAATCTCTTTTTTGACTTCCATTTCCTCATCTCCAAAATGGAGATATTTACAGTACCTGGTTCTTAAAATTGCTGAGCATGTTACAGAAATTAATTTGTGTAGTTAAATATTAAATCATGTCTGGCACATAGTAAGCGCTCATTATTATTAGGTGGCTCTAGAATTTAAATTCGAGTGACTCCCTAAACTCATACTATTTTTGCAATGAAAAATGTTTGGGATTTCAGGTGGCCAACTTCCCTGGCTTCTAATAAGACAGTACTCCCCCATAGCAAACGACTATTTATTCTTCCTTTGGCTTTGGTACATTTTTAAACTAATCTATGTTTAAATCTAAAGCAAAACCAAACACATTTAGTAATGGTGGATATTTCTTCCTAAAAATAAGGACTTACCTCCGTCTTTGAGTCAAGCTGGAGTTTTCTGTGGAGGCCAGATGCCAAAAGCCTGCTGAGAGAATAGCATGTGATGAAATCAGCAGAAAAGACCAAAATGATCATATCCTGGAAATGCATTTTGTCAAAGCCCATCCACTATGCTCTCCCCACAGCCTTGGGCTGTGACCACTTAACTCTCAGGACATTATGGTACAACATTATCGATGACAAACTCTAGACTATAGTGAGGGGTTAGAAGAAGGGAGGTAGCAAGCCGAAAGATTCTCTTCCCTTCTTCTTTTTATTACACATTTTTTTATTTTATGGAATTTCTCTGGGTCTGGAGTGAGAGGCATGCATATAAGGCAGGTGTGCCGTTGTAGAATGTTCTAGAGCAGTGGTTCTCAAAGTGCGGTACCTAGACCTGCAACATCAGCATCACTTGGGAATTTGTTTGAAATGCAAATGCTTGGGGCCCCTGGGCGGCTCAGTCATTAAGCATCTGCCTTCAGCTCAGGTCATGATCCCAGGGTTCTGGGATGGAGCCCCGCTCAGGCTCCCTGCTCAGTGGGGAATCTGCTTCTCCCTCTCCCACTCCCCCTGCTTGTGTTCCTGCTCTTGCTATCTCTCTCTCTGTCAAATAAATAAATAAAATCTTAAAAAAAAAAAAAAAAAAAGAAATGCAAACGCTTGGCTCCATCCCAGACCTGCTGATTCTGGAACTCTGGTTGTGGCTCTTAGAGATCTGTGTTCTGTTTTTTGTTTTGTTTTTTGTTTGTTTATTTTTGTTTTTGTTTTTTAAAGTAAACTCTATGCCCAACCTGGGGCTTGAACTCATAACCTCAAGATCAAGAGTCACATATTCTACTGGCTGAGGCAGCTACATACCCCAGATCTGTGTTCTATTTATTTATTTTTTTAAGATTTTTAAATTTATTCATCTGAGAGAGAGAGAGTGAGAGCAGGGGGCAGAGGGAGAAGCAGGCTCCCCACCCAGCCAGGAGCCTGATGCAGAACTCAATCCCCGGACGCTGGGATCATGACTGGAGCCGAAGGCAGACGCTTAAGCATCTGAGCCACCCAGGCGCCCCCAGATCTCTGTTCTAACGAGTCCTCTGGTGATACTGATGCATGCTCAGTTTGAGAGCCAGAAACAAGAAGCTGGAGGGCCTAGTCTCCTGGGCTGGCTCTGCCATTTGTTTCTTGTGTGGCTTTGAAATGAACTTTATAACCTCTCAGACCCTGAACCTTCCCTTTGCAAAAGATAAGTGGAGATACTGGGCCCCTGGCTGGAAGAGAATATGTAAAAGTATCATAAACTATAATGTGATATAGACATGTGTCTTTTACTGGAACCTATTGATCAGGGCACAGGTGAAGTATGTCAGAAGGGGACTAATCAGAGGCTTTGATGAGGCTGAATGATTTTTTTTAAGTTAAAAAAAAAAGATAAAATAACAGTAGAGTTCTCAGAGTTTGGGGCTGCCTTTCATGGGCAGGCCAGAATAGAGCAGTCAGAACAACTGATGGGGTAGTGCCCGGATAGGTGAGAAGCAATTCTAGAATTGTGCCAAAGTGGGGTTCCACGTGGGGAGAAGAGAACAACAGTAATTCCACCCCCCCCTTTGCATTTAATTGCATACCTTTAACCCACATTTGATTGGCTCTTTCTTTGTGGTGGAATGAGGGTAAGAGGTGGCTTGAGTTATTCCTGAGAATGAGGAGTCACAGTCAAGAAAAGTTAGCTTGAGGAAAATACCTTCATAAAATTATAGCTGGCAAAAGGGAAGCCTGATTGTTTGGACCCCAGGAAAATATATTCTTTCTGAGTTTAAGAGAATACGTTAGCATCTTCCTGAATCCAGATTGAAAAGACTCAAGCTCATTCTCTAGTTATTCAAAAAGGAAGCAATTTTCCAGTGACAATGAGGGCTATTAAATGTATCAGTTGAAGAGGAGAATAATGTGTGGCTCACCGAGCCAAATTCCAAATCAGGATTCTTTCTTAGTATCAATCATTTTGGCTGTGCTGTTACTATACATTTCTTATAAGTTACTTATATGTGTCATTGGATTTTATAGAAATATTTAAAATATAATATCTGCGTATGAAATGTCTTTGCTCTAAAATGATCTTTTCAAAGTCATAAGTGACAACACATGAATCCAAAGCTATTTTTTTCAGACACTAAAAATACTGTTTGTAAGAATTGCTAGTTATGTTTTTTTTCTTTCAAGGGTCTTTCTTCCTATAGGCTACCACCTACATACAGAAGACACCTTTTTAAGGCAACAGAAAATTGAGTTTCAAATGCCCAATATTAGTCCGTATTTTCTTTATTTACCAATTAAATTATGCAGGTCCCTCGTGGGCTCAAGGGGGAATAAACTACAACTATGAAAGTGTTGTTTTGTTGTGTGTTTTCCATTTTGTGGCAGAGCTCCTTTCAAATGATACCGCCATCATTCAAGCACTAGCACGGGAAGAACCCAATGAATGGGGTCTCTCTGGCATACTTGGAAAATGTCACTTGGAAAATAAAGCTTCGGAGGACTTACCTTTGCCCAAGCTATGTATCAGGCCATCCTCCAACTCTAAGTCAGAAATAGTTACAGAAAACTCCATGGATTTAGACACTAGGTTTAGGATACCTCACTCTACCAAAACCTGAGGTCAGATGCCTTCAATTCAATTTCTAGGATTGTGACGGTGGTGTACCCATTCAGTAGGGTACCATAATTTCCCTTTGACACAGAATAGGCTAAATATTCTACAAGATCATATTACTATCTGTATTGCCCTATGAGTTTCTTGATTTGTAAAATAAAATTTATTTTTAGAGCAGTTTTAGATTTACAGCAAAATTGAGCAGAAAGTAAATTTCCGTATACTCCCTACCCCCACTCATATATAGCCTCCCCCACTATCAACATTCCCCCACCGGAGTGGTACATTTGTTACAATTGATGAACCTACATTGCTATAGCATTATTACCCAAAGTCTATAGTCTATATAGGGTTCACTCTTGTTGGAGATTCTGTGCATTTTGATAAATGTATAATAACATGTATCCCCATGTAATATCATATAGAATAGTTTCCCTTCCCTAAAAAACCCACTGTGCTCCACCTATTTATCCCTCTGTTCTTCCTAACTCCTATTAATCACTGACCTTTTTACAATTTCTGTGGTTATGCCTTTTCAAGAATGTTATATAGTTGGAATCATACAGGATATAACCTTTTTAAATTTCCTTCTTTCAGCTAGTAATATGTATTTAATGTTCTTCCATGTCTTTTCATGGCTTGATAAGTTACTTATTTTTAGCACTGAATAATATTCCATTGTCTGAATGTACCACAGTTTATTCATTCACCTACTGAAGGGTATTCTAGTTGCTTCTGAGTTTTGGCAATTATGAATAAAGCTACCATAGACATTCTTGTGCAGATTTCTGTATAGACATAAGTATTCAGCTCATTAGGGTAAATGCCAAGGAGGACAATTGCTGGGTCCTAAGAGTATGGTTTTTACGGTAAGAAACTGCCAAATTCTCTTCCAAAGTGACTGTACCATTTTACATTCCCATCAGCAATGAATAAAAGTTCCTGTTGCTCCAATTCCTTGCCAGCATTTGGTGTTATGAGTGTTTTGGATTTTGGCCCTTCTAATAGATGTATAGTGGTATGTCATTGTTTTAATTGCAATATTCTAATGGCATTTCATGCTGAGCATCTTTTCATATTTTTGTATGTGATGTGTATATCTTATTTGGTCAGGTGTCTGTTCAGGTATTTGCTAATTTTTAAATTGGTTGTTTATTTTCTTACTGTTGAGTTTTAATAGTTCTTTGCATATTTTGGATAAAATTACTTATCAGATATGTTTTTTGCAAATATTTTCTCCCAGTCAGTCGCTTGTCTTCTCATTCTCTTGATAGTGTCTTTTGCAAAGCAGAAGTTTTAAATTTTAATGAAGCCCAGCTCATCAATTATTTCTTTTATGGATTGTGCCTTCGGTGTTGTATGTAAAAAGTCTGTACCATATCCAGGATCACCTAGATTTTCTCTTATGTCATCTTCTAGGAGTTTTATAATTTTGTGTCTTACTTTTGGGTATGTCTGTGACCCATATTGAGTTAAATTTTGTGAAGGGTGGAAGGTTTGTGTGTATAGATGCATTTTTCTTTCTTTCTTTCTTTCTTTCTTTCTTTCTTTCTTTCTTTCTTTCTTTCTTTCTTTCTTTCTTTCTTTCTTTCTTTCCTTTCTTTCTTTGTTTCTGTGTTTCTTTCTTTCTTTCTTTCTTTCTTTCTTTCTTTCTTTCTTTCTTTCTTTCTTTTTTTCTTTCTTTCTTTTCTTTCTTTTTTTTTGTATGTGAATGTCCAGTTGTTCCAGCACCATTTGTTGAAAGGACTATTTTTCCCAATTGTACTGACTTTGTTCCTTTGTCAAAGATCACTTGATGATATTTATGTGGGTCTGTTTCTGGATTGATTTATTTGTCTGTTCTTTTGTCACTACTACACTGTCTTGATTACTGTGACTTTATAGTAAATCTTGTAGTTGGATAGTGTCAGTCCTCTGGCTCTATTCTTCTCTTAATATTGTATTGGCATTAATCATTTTGTTGATATCCACAAAATAACTTGCCAAGATCTTGATTGGGATTGCATTAAATCTACAGACCTTATTGGGAAGAATGGGCATCTTGAAAATATTGAGTCTTCCCATGCATGAACATGGAATATCTCATTATTTAATTCTTTAATTTGCTTCATCAGAGTTTCATAGTTTTCCTCATAGAGATCTTGTACATATTTTGGTAGATTTATATGTAGTATTTCCTTCTAGGGACACTAATGTAAATGCTATTGAATTTTTAATTTCAAATTCCACTTGTTCGTTGCTGGTATAAAAGAAACTGATTGACTTTTGTCCATTAACTTTGTACACCACAACCTTGCTGTAATTGTGTATTAGTTCCAGGAGTTCTTTTTTTGATTCTTTTGGATTTTCTACATAGATAATCATGTCACCTGCAAGCAAAGACAGTTTTATTTATTCTTTCCCAATCTCTGTACCTTTTATTTCTTTTTGCCATCCTATTGCATTTGCTAGGACTCCCAGTACTATGTTGTAAAGCAGCGACGGGAGGGATCATTCTGGCCTTGTTCTTAGTCTTAATAGGAAAGCTTTGAGTTTCTCATCATTAACTGTGATTTTACCTCTAGGTTTTTTTTTAAGATTTTATTTATTTATTTGACAGACAGAGACACAGCGAGAGAGGGAACACAAGCAGGGGGAATGGGAGAGGGAGAAGCAAGCTTCCTGCTGAGCAGGGAACCCAATGGGGGGCTCAATCCCAGGACCCTGGGACCATGACCTGAACTGAAGGCAGATGCTTAACGACTGAGCCACCCAGGCGCCCCTACCTCTAGGTTTTTTGTAGGTATTCTTTACCAAGTTGAGGTTGTTTCCCTCTATTCCTACTTTGCTGAGAGTTTTTTTTTTTTATCATGAATGGGTGTCAGATTTTGTCAAATGCTTTTTTGCATCTATTAATATGATCATGTGATTATTCTTTAGCATGTTGATGTGACAGATTACATTAACTAATTTTCTAATGTTAAACCAGCCTTGCGTGCCTGAGGTAAATCCCACTTGGTCATGGTATATAATTCTTTTTGTATTTTGCTGGATTTGATTTGCTACTATTTTGTTGAGGATTTTTACATCTATGTTTATGAGAAATATTGGTCTGCAGTTTTCTTTTCTTGTAATGTCTTTATCCAGTTTTGATATTAGGGTAATGCTAGCCTCATAGAATGAATCAGGAAACATTTCCTCTGTTTTTGTCTTCTAGAAAAGATTGTAAGAATTGGTATAATTTCTTCTTTAAGAATTCACAAGTGAACCCGTCTCGGCCTGGTGCTTTTTATTTTGGAAGATTATTAATTCAGTTTGGAAAATTATTATTGGCTTAATTCTTAACAGATATAGTCCTATCCAGATTGTCTATTTTTTCTTGATTTTTATGATAATATTTAATAATTACTTAATTGCAGAGTTCCAACAAATGCAAAGCAAGAACCTCTTTTCATGAAAGCATTTATATTTCCCTGATCATATAACCAGATCATCTGTCAAATTTATGTCTCTTGCTTTACCAGCTTATTTTTGTTCTACACTACTGCCTTACTTGTCTTTGTTTAAATGTTTTCTTCAGGCTTTTCTTATCTTTCAGCCCTGGTCATGGATTGTTTGCCTTAAGAGGAAAACTGTCCTTTACTGGTGTCCAATAAGATAATGTAGAGTATTCACTTTGCCTATATTTTGATATTTTGAGTCAGCCTTTGAACAAGACTTAATCCAAACCCCAAGACAGAATTCTTTTCCTTCATAATACAACAGTGTATGGAACAAGTAATGGGTTACTTTTAGAGATAGAGAATATATCCAGTTTATGATGCAAGTTCCCTATATTTGAATTAGATTTTACCACTGCATAATTATGTGTTTCATCTTGGACTTTATGCATAAATACAAAATTTTATTCCCTTACCACAACCATTTAGAAAAAACATCCAATTTAACGTAAAATTTCTCAAATATACATTCCTATTGTATATAAACTAATGATTGCCTACAATCATATTTTCAATGTCTGAACAGACATATGACACTATTCTTGAGGTGCTCAATACATCATGATTATGGAAGGAGAGTCAAGATTTATAATTAAATTATACTAATTGTTTAATATGGAATTATAATATATAATATTGTAAATATAAACATTATATATATATATAACATTATAAGGAATCACATCCATCCTCAAAAAGGGGCTTTCCTCATTATTGCTTGTTTGCATGGGGTACAACCAAATAAATAATGTCTAAAGAATATAATAAATCAAATTATATTAATATTAGTTCAGTGTTTAAGAAGTATATAAGGCATATAAATGATGATATTAAAAGTAAGATAGGGAGTTTTATTGACCTAGTATAGCAGATTTCATTTTCCAAAGATGACCACGTTCTCTCCTATCTTACCCCTTCCATGGAGAGGTGAGATTTGTGTTCTCTTCCCTTGAATTTGGGCAAACTTGTGACTATAGTATAAGTGATGCTATGTGAAATCTGAGGCTAGTTTATGAAAGTTGACACAGCTTCCACTGGATTCTCTTTTGGGACATTTGCTCTTGGAATCCAGCCACCATGCTCTGCATGGTGATGCTATTGTACAGGTGTTCTGATTGACAGGCCCAGCTAGGGTCTCAGCCAATGGCCAAATTAAACTGCTAGACTTGTGGATAAGTGAGCAGGTGATTCTAGCCCCCAGACATCAAGTCATCCTTCAAAGTCTTCCCAACTGATGTTCCAGTTATCATGGAGCAGAGACATGCTGTGCCCCCATGACCTTTTTGAATTTCCAACTATATCTCCTGTGGGATGCCAGGAATGTGTTTGTATTTCAGATTCTGAGATACTGTATTACTCAAGTAAAGTTTGGGATGGTTTGTTAGGCAACAGTAGTAATTGGGACACTCTTTAATGCTGGTAGGGCAGATACCTTCTATTTGCCTCTTTATCCCCAAATTTGCTTTCTCCCTGTCTGTGCTCTCTTCCGTGTGGATGCTGACCAGCATGGACTATATCAGCAGGCTCCTCTGCCCTCCAGTGCCCCGTTATGTCAGCCAAGGGAGACTCCAGAAAGAGTTTGGAGGGAGAGAGAGTAGAGAGGTCGGAAGAATTATCCCTCTGGCTTTCTCTCGGAGAAGATGGCTCAGCTCCTTCAGCTCCAGACACTGCTCTTCTCAAGATGGCCCACTTTACATGTCTCTCTCCTGTGTTCCAAATCCATATGCATTTAATATTCGGTGCTGCTTTCTCCTCTAATTCCCTGCAGTATAGTAGTGGAGTCATAACCTTTTGTTAGTTATTCTTTGTGCTTCTCTGACATCCATTTTGTAGGCCTTTAACCAGTTCAGTTAAACAAAACCAAACTTCCCACTTCACTGCCCTACTTAGATAAGGCCCACATCCTGACTTCATTTGACCACTCCCAAGTTCTGTTCTTACCATACTCTTACCAAGAGTATGAGACAGCTGGTAACAAAACACTTAAATTTCCACCGGGCATACAGTCCCCCAGGGACCACCTGCTACCCTTCAACTAACCAATTTCCCATGAGCCTGGGAATTCCACTTAGCTAACATCCTGGATCCCAATAGAGACTGGCCTACAGTTCCCTCCCTTTCAATCCCTATTTGCTGGGGGAGCCCTTGCATCACCCAACTTCCTGTTGGCCCTACAAGGCCTGCGAGGGTTTCATCTCTGGAAACTGTGAGTAATAAATTCTCCTTTCCTTTGGCCTTCTCGTCTCTTGAGTGCCCATTCACTGTGCTGCACCAGAAACCATCATCTTAGTACACCCTGTCCTGGGTAACATACAACAGTGACAATTGTTGCTGCCACCAGGTTCCTGCATGCATATCCCTGCACATGACTTTGTAATTGGTTCTTTTGTATTCTAAAATTATTCTAAACACGAGTGTGCTGTGTATTTCCTGTTGGGAATGAAGGATATAGCTAATGGTTGGTTTACCTGAATCTTGAGTTTTAACCCCTCTATAAAGGCAGATGCTTCTCACCTGGATTTCTTTAATGATACTTATAACTCTGTAACTGTTATTTAAGTCCCTTCTCTTCTTATTGGTTTATCTTTATATCCCCCCCTTTAAATGTCTTGCTCACGGTAGACACTCAGTAAATGTCTGATATATAGATACTTGCCAATCACAGGGCACCCACAAAAATAAAGGCAAAGGTAATTAAACACATTTTTCTGGGGACATTCTCTCAGTATGTATTGAAACAGGCATGGTCTTAAGTTGAAGATGTGTTAAAAATGGGATGACACAGAAAGTATGTCCCACAAACTGAGGAAAACTAGCCTACAGGAATAGCCCCTAATGAGAGTGACCAGGTTGTTCCTACCATGTGTGCAAAGGGCACAACATGCATCAAAGTGAGTCAGTTGGCCCCTCCTACTAGACATACAGCAGGAAATATATATATGTTAACCATGGGTTCCAGGCCATAGTCTCATTCCCAAGCCAGGTTGGTGATAGGTAGAGGGTCATATATCCTGGTGGACCCAGAACTATCTTGGCTTTACTCCTGTTTCCCACATACTTACTAATAGTGTTCCTTTTCAATCTTAAATGGGTACTGACTTAAATGATAAACATAGGGTCACTTTAGCTATACATTTTCAGCTGTGGGCTGGAGAGTGTGGAGAGTGTATGCAGCCTTTTGGAAAAGAAGACAGACTGACTACAGTCCTAGAAGAGAAGCAGGCACCGTGAAGCCAGAAAGACCCGAGTAGAGGCTCTAAGCAGAATTTCAGTTCTTTTGGTTGGGCCATCTTTTGGTTGGGTAGAGGTTTGGGCAGCAAGGAGTGTTGGGTCATTTGGATCAAAGACTGTTGACAAAGAAGGCTGGGAGAGGCACTAACATGGTGCTAAGATTTGTGCATTTTTATGAAGTCTCCCTGCACTGATTGACAAAAGTACGTCTAAGCTTCCTCTGGGGTGGTGGCCCCCAGCAGGCACAGCTGTCACTTAAACACTGTGATGGTAGAAAGCATCTATTTGGTGAAATTTATCAGAATGACCTACACTTGGGCTGCCGCTCGGGACTGTGGTACCCAGAGACCCGCATCTATCTTCCTCTCTAGAACATAAATTCTTCTTACTCTGTCACATTCTTCCTCTTTTATGACTCTAGGCAAAGCTTGACTTTCCAACACATTCATATTAAAATTGCCACAGACCTGGAATCCATTCTTGGTAAGCTAGGTTATTAGGGGTTTGGGTTCATATCCTGGAGTGTAGGCTTTTCTTCCGAATGTCCCCACATAATTGGGCTGAGGCAGCTGACTCTGTCTTGTCTCTGCCCTGGGAAGTATAACTGACCTTGGTCACAGTTTTGTCCATTGGTACATCTAGCTTTGGGGATCAAGGATTTCGAAGATAAATGGGAGTAGGTAGAACCTAATAGGGCTAACTTTGGTTAACATTTTTGTTCTGATGAGTGTTTTTTGTATAATCAAGAGCAGATATAAATAATTCTGTGGACCAGTTTATTCTTTTATAGGTAATCACATAGGTAAGAAAAGTAATTATTTTGGTTATGAATTCTTCTTTTCAAACGTTATGGAAACTTTGTATAAACTAAACACACAGCTAAAGAGATCATAGTTCTTAGGCAGCCATTTGCCCTGAACAGAACAGGTTTTGTCACAATTTGCCAAGACTTTTGGCTTAGGCACTCCGGGAGTAGTTAGGTGAGGCTTAGTTTTAAAACTGAGAAAATGTTAATGCATTCATTTGTGATGGCCATTAGTAAGAGTACACTGGACGTCAGTGCAAGAGAGCTGAATTCAAGTCCTGACTCTAGAATTCTCCACATGCTTTTGAAAAAGGCCTTCAACTTCTCTGTATCTGTTTGCTCAATTCAGAAGTTGTTCTGAGAGTTGAATGTATTCTCACTAAGGCCCTCTGTGTAGTGACTGACTTATCGTATGTTTTGGTAAAGGGAAGAAAAGAAGGAGGGAGGGAGGGAGGGAGGGAGGAAGATATAACCATGCTATGATTAAAGAGTCTACAATTATTGAGATGAGTGGCAAACACATTGTATCTGGATTAAGGGTTTGTTATACCCCTCTAGAGTTTGATGATGATTTTCCAGAATCATTTGTCTTTAGTCTACATTGTATAAAAGCCTCACCTAGATTGTGCCCCCAAGTGCAGGGCTTTACAGAAAGTTTTTTGTTTTTATCTCCAAGAAGATAATCATAAAATAGTATCGTCCCAATGAACCTCTGTCGTGCCATAATTTTTGCTTTGTTCATAAATAGTTGTAGCAAGATTAAATTGGAGCATCAGCAGCTATCTGACTTGGGAGATCTGATTAAAACTGTAGGAGGTCAACAGAAAATGAAGGAGATAAATATTATTTTTAGGCCCTAATCTGGGAGCTGCTTGTCACCCGCTCATTTGAACAATTCACACTGCTCGGTGAATCTGTTTCTCATAAACACATATGTGGATGTGGTAGTTGGTTCCCAAGCCAACCCATAAAAGCCTTTTTAATGGCTGATACACCTGAAGCAGTCTTTGTGTCTGCAGGGCAATGTAGTCAAGGTTTCCCTGTGGGGTGGCAGGAATATGTCTGTCTTTCCAGCTCCGTGAGATAGGGAGTTCCTTTCTCCCTTCCAATCCCTTCAGCTGTCATCCAGCAGCAAGGAGGACATGCTACCTGGGGGATTTGAGCCTGGACTGTTTGCCTTGGACTGAGTTCAACAGGAGTGAAGATCAGAGGAGGCATTTCTGGGACGAAGAAAAAGGAACTGTTAAGTTAAATGACTCTAAAGGACCATGTATAATAATATCGAGACTATTAACTTTTTATTCACCCATCAAATCGTTTTTTTGTAAAAAAGATTTTATTTTTAAGTAATCTCTACACCCAACGTGGGGCTCAAACTTAACCCTGAGAATCAAGAGTTGCGTGCTCTACCGACTGAGCCAGCCAGGTGCCCCCATCCATCAAATCTTTCATGTTTTTGGAAAAAAAGGATGTTTTGAAGAAAAAAGTTGCACACAATGTCTAGCATAAATTTTATTTATAATCATGTAATTAGGCAGTGGTAAATTAATCCTATGATTTAAGAGCTACAAGAATTCAGCCATGTCAGTGCATAATTATGAATACACAATTGTGTTTTTCTGAAGGGTCTCCAAAGAAGCTTTCTGTAATGATTCCTATTGCACAAGGAGCAATGAGTGACCTTTCCTGGGTTCACAGGGAAGAAGTTTCTCCAGGACAACTTCTGTTACTCCCGTCCAACTGAGCAGAGGACAATTCTCTCACCTCCATGTTACTCCTTTCTTCCACAAGGTTTGGCTTCTAAACCTGGAATCAGAGAAGTAGATTCATTATTAGCCCTGCATTCACATCTTCTTAAACATTCTACTTTGAAACGAGAACAGTTTTCACTTTAGTTCTCAGAGACTGTGGTCTCGGCCTGGGGGGCTCACGTGGCAAGGCTGCCATCTAGTGCGCAGTAGGCTTCATTACATCCTGAAACCAGAAAAGAATCAGAATTGCAGGAGGCGCACATGTCAGTATGCTGTCAGCGTTAGCTATATTGGGGGATTTGCTGGTGATTTTAAGATAAAAACAGGTTAGAGATCACTAACATAATTACTATTCTTAATCACATTTCTATGACTAAAAATATCTCTAAGCTTGCAGCCCTTACGTTTGGGGGTACTTTGCAGTACCTTACATGGACACATCATTGGGTTCTGATTTGTGGGAGAAATCACGACTGCTAAAATTAGATCCTATGTACAGAGATTAGATTCAGCAGAAAATTTCTTGCTTTGCTGCTGATTTTCAAACAAATTTAAATAGTTTATATAAATAATGTTTGTGTCCTTAAGTCCCCTATAGCTTGACAAGGTATCACTGAATTCATGCCAAAGACTTTCATAGAGAGAATTTTAGCTAAGAGGCAGCATAAGATGCTGATAATGAGCATGGGTTTTTAAAGTCAGACTGCCTGGGTTTGACTCCTGGCTCCTCTACTTAGTAGCTGGACAGATTGTGGGAATGTTACCTAATGTCTACATGCCTCAGTTTTCCCGCCTGCCGATGGGACTAACAATCGCAGTTACTCTCAGAGAATACCGTGAGAATTAAGAGAGTTATGACATACAAAGAAATCTAGATGATTTTTTAAAAAAATACATTGTATCCTTTATTGAATAACAAGAGATAGCCAGTATTTGAGTATGAGAGTCTGCACCATCTTATTTAGAATCATACATTTGACAGGTAGTAAGAGAGCAAGTCTAAAACCCACTTTCATGTTTATTTTTCATCTCTAGACATAGGCCAAAGAAGACAGCCTTGTTTCTTTGTGCTGAAAATTGTATTTCAAGGTTCAGTGCAGTGAAGTAGCCAAAAAAGGTAAGGGGGAAAAATCTGAAGACATGCATATTATCATAGTTTTTCAAACAGTAGGAAGAAAGCCAGTTGGTTTGTAATGAAAAGGTTGCTCTTAAGAGTTTTGCTCTCTCTACCATTTTATGAATCATATTCAATGAATCCAAATGAGATAAAATGTCATATCTCACCTGCCTGAGTGATTGAAAAAAAAAGAAGAAACAGTAGACCATTTCATGACACATAATGAAATCATAGAATTTAAGGATAAGGGAAGCAACAAAGTTAGCGGTGAAAGCTAAATCCAAAGGCCCTTCCCTCTACCCAAGATGGACTTCAGGCAAAATAAAAGGTCACTTAAATGACATCTTTCCTGGTAACTAGCTTTTTTTAGTAAGCCCTAATCAAACCAAAATTTTAAAATATGTGTAGTTGGAAGAAACCACCCCAGCCTTGCAAACAATGTTTACTCATAATCTCCTGAACTTTGCTCCTCTTAGTGGGTTTAGGAGCTGATATTTCCTGGGGATGAGGAGAGAGGCCTGATGCAGGTAAATTACTCCTGCGTCTCAGCGGATTGAGCCCGATCCAAAAGCAAGAAGCTCACAAATGCTCCAGAGAAACAATTCCCAAACATGCAGGTGTTTTTTAATGTGGGCAAGAGGAAGGTCTCATGAGCATGGAGAGCAGAAACATTCAAGATCAGAGTTGACAGGCAAGGTGACCACCTTTCCACTCTTGCTTTTGTGAGAGCTAATCTCTCAAACAGCCACCCACATATCTATCCAGACAACCCTCAGCTGTAGCAGACACCTTTCGAGTCCTGCCGAATATTCCCTTGGCCCATGTCCAATTTCAGCAGCAGCTGTGGTGGACAGTTTCTGTCCATGCATCCACCTGGATCCTCCATGCTTCTTACTCAAGGCTTTCTCTAAACCCAAAGGAGCTTGCTCTGGAAGTGTGGGGAGATTCATTTCTTCAGAGGAGACTATTTTACAATAAGAGATTGGAGTCATGAGAAAAATGCCCCCCCTCCAGGCCCCCATTCTTTTTTGAGGTCATTCTGAAGTGCATTCTGCAAGGTTTCTCAAAGGGTCTTATGCAGGATTGTGTCCTAGTTACCCAGGGCAATAACCAGCTCTAACAGACACTGTTTAGGGGCACCTGGGTGGCTCAGTCGGTGAAGTGTCCATCTGTCTTCGGCTCTGGTCAGGATCCCAGAGTCCTGGGATTGAGCCCTGAGTCGGGCTTTCCACTCAGCTCAGAGACTTCTTGTCCCTCTCCCTCTGCTCCTACCCCCGCTCATGCTCTCTCTCTCAAATAAAAAAATAAAATAAAATAAAAACCATTTAAAGCTCTTTCCTTGTCTCATTCTCCTTACTTTCTCACTTACTGGAGTAAAGTCCACCTTCCCCATTCCCCCAAAACTCTGTACTTGAGTCCTTGTCTCAGGTTCTGCTTATAAAGGAACCCAAACTAAGACTCCATTTATGGTTCTGATAGTGTCTGACTCCTTCCTTTCAGCTAACTCCTCACTGACCAGGAGAAGCATTCAAGAATCACTGTTAACTTACCTTGGTTTCCCTGCAGTGGATCTTCAGACACCTAGAACTTCTTAGGGGAAAACAAAAGCTTCTATCTGGCAGCTTTGAAAAAAAAGGATGTTTTGAAGAAAAAAGGAATATTCCTTTGCAAAGCTGCAAACACCTCTTTCAGGCTAGGGGAAGTTTATTAGGGACCCAGCTGTCATCCCTGCAGAGCACTTTCCAGGGATCAAGGAAGGGTCCAGGGCTGCCTGACTTTAACAGAGTCTTGCAGTGCATCTCCATGTGCCTGCATCCTCGAGTGGTTTCTCTGAACTACTTCACTATATTTGGAGAGTGGGGGGAAAATACCGTGTGATAGGATGCCCCTTCCCATGTCTAGTTCAGGATTATTGTAATTAAATCGAACATGGATTTGAGCAACCAGGGACATATGATTTGCTCTTTAAGATACTCTGAAGCCTGGTTAGAGAGGTTAGAACTTTGGTGATCATGAACAGTGTTCCTTGTGCATTCAGACAGGCAAACTAATGTAAGGGACAAAACATGTGTTTAGAGCCAGATAGGTCTGAATATGAAGACTGGCTTAACCATCAATGAGTTATATGTAGTTGATACTGTGATGATCCACCAGAACTCTCTTCAGAAATGAGGGACATTTCCTCTCAGTGACTGGGAGTCTGCCAGCTGAGAGTTTTCAGCTGTCAGCCATCTCCAGAAATTACCCCTGGTAATCCTTTGGTAATTCTTTGCCTAAGGTCACCCTCCTTCCTGGGGCAGCTGACCCGTGTCATCCAAAGGCAGACTGACAGAAACATGTAAAGGCCTGGCCATCTCAGCCCAAGTCAGAACAACTATGAAGGGCTCAACTGCAGAGCTCCCCTTGGGATTGGCCAAGGCCATAGTTGAATCTTTGTCACAGCTTACCTCCTCCCTTAGCCCAACCCTCCATCCTTCTTTTCTTTTGTAGGTGTTTGTCCTGAAAGTATGCTCTAATAAGTTGTCTGCATGCTGACTCCATCTCAAAGTGTGCATCCCAGGACACCTGCTTTGTGACACTACATGACAGGGCTTGGTTGAGACAGGTAAGGTTTTTGGAAAACTAATAATGCAGCCCTTGATTGAGACAGATAAGGTCCTTGGAAAACTTAATAATGCAGCCATACTTTAAAAAAATGTTCTTTTAATGTTTAATCAGCATTTGTTCCTCAGGGATGAGACCAATTCCAATAAGGAGTGTTTTATATTCTTGTTTTTGCTTTTTCCTCCTTCAGTCCTAGAGAACTAATTACATTTCCCAAGTGATGGTAAGGAATCTAGTGTGAATCCTTGTATTAATGGTCAAGAAATTTTCCAAGTACTTAGATAATGTTTTAGTACTGGATACAGATTGATTCCATATGAAATTGTCCATGTATCCTGCCCCTCAATCTATTCTGAGCTTATATGTATGGTTCTGAGAAAGTCACTTAAATTTTATGAGCCTTGGTCACAGCCACAGAATGTAGATAATTGTGTGTTCCTCACAGAATTATGGAAAGGATTCAACTGATTAATATAATGGTACAAAATAGCTACTCAGCGCAAGTTAGCTTCTTCTAACTTCAGGAAACTGGGCCATTCATACTTTTTCAGTAAGGTGAGGTGTTACAAATTATAACACAAAAACTGGTTACTGTAGGCAAAATCTGGTTACCTTGTGGACTTCAAATAGACAAGGCCATCTATCTTTTGGGAAATGGATTCTTCTACAAGGAATGAGTCACAAAAGTCTCCAGAGTGTTTACTGATTTCATCATATCAATGGCCTGAGTCCGTGCTGAGCTCTTTTCTTCCTCAGCCAGGACTTCCTTTCTTTGGGTTATATGTTTTAACAAGAGAGGCCGTTTACCTCATAACTGTTTGAGCAGGTCTTCATAGTGACTTCTGCTCTTGATGTTAAAGCAGCTTTCGAGAAGGCAATATTTCCCCATATAAACAAAGGAGAGCGAAGGAATAAGAAGAGTGATGGTAGGAGATAAGAGGACACAGAAATAGAAAAAGTAGTTTTCTTGAATTATTAATTCCATGGAACTACTGCTTGCCATTTTTATTAATCCTAGCATTGTCTAATCTCCAGGCTCCATAACAACTGCTTATTTCCCTGAATCTTTCTAATCTAAAAAGAAATTGCTTAGCATAATTCACACAAATCCAACTATGTGTGCAGTGAAGAATTGCAAACCAAAAGAAGAGTCAGGACTTCTATGTTCCAGTAGCTTAGCTAACATAGATCTCTGGGTGCCAGAGGTCCAGACATCCAATCAAAATTTCCAGGGCCATTTTAATGGGGTATGGAACATAGGAGAAAATTTATCATTTATATTTTTGATATAATAAAAATGTGCTCTGAATTTTTAAAACGTTCTCATAAATTCAGGAATCTATTCAAATAATCGTTAATACTGAGAAGGAAAAATGAGGTTATCACTCAACCTGTAGAGAACGACAGAATAGAGCAAAGTCAAAGGGGAAGCTTAGATGGATATCCAGTTGGATGGCTGATTCTCCTCAAATGGCAATTGAATTGCATTTCTTCATCTTTTCCCCTCATTTCCTCCCTGTTTCTTTTCCAAATCTGAAATCTTAGTAGTTTTCTTTTTATTCATCATCAAACTATCACACTGTTAGGTCTTTTAAAAAAATTAATTGAAACTGAGTTCAAAGGGATTCATTCTCATTAATAGTACCAGTGCCAGACAATAATTCGAAATACAAAGGACTTTCATTTAATGCCGCTCCAGCTTGGCATCTTTTGTGTTTCCTCCTTTCCTTTCTGAGAGTCATCACCCTCATGACCTACTCAAATGTGGTTTCCCATTGTAGTGACTAAGATGGGATGGGATGGAGAGTTCGGGCTTACCAAACCTGACCTGCCTTGTTTTCTGTTCCTCACAGACCTGACTTTTAGTGAATTCTCAGGCTGGAAAACAATCTAAATAATCTACAATAAAGTATCACTATTCCAGTTATGTTAATGGATATTCCTTCTTCCCTTTCAACCTTATTTAAATTTTCTTTAACCTATACTTCCTGCCATTTGCCTGTGTCTTTGTTCTGATCCTTTGCCAGATTTGGTAATTCTATCTCTTTATCCCGCTCAAATAGTTTCCAGTTGACTGCCACTGCCCTACTGTTGTCCCCAAGTGACCATTTCCCAGCTATTGGAATAACTTCCTAAAGCATCTGTTTCCAATCCCCATCCCATGCCTTGATTCCAGTGAGCTATAGAAACTTTATCCAGCGCAGATTTATTCCTTTCCCATTCCTTTATGATGTTACTGTCATATATCTACATCTTTATATAAGCCCAACAATAGTTTTATAATAATTCTGCAATCCCCTTTTAAATCAGTAGAGAAAAGATAAAATGTATGTATTTATACTTGTATGTTTACTTATACATAAGTATATATATATTTTTTTTATTTTTGTATTTTCTTACATCATTGTATTTACTGGTGCTCTTTGTGCGGATTCAGGTTACTATATGCTATCATGTCTTTTCAGTCTGAAGGACTTCCTTTAGTATTTCTTGTCATGAAAATCTGTTAGCAATGAATTCTTTCAGTCTTTGTATCTGGAGATACCTTAATTTTGCCTTAATTTTTGAATTCTAGTTTTGCTTGTTATAGTTATTGGTTGACAACTTTATTTTTTCGAGCACTTTGGATATGTCATCCCACTGCCTTCTGGCCTCATTCCCCGCCACCCACCACCCCCCCCCCCCCCCGCCCACCAGCATCTGGTAATTTTAATGTGATTTCCTTGTTTGTGATGAGTTGAGGGGTGTGTGTGTGTGTATGTGTATGTCTTAGCCACTTTTAAGATTTCCCCTTTGACTTTGTCTATGACATGTGTAGGTGTGGATTTCATTGTATTTGTCCCACTTGAAGTTCATTAAGCTTTCTGGATGTGTAGATTAACGTTTTTTTCTTTTTGGTAATAATGTTTGGAAAATGTTTAGCCATTATTTCTTCATTTATTTTTCTGCCCCTTTTCCTCTCTCTCTGAGACTGTTTACCTGTATATTAATATATTTTATGTTGTCCCATGTGTCTGAGGCTCCATTCATTATGTTCTCCATTCTTTTTTTTTTTTCTGTTCCTCAGGTTGGATCATTTTTATTCACCCACTTCCGGTTTGCTGATTCTTTCTTCTGTCAGCTCAAATCTTCTGTTGAGCTATTTTAGTGATTTTTCATTTCACTTATTATATTTTTAGTATCTGACATTCCATTTGGTTAGTTTTTTTAATTCCCCTCTTTTTATTGATGTTCTATACTTGGTGATCCACTGTTATCATACTGTCTTCTAATTATCAGAACATGGTTTCCTTTTGCTTTTGAACATATGTAATACCTACTTTTCTTTGTCTGCTAAGTCCAACATCTGGGCCCCTTCAGAGAGTTTCTATTGAAACAGAGATAGTATCTCTCTGTATATTGGCTACATATTCTTATTTTTTTTGCATGCCTTGTATTTTTTTGTTGTTGAAAATTGAGTATTTTAGGTAATATACTCTATGCTCTAGATTCTGATTTCTACCTCTCACAGGGGTTGTGAACGTTGTTAGGTTGCTTTTTTTTGGTTGTTGTTCACTTGTTTATTTGTTTAGTGATTTTTTCCTGAGCTATTTATATAGGGTCTGTCTTCCCTACAGTGTGATGATGGCTGCCTCTGCTAAGTTTTTAAAAAAAATTTTGTTATTTTTATTGTTAAGCCTGGCTTCCTGTGGGTCATCCCTGGGTCAGCATAGCTTAGTCCTCAAAGATTGGTTAAAGAAGTGGTGGGAAATTTTAATCTTAACATGGTTTATCTAATCCATTTTCTGATTTTAGAGAAAAACACAAATTTCTAAATGCTTAGAGATATTCATGTATTGCATACATATTTGTAAGGGCCCTACTCTGTGTCCAATACTCTCTAAACTGTGGGAATGTAATGGTGAATAGGAAAGTCAACATTTCAACTTCCATGGAGCCTACAATCTCATAGGCATGGCAGAAGAAGCAGAAAAAAATCATAACAGTTCATATTCAGGGAGTGGGGAAAATATGAAGAAATAATAAGGTAAGTTTATTTTTTCTATTTTTTAAAAAACTTTATTTTTTCTATTTTTGGCTGTGTTGGCCATTTCAAATTTATTTTTCCCTAAATACAGCTGAAGACATCTAGTGAGACACCTAAGGCAATGATCAGAATTGCAAAAGGGAATTGTGGCACTTCCTAATTTCTTGTTCTGTGATAGTAGAAAAAGAAAGCAAAGAAGGGAAAAGAGTCATCTGCTTCATTTAGGTCCACAACAACATCTTCAATACATAACCCACTTCTGTTCTTACGTACCCATGCAAGGATTCTGATCAAATGATTGATTTCATTTCCTTGTAATGAGACAAGGTTATTTTCTTGTAATAATTAGAAACGAAATAGTTCTTCTTTGATTATTGGTATTCAGTTTGGCCTAGAAAATAATTAGAAACTTACAAATCTCTAGTCCATGAGAATGGGAAACTACTGGTAAATGCATAGTAGTAGCTCTGACCTATGCATGGTGGAATTTTCAAAATTATAATGAATGGGCTTGATTGAGGCATCAAATGTGGTTTTTTATAATGCAATTTATTTCTGTATGGTTGCTTTTAGGGACACACATCACAAATCACTCTACAAATCATTGCAGTCTATCCAGCAAATACAATTCACAGCTATAAATATGGCATTGCATATATCAAGAAACTGCAGTGTCAAGAAGCCAAAAAATGACTTTGAACAGGAATGTCACAGAGTATGGCATATTTGAGACACATTGAGTTGATTTGATTGTTTTATTTTAGAGGCTATGAGATATTACAGATCAGAGAGAAAGACTTAGATTTTGAAGTGATGAATTATATAGTTATTCACAAAAAATACAGATAGTTATATTGTTTCCCATTTTACAAGCAAAGCAAGAAAAAGATACTCAGAGAAATGAACTGAAAGGGAGGTTGCTCTTGCTTTCAAAGATTTATTTCTCCATTTACTTGTGATTTGTCCATTTCCCCCCTAAAATATGCAAGAAGAGTTTAGCTTCAGGAGAGGCAGTCTTGCTCAAGGAATAATTCTCTGGCTTCACTGTGGAGGAGCCCTTCAGCTGGTAGAAAATCACATTTTTGCTCCTAAGTAAAACGATTTGGTGACAAAGCATAATAAATGGTAATTTTCAAAAGGAGTATGATTTTCAAAACAAACCTCACAATACTACATTCAAGAGGTTTCTTTGTGCTGTAATTAATGGAAGCAACTTCACCAGCTGAGCCTATGAGTCCCCAAGGACAACGTTGTTTTATCTCAGGACTCAGAGAAAAGTTCTGGTAGGTGGTCTGCTGGTATCAGTCCAGTGCAGGAATGGGAGGAGCCTTAGCTTGAAATTAGATCCAGCTCCTCCCAAAGCAGAAGGGATATTGGCCGTTTAAAAATGGAGGAATATTTGTGTGTGTGTGTGTTGCTGGGGAAGAAGGTGCTAAGAGAATGTCTGGCTGACCTTGCAATTGCATGTGCTGTCTTCAGTAGTTTCCAGTCATGCTTGTAGTAAAAACAACCTGGGAATGTATATTACTTTCCTATTGCTGTGTCACAAAATATCACAAATTTAGCAACTTAAAACAACATGCATTCATTATCTCACAGTTTCTGTGGAGTCCAAGCACAGCTAAAATGGTCTTTTTGCTCAGGGTGTCATGAGGTTGCAATCAAGATGTGGAAGGGGGTACATGCCTTTCTAGAGCTTTGGTCTCTCTTCAAAGGTCATGTGATTGTCAGCAGAATTTAGTTCCTTATGTTTGAAGGTCTAAGGTCCCTATTTCCTAGAGGCCGCTCAGCATTCTCTGCCACATATCCTCTCTCCAAAGTGATAGTTTGCTTCTTCAAGGCCAACAGGGAGCATGTCTGCTGATGCTTTTCTCTTAATTCTAGACCTACTCTTTTGAAGGGTCTAGATTAGGTCAGGCTCACTGAGGATAATCTCATTTTTGATATTCTCAAAATCAGTGGACTTGATATCTGATTTACACCTAAAAATCTCAGACTTTTTGGCATATAGTACAAACTGATCATGCAATGACATCCATCATATTCACTGGCCCTACCCATGCTCAAGGGGAAGGGATTATACAGGGCATATACACTAAGGACCAGAAGTCTTGGGGCTGTCTTATAATTCTGCCTCCCATAGGACCCAAGATAAGGAAGCAGGTTAAGTCACCGAAACTGAGGAGGCATGAAGGAGGTAAACACTAAAGTATAGCAAGAAGAGACTCTCTCTTAGATACCAGGGTTTGATTTGCTGAGCAGCCTGAAACAGTAACTCAGAAAAGTCAAGACTATGAACAGAGAAGCTTCACCTTGGAAATTTAGAATAGAACAAAGGCATTAAGGTTATTTGGAAAAGCTGTAATTCATAGAGGAAGGGTCTGTTGTTCTATCCAGTCTTGAAATGGTGGTGATATGAGATCAACACCAGAATATCATGGACATATAAGACTAAATCAAGCTAGGGAAGGGATCCAGTTTTAAGTCTTGTTAGGTTTTTGGTTTTTTTTTTAAAGATTTTATTTATTTATCTGAGAAAGAAAGAGTGAGAGAGGACACAGGAGTAGGGTGAGGGGCAGAGGGAGAAGCAGACTCCCCAATGAGCAGGGAGCCTGATGAGGGCTCTATACGGGGTCTCCTGGGATCATGACCTGAGCTGAAGGCAGATGCTTAACCAACTGAGCCACCCAGCTGCCCAAGTCTTGTTAGGGTTTAAGGGTAAATAGTCAATACCAAATCGTACACTATCTCATAAAAGCTAAACCAGAGAATAGGGCTAGAGCTTGGGGTCTAAGTGGGATCTTATAACCTCTGATTATTTATTCCTTACTGTCAACTTCAAATCTAAAAATTGAGACAGATGTGATTAGACAAATCTGGAGAGAGAGAGAGAAAGAGAGAGAGTGGGTAAGTACTAAACCCAAGAAGGACTCTGAGTTTGCTCAACCTGTCACATGGAATATAAAAGGAAGTTTAAGAGACAACTGACTTGTCCCATGGATCAGTTTTACTCTGAGGATGACGTTGAAGGTCAAGATAAAGGGTGGAAGCTGGGCTTATACAATTAAAATGATAGCAGGCTTGTCCAATACTATATATGACTTGATCCAGTGAATATCCTGGGTTATGATCAATCATAGCCTCTCCTGATGTTAGCAGAAGTTAGGAAATTTGTAGAAGAATTTTGCTCCTTTTGGGTTAGTAGGGAGGGTCTGAAGATGCTACAATTAGCCTATTTTTTCTGGAATTTGGCATAAGGAGAACCATAGATATGCCTTTCGGTGGCAAAGATCAGATCAGGTCACTTTGAAGAGCAGTGGCATTGGGAAATAAGCTGTTTACGCTGAGATATATATATATATTTGCTTTTGACCTGGTGGGCACAAGGTAAAGGAAAAATAGACTCTATGCAAGCTCCACTAATAACGGGAAAGTTGCTTTCATTGTACTGTCTGCTCTGGTAATAGTTACTGCTCATCCTACGGTGGAACTCAAGGGTCTGAGCTCAATTCTCTAATATTCAGTTTTGATTCCCTAAGATTTTTTCAAATTTTTTTATTGTTATGTTAATCACCATACATTGCATCATTAGTTCTTGATGTAGTGTTCCATGATTCATTGTTTGTGCATAACACCCAGTGCTCCAAGCAGAATGTGCCCTCTTTAATACCCATCACCAGGCTAACCCATCCCCCAACCCTCCTCCCCTCCAGAACCCTCAGTTTGTTTTTCACAGTCCATCGTCTCTCATGGTTCGTCTCCCCCTCCGACTTACTCCCCTTCATTCTTCCCCTCCTGCTATCTTCTTTTTTTTTTCTTAACATATGTTGCATTATTTGTTTCAGAAATACAGATCTGTGATTCAACAGTCTTGCACAATTCACAGCGCTCACCATAGCACATACCCTCCCCAATGTCTATCACCCAGCCACCCCATCCCTCCCACCCCCCACCACTCCAGCAACCCTCAGTTTGTTTCCTGAGATTAAGAATTCCTCATATCAGTGAGGTCATACGATACATGTCTTTCTCTGACTGACTTATTTCACTCAGCATAACACCCTCCAGTTCCATCCACGTCGTTGCAAATGGCAAGATCTCCTTCTTTTTGATGGCTGCATAATATTCCATTGTGTATATATACCACTTCTTCTTTATCCATTCATCTGTCGATGGACATCTTGGCTCTTTCCACAGTTTGGCTATTGTGGACATTGCTGCTATAAACATTGGGGTGCACGTACCCCTTCGGATCCCTACATTTGTATCTTTGGGGTAAATACCCAGTAGTGCAATTGCTGGATCGTATGGTAGCTCTATTTTCAACTGTTTGAGGAACCTCCATACTGTTTTCCAGAGTGGTTGCACCAGCTTGCATTCCCACCAACAGTGTAGGAGGGTTCCCCCTTTCTCCGCATCCCTGCCAACATCTGTCGTTTCCTGACTTGTTAATTTTAGTCATTCTGACTGGTGTGAGGTGGTATCTCATTGAGGTTTTGATTTGGATTTCCCTGATGCCGAGCGATGTTGAGCACTTTTTCATGTGTCTGTTGGCCATTTGGATATCTTCTTTGGAAAAATGTCTGTTCATGTCTTCTGCCCATTTCTTGATTGGATTATTTGTTCTTTGGGTGTTGACTTTGATAAGTTCTTTATAGATTTTGGATACTAGCCCTTTATCTGATATGTCATTTGCAAATATCTTCTCCCATTCTGTCAGTTGTCTTTTGGTTTTGTGGACTGTTTCTTTTGCTGTGCAAAAGCTTTTTATCTTGATGAAATCCCAATGGTTCATTTTTGCCCTTTGCTTCCCTTGCCTTTGGTGATGTTTCTAGGAAGAAGTTGCTGTGGCTGAGGTCGTGTTCTCCTTTACGATTTTGATGGACTCCTGTCTCACGTTTAGGTCTTTCAACCATTTGGAGTCTATTTTTGTGTGTGGTGTAAGGAAATGGTCCAGTTTCATTCTTCTGCATGTGGCTGTCCAATTTTCCCAACACCATTTGTTGAAGAGATTGTCTTTTTTTTCCACTGGACATTCATTCTTTCCTGCTTTGTTGAAGATGAGTTGACCATAGAGTTGAGGGTCCATTTCTAGGCTCTCGATTCTGTTCCATTGATCTATGTGTCTGTTTTTGTGCCAGTACCATACTGTCTTGATGATGACAGCTTTGTAATAGAGCTGGAAGTCCGGAATTGTGATGCCGCCAGCTTTGCTTTTCTTTTTGAATATTCCTCTGGCTATTCGGGGTCTCTTCTGGTTCCATACAAATTTTAGGATTCTTTGTTCCATTTCTTTGAAAAAGGTGGATGGTATTTTGATGGGGATTGCATTGAATGTGTAGATTGCTCTAGGTAGCATTGACATCTTCACAATGTTTGTTCTTCCAATCCATGAGCATGGAACGTTTTTCCATTTCTTTGTGTTTTCTTCAATTTCTTTCATGAGTATTTTATAGTTTTCTGAGTACAGATCCTTTGCCTCTTTGGTTAAATTTATTCCTAGGTATCTTATGGTTTTGGGTGCAGGTGTAAATGGGATCAACTCCTTGATTTGTCTCTCTTCTGTCTTGTTGTTGGTGTATAGGAATGCCACCGATTTCTGTGCATTGATTTTATAGCCTGCTACTTGACTGAATTCCTGTATGAGTTCTAGCAGTTTTGGGGTGGAGTCTTTTGGGGTTTCCACATACAGTATCATATCATCTGCAAAGAGAGTTTGACTTCCTCTTTGCCGATTTGGATGCCTTTGATTTCTTTTTGTTGTCTGATTGCTGTGGCTAGGACTTCTAATACTATGTTGAATAGCAGTGGTGATAGTGGACATCCCTGCCGCGTTCCTGACCTTAGGGGAAAAGCTCTCAGCTTTTCCCCATTGAGAATGATATTCGCTGTAGGTTTTTCATAGATGGCTTTTATGATGTTGAGGTATGTACCCTCTATTCCTATACTCTGAAGAGTTTTGATCAAGAAAGAATGCTGTCCTTTGTCAAATGCTTTTTCTGCATCTATTGAGAGGATCATATGATTCTTGTTCTTTCTTTTGTTAATGTATTGTATCACGTTGATTGATTTGCAGATGTTGAACCAGCCTTGCAGCCCAGGGATAAATCCCACTTGGTCGTGGTGAATAATCCTTTTAATGTACTGTTGGATCCTATTGGCTAGTATTTTGGTGAGAATTTTTGCATCCATATTCATCAAGGATATTGGTCTGTAATTCTCCTTTTTGATGGGGTCTTTGTCTGGTTTGGGGATCAAGGTAATGCTGGCCTCATAAAATGAGTTTGGAAGTTTTCCTTCCATTTCTATTTTTTGGAACAGTTTCAGGAGAATAGGTATTAATTCTTCCTTAAATGTCTGATAGAATTCCCCTGGGAAGCCATCTGGCCCTGGGCTTTTGTTTCTTGGGAGATTTTTGATTACTGCTTCAATTTCCTTAGTGGTTATAGGTCTCTTCAGGTTTTCTATTTCTTCCTGGTTCAATTTTGGTAGTTGATACATCTCTAGGAATGCACCCATTTCTGCCAGTTTATCTAATCTGCTGGCATAGAGTTGCTCATAGTATGTTCTTATAATTGTTTGTATTTCTTTGGTGTTGGTTGTGATCTCTCCTCTTTCATTCATGCTTTTGTTGATTTGGGTCCTTTCTCTTTTCTTTTTGATAAGTCTGGCCAGGGGTTTATCAATCTTGTTAATTCTTTCAAAGAACCATCTCCTAGTTTCGTTGACCTGTTCTACTGTTCTTTTGGTTTTTATTTCATTGATTTCTGCTCTGATCTTTATTATTTCTCTTCTCCTGCTGGGTTTAGGCTTTATTTGCTGTTCTTTCTGCAGCTCCTTTAGGTGTAGGGTTAGGTTGTGTATTTGAGACCTTTCTTGTTTCTTGAGAAAGGCTTGTATTGCTCTATACTTTCCTCTCAGGACTGCCTTTGCTGTATCCCAAAGATTTTGAACAGTTGTGTTTTCATTTTCATTGGTTTCCATGAATTTTTTTAATTCTTCTTTAATTTCCTGGTTGACCCACTCATTCTTTAGTAGGATGCTCTTTAGCCTCCATGTATTTAAGTTCTTTCCGACTTTCCTCTTGTAGATTGAGTTCTAGTTTCAAAGCATTGTGGTCTGAAAATATGCAGGGAATGATCCCAATCTTTTGGTACCGGTTGAGACCTGATTTGTGACCTAGGATGTGATCAATTCTGGAGAATGTTTCATGGGCACCAGAGAAGAATGTGTATTCCGTTGCTTTGGGATGGAATGTTCTGAATATGTCTGTGAGGTCCATTTGGTCCAGTGTGTCATTTAAAGTCTTTATTTCCTTGTTGATCTTTTGCTTAGATGATCTGTCCATTTCAGTCAGGGGGGTGTTAAAGTCCCCCACTATTATTGTATTGTTGTCAATGTGTTTCTTCGCTTTTGTTATTAATTGCCTTATATAATTGGCTGCTTCCATGTTAGGGGCATAGATATTTACAATTGTTAGATCTTCTTGTTCGATAGACCCTTTAAGTAGGATATAGTGTCCTTCCTCATCTCTTATTACAGTCTTTGTTTTAAAATCTAATTTGTCTGATACAAGGATTGCCACCCCAGCTTTCTTTTGGTGTCCATAGCATGGTAAATGGTTTTCCACCCCCTTACTTTCAATCTGGGCGTGTCTTTGGGTCTAAAATGAGTCTCTTGCAGACAGCATATTGATGGGTCTTGTTTTTTAATCCAATCTGATAGCCTGTGTCTTCTGAATGGGACATTTAGCCCATTTACATTCAGGGTAACTATTGAAAGATATGAATTTAGTGCCATTGTATTGCCTGTAAGGTGACTGTTACTGTATATTGTCTGTGTTCCTTTCTGATCTGTGCTGCTTTTAGGCTCTCTCTTTGCTTAGAGGACCCCTTTCAATATTTCTTGGAGGGCTGGTTTCGCATTTGCAAATTCCTTTAGTTTTTGTCCTGGAAGCTTTTTATCTCTCCTTCTATTTTCAATGACAGCCTAGCTGGATATAGTATTCTTGGCTGCATATTTTTCTCGTTTAGTGCTCTGAAGATAACCTTCCAGTCCTTTCTGGCCTGCCAGGTCTCTGTGGATAGGTCTGTTGCCAATCTAATGTTTCTACCGTTGTAGGTTACATATCTCTTCTCCCGTGCTGCTTTCAGGATTTTCTCTTTGTCTCTGAGACTCGTAAGTTTTACTATTAGATGTCGGGGTGTTGACCTATTATTATTGATTTTGAGAGGGGTTCTCTGTGCCTCCTGGATTTTGATGCCTGTTTCCTTCCTCACATTAGGGAAGTTCTCTGCTATTATTTGCTCCAATATTCCTTCTGCCCCCCTCTCTCTTTCTTCTTCTTCTGGGATCCCAATTATTCTAATGTTGTTTCGTCTTATCGTATGGCTTATCTCTCGAATTCTGCCCTCGTGATCCTGTAGTTGTTTCTCTCTTTTTCTCAGCCTCTTTATTTTCCATCATTCTGTCTTCTATATCGCTGATGCTCTCTTCTGCCTCATTTATCCTAGCAGTGAGTGCCCCCATTTTTTATTGCACCTCATTAATAGCCTTTTTGATTTCGACTTGGTTAGATTTTAGTTCTTTTCTTTCTCCAGAAAGGGTTTCTCTAATAACTTCCACGCTTTTTTCAATCCCAGCTAGTATCTTTAAAGTCATGATTCTGAACTCTAGGTCCGACATCGTACTAATGTCTGTATTGAGTAGGTCCCTGGCTGACGGTACTATCTCTTGTTCTTTTTGCTGAGGTGATTTTTTCGTCTTGTCATTTTGTCCAGAGGAGAATAGATGAATGAGAGAACAAAATGCTAACAGGTTTACAACGTCCCCAGCAAATATACTCTATACAAATCAGAAAAGACCTGAAACCAGTGAAAAGAAAGAGAAAGAAAGAAAAAAGAAAGAGAGAAGAAAGAAAAAAAACAAACAAAAAGAAAAAGATAAATACAAAAACAGAACACTATGAAAAAAGCAGAATATGATCAAATATGATCAGGCTAGTGCATAGATCAGTGCCACACACTAGATTTTGGGCGTATTTTGGTCTGTTAGAAAAAAGTGCCTCCTAAAATTTTAAAGGAAGAAAGACTTATATATGTACAAAATAAGGGTTGATACAATGAAGAGATGGAAGATGACTGTAAAGATGAAAATTATAAAAGATTTTATAAAGGGAATTGATACGATAAGAAGTTGTTTGAAAAAAGAAAGAAGATTTAAAAAAAAAAGAGAAAAAAAGGGAGAGAATGTGATCAGTCAGGAGACTAGAACAAAGCCATACACTAGTGATTTAGGGTATATTTTGATCTGTTAGAAGAAACTGTATCTCAAAATTTTAAAGAGAGAACAACTTATATATATATATGCCAAAAATAAGGGTAACTACTATGAAGGGATAAAATATGACTCTAAAAATGAAAAATAAAAAATGTTTTTTTTAAAAAAAGGGATTGATAAGATGTTAGTTGAAAAAGGGAAAAAGAAAAATAAAAAAAAACCGTTTAAAAAAATTAACTTTGAAAAACTAATGAATCATGGTAAAAAAAAAGCCATGAATTCTATGTGCAGTATTCCCCTAGCGCTGGAGTTCTCCCATTCTCCTTGATCGGTAAACTTGGTCTTGGCTTGCTGGCTGTTTGTGCTGATCTTCTGGGGGTGGGGCCTGTTGCCGTGGTTCCCAAATGTCTTTGCCGGAGGTGGAATTGCCCCACCCTTGTCGGTCTGGGCTAAGCAAGCTGCTCGGGTTTGCTCTCAGGAGCTTTTGTTCCCTGCAAGCTCTGGTACAGCTTTGGAGGACCAGGGTGAAAATGGTGGCCTCCTAATCTCCACTCGGAGGAGCTGAGAACTCGGGGCCCTGCTCCTCAGTGCGTCCCAGAGAAAAGCAGTCACTCCCGTCTCCCTGGTCTCCGGCCGCAGTCTGTGCTCACCTGGCCTGTGACTGAGCGTTTCTATCTCTGGCACCCGACCCCGTGTGGTCTCCAAACCCAGCAGATCCCTGCGGTGCGCTCCTGTGCCGCTCCTCCCGGGGGAGGAACGGGAGTCTCCCCAGCTCTGCCGCTTGTTGGGTCCCTGCTGGAGGAGCAGTGGCCTGACTGGGCCGCAGATCACAGTTTATGGCCACCCCGAGCTGAGAGCCCGCGCCTCGGCTCCGTCTCTGCAGCCGGCTTCCCCGCTCCGATACCTGGGAGCTCTGCTGCACTCGGGCACCCCTGGTCTTTCTGTGACCCCGAGGGTCCTGAGACCACACTGTCCCGCGAGGGTTCCACCGCCCCCCACGCCCCGCTTAGCCACTGGAGCGACGTCCCTCCGCGGAGCCCTAAATGTTCCGATTTTGTGCTCCGCGGCTCTATCACTTGCCAGAAGCGGCCGACGGAGGCCCCTCTCCCGCCGTCTATCCTCCCGAATATCGCCTCGGATTCACTTCTCCGCACGTCCTACCTTCCGGTAAGTGGTCGCTTCTCTGTTCAGAGAGTTGTTGCTACTCTCTTCTTCGGTCTCCTGTTGAGTTCGTAGGTGTTCAGAATGGTTTGATCCCTATTCAGCTGAATTCCTGAGACCAGACGAAATCTAGGTCTCCCACTCCTCCGCCATCTTGCTCCGCCCCCTCTTGATTCCCTAATGTTAGGCACTGTGTGGTGTGTTAGGCATTAAAATCATAACATTGTGATGCATACAAATTATGTTGTCATATTCAGAGTGCCGTACTTAGTTTAATTACAATGTTGTTTTTGCTTTTATTGGTGCTTTAAAATGTCTCTTGCAGTTATTTTAAAAATATATAAAATGTTTCTTTTTCAGAGTGTAAAATGTACATGCATACTCTAGGATCTTTGAGAAATGTTATGGTGTGAAGAGGTAAATAACCACAATATGCAGTCTTAACACCTTTTAACCCTTTTCCACTTTTCATTAAAAATGCAAGTTAGTAGTCAATGATTAAATAATAACCTTGGCTTGAACTTGCCAAATTAGCATACTCGCTGGGGTCAGGCATATGTGTCTTTGGTTGATGGGACAGACCTTTGGTTCAAGATAGTGATTGGAGTGGGCCACTAATACATATAAAAAGTTGTGCACATCTCTGCTTATTTCCTTTAGGACAGATTTCAGGAACTGGAATCCTGGGTCAAGCGGTAGGAAGCTATTTACACCTCTTGATAATGTTGCTGTGATGGCCAGTTTCATGTGTCAACTTAGCTGGACTACAGTGTCCACTTATTCAATCAAACACTAATATAGGTGTTGCTGTGAAAGTACTTTGTCGATATGATTAACATCTACAATTAGTTGATATTAAGTAAAGGAGATTATCCTCAGTCATCTGAGTGGGCCTGATTCAATTAGTTGAAAGGCCTTACAGAAGAATTGAGACTTCCCTGAAGAAGAAATTCCTGCTGTGGACTGCAGCTTTGGCTCTTGCCCAGAGTTTCTAGCCTGACCTTCCCCTGTGGATTTCAGATTTGTCTACCCAGTCCCCACAATTATTCATGTCAATTCTTTGTGTATTTATAGGTATTTGCATTATGCATATGTATGTAATATGTGTATACATGTCTTATATACATGTATATATGTCTTTACATGCACCCATACATCTATTTGTCTATGTTATGTACACTTACATATATGTCAGATAGATAGAGATAATGCTGATTCTGTTTCTTTGGTAGAACCCTGATTATTCAGTTGCCAAATTCCTTTTCACAATGATCATACACATAGTTGATAAGAATAGCCTACTCAGCACATGTTAACCAATATGGATTATTATAATTCTGTAGAGATGAGGACTCATTGATTAGTTGTGACTGGGGATCTGATCAGAATGGTGTTTCAATCCATGACATCAATATAATGACAGGGGGCAGGATGTACTAAAAGGGAAGATGAAGAAATCAGGGGACATGTCACAGCTCGTAACAATGAAATCCCAAATACTCAAGGCATATCCAGTTGATAACATATATCCGTTAGGATTCTCATGTATTCTTCATTTTTTGCTCTGCAATTGTCTATATAAGTTAAAACTGAGTCCCCAAATGGTTTACTCAGTTGCTGATCCAAGTATTAGGGTTATTAAAAGACTTTAAACTCCTGTCAAATACATCAAATAATACATATTCTTTGGGCTATTCATTTGTTGTGGAATGTAACATGATGTTTCTGGATTCAAACAGCCATTTATCAGACTTTCTTTGGCTTACAACTACCCATGCTTTATAAAATAATCCTGATCTCTTCTATCAAAGGAAGAAACTGAGGACAAATGTGGAGCAGTGGGTCAGACATGGATTTGTGTAGCAGGAAACTTACTCAGAGACCTTAGGAAGGTATGATAAATACTGTGTGTATAGCCATTGCTGAAGACACATCATTCAGGGCAGCATGACCAAACAATAACAATAGCTTTAATAGCTAAAATTAAATTTAGCTTTCCATCCTCCTTTTAAATCTCCACTGGGAGGCAAATTCTTTCCCTACCTTTGGATCAAATCTCAGGCAGGCCCTTGACTTTTCTGGTCCTTCTCCAGTAAAGCTAACAATTCTCTAGTCAGTTAAAATCACAAACATAATCTCAGTTTAGTAACCTGAAAGCTGAATCTCCCATGTAGTTAAAAATATCTCCTCCTCCAGTTGCTCAGGCCTTCTCTGGACAGGGAGGCGGGAGTCAAAGATAAGGGTGGAGATGGCATCTTTTCTATGTTCTATATATTCTCTGTCATCTGACAAACCATGTTCTGACCCTTCCAGAGTTGGAGGGAGAGAGGGAGATGCCCTACAGGGAAAATTTCCCACCTAACAGGTAGGGTTCTACTTACCTAATTTCAATGCTTGTGAGATTTGGCAGGCATTTGAAATGAACTTTTTGGACGCACTTAACTGGGTTTTGGGAGATACCTCACCCCTTCATCCTTGGGAAGTTTTCTGCCTGTCATCACCTTGACGAAGGAAAATGCATCTGTATTATGGCTGACCTCTTACTTCCTCCCAACCTCTACAAATCCAGCAGTACCTGCAGCCTTTTCTCCTTACCCTGGCAGGTTGCCCTCTTGGTCATATAAGGTCTCTTGCACATAGCGCATATGTGAGGGGACTCTCATCTGACTTTTTCCCTGACAGACTCCAGCAGAGCAGGCTAATTTCATCACAATAGTCACTTCCCATCTGCCCTGCCATCACATCAGCTAGCTGGCCAGTTAGGCTCTCTTACTCTGGCTATTTAGATTTATCAGGAGAGGGAGAGAGAGAAAGAGAGATGAATGTGAGTTATCCTTTGTGTTTGCAAACTGTTAAGAAGATATTTTTTAAGTGGTTGGATTGAAGCTTTTTCCCTCGGTCATGATGGGCATTGCCTACGCTCTCCGGCCTGTTTCTACCTCCTATGAGGGGATGGGACTCACAGTACACATTTTAGAGTTCTCTATAAAGCCCTCTACTTCCCTCATCTCTAAATCCCTAGATCCTTGTTGTGGGGAGGAGCTTTTAGTCGCCTCCTCTAAACAATTTGCATCATAGTTGTCTTGCACTTTGTTTTAGGTTGCAGTGTCCATTGCACAAGGGCAGTGGCTCTCAGAGTGGTCCTAGACCAGCATTATCCCTGGGGCTGGGGAGCTGATTAAAAGTGCGGATTCTCAGAGCTCACAGATCTACTGGATGTACTGGATTAGAAATTCTAGGGGTGGAGCCCAGTAGTCTGTGTTTTAGCAAACCTTCCAGGTGATTCTGATGTATGCTAATACTTGGGAGCCACTGTTTTAAGGCATCTCCCAAATATCCTCTCACATGTATACTTAGTTGAACTTGTCAACCCGCTTAATCTGTTACTTATAATAACTCATATGTTTACAGATTTAAGAAAAACTATGAAAATGACAAATCATAATTACATTTTACTAACACCAAAGTCTGTTGATTATCTGACACTCATCAGTCCTAAATTACCATGAGTTGAAGGTTGGCCAGTAAGGGCAGCTGAAATAATGTGTTATTATATTCCCTCTCCCATTTCCCTAGCTCCAGCTTGCTCACTAAACTGTAAGATAAATTGTTGTTTTGTAAACTACTGCATTAATTTTTTAGCTTTGGTCAGACTTACTGGTCTTCTTTTGGTGGTAAGAGACATCATCCCTTTATTTTACTTGCTACCTTTTAGAGTAACCCCGTAGGTCCTTTTGTTGCTATAAATCAGGGTTCCTTAACTTCAGGACTATTGATATTTTTGGCCAGATGATTCTTTGTTGTTTGGAGCTGTCCTAGATGCTAGTAGCATGCTCTAAATTGTGACAACTCCAGATTTCTCCAGACATTGACACATGTTTCCTGGGAGTGAAAATCAACTCTAGTAGAGAAAAACTGGCTTAAATGGGTACCCATTAAGTCCCCCCAAATATTTATCATTTCTAATCGATTCCACATATTTTCGAGACCAAGAGGAATGTTGCGTTTTGGTCAGGACTTCTAATTACCGTAGAGATAATTTTGAAATGTTTTAAATAGTATTATTTTGCAACTTGTTATAAAAATGCATCTTTAGATTGCCGAGCAAATATTCTTCTGATTCACATCATCAATTAAGCCCTTAGAATCATTCTGAGAATTTACTGTCTGAGAGTCCTCATTTATAAACACAACAAGCTCCAAGAAACACAATTACTATACATTTTCTCAAGGAAGGGAGTGGTAGTAGTATCGTAGACTGTTGATTTAAATTGTCTTCTTTTTTTTCTTCTTTCATTAAGTGGTAATTCAACTCTTCATCTTTCGTGATTTTCTTTACTCACTTCAGGCAATTATTGCTGGCGATTATGATGTTAATGAGTTATGCAGAGCAGACTGAAAAAATGAAATATATTTTTAGGAAGTTAAGTTAATGGAAGCAACAACTTGAATGCATGCAAAAAGCAGGCATCTTTCTTATTGTGCCCTGATTGATTTCATAAGTCAGGTGTTCATATGAATAGATAACCTTTACTTAGCGCAGGGAGTATTTTGACAAGAAATTTACTCTGATGAGCCATAAAGGAAGTCTTTTGTGAGATTGCCTGTTCTGCACTGTGTCTGATATATATATATATTTTTATATTGCTTGAGTTACTTTTAAGGCCTCCAAATCTAAGCAGATGATGCTGATCGACATGAAAACCAGAACTCTTTTCTTGCCTCCTTTGTAGTTGAATTCTAATGGTCTTGACATATTGTGGTATTGTTCACCAGGGTGACATAAAATACAATCAAACGCACACACAGATGACTATGGAAAAGCAAACCCAGATGACAACACATATCAATAGAATATTTTCTTTCACCTTTTTCCTTTTTTTCTTGAGTGACACAGCAACTGAAATAACCCTCCCTTTTGAATGCCTTTGATTCAATCAATTGCACGTTTCCCCTCAGATGAGGTTGAAGTATTAGCACTTCACTGT
This sequence comes from Zalophus californianus, assembly GCF_009762305.2. Taxonomy (NCBI): domain Eukaryota; kingdom Metazoa; phylum Chordata; class Mammalia; order Carnivora; family Otariidae; genus Zalophus; species Zalophus californianus. Next base: position 83,419,533 of record NC_045595.1, read on the forward strand.
CAAAACCACCTTTGTTTCTAAATTAATACCCAATATTTACATACCAGTAAGATAGATCTTAATATGCCAAGACTCTCATCTTTCTCAACCTTTTGTCGTACAAACTACTTTTATTCTGGATAAACTTTCAAACCGAAGTGCTATTGAAAATATGCATCAATGATTCTGGGTTTTTTGGTGAGAAGATTGGAGATGGCAGCAGTGGGCTAATATGGGTTAGATTTTTCAAGGTTAGAACATTAAAAAAAAATAACACCTATTATTAGTACAAATCATTTAAAACCAGAGAGGACAAAATTTCTAAATAAGGAATTTTCCTTAAGTAGGTAATGCATTTGACAAATGTAAGAATAAATTTATGATATATAGATTACAGATATCAATGTTGTTCAGTAGAATTTTCTGAAATGATGGGTATGTGTTAGATATATCCAGTTAAATATGGAGTTGCTAGCCCCTTGTGGATATGGAAGACTTGAAATGTTGTAACTGTAATTAAAAGACTGAAATTTTAATTGTATTAATTGTAATGAACTAAAATGTAAATGTAGGTAAGCACACGTGGCTAGTGGCTCCTGTATGAGTGGAGGAAATACATGTGATTTATATATTTGTATATTTGTTCCTACAGTTCTCATTTTACAGAAAACCTGACAGAAAACATTTACAGAAAACTACTGCTTTATTGGTACCATGCCATACAATTCACTCATTTAAAGTATATAATTTAGTGACACTTAGCATAATCTCAGCTGTGCATTCATCACCACAGTCAACTTTAAAATATGGTCATACCCTCCAAAATTCTACACAGCTCTTAGCCATCATCCATCACCCCCAGTCCTCCCTCTCCCCAGCTTCCATTAGGCAATCACCAATCTCCTTTCTGTCTCTCTAGATATGCCTATCCTGGACACTTCATATAAATGGAATCACACAACTTGTGGTCCTTTGTGACTGGCTTCTTTCACTTGGCACAATGTTTGCCAGGTTCATTCATGCTGGGGATATATCAGTATTTCTTTCTTTTTATGCCAAATAATATTCCATTGTATGGATATACCATATTTTGTTGATCCATCCATCACATGACGGACTTTGGGGTTGTTTCTATTTTTTGACTATTGTGAATAGTGCTGCTATAAATATTCACATACAAGGTTTGTTTTTGTTTGTTTGTTTTTCGTGGATCTGTGTTTTTCTTTCTCTTTGGTATATTCTAAGAAACCATTGCCTAATTCAAGGTCATGATGATTTATGCCTATATTTTTCTTCTAAGAGTTTTATAGTTTTAGCTCTTGAGTGTAGGTCTTTGATCCATTTTGAGTTAGGGTTTGGGTGGGGTAAAGTGGGGTCTAAGTACCGTTTTTGCATGTGTATATCCAGTTATACCAGCATTATTTGTTAAAAGAATACTTTTGCTCCATTGAATTTCCTGGCCACCCTGGTTGAAGATAAATGTTAGGGTTTCTATTTTATTGATTGGTATGTATGTTTTTATAACATACATACCATACAGATTACTGTAGCTGTGTGATAAATTTTTAGAATTGGGAAGTGTGAGCTCTCCAAATTTGTTCTTTTGCAAGATTGTTTTGTCTATTGCAGGTCTTTGAATGTCCATATGAATTTGGGAATGCCTTGTCAATTTCTGCAAAGAAGTCAGCTGGCATTTTGATGTAATTATGTCGAATCTATAGATCAATTTGGGGAGCACCATGATCATAATAACATTAAATCTTCTGATCCTTGATTGTGGGGTGTCTTTCCATTTATTTAGATTGTCTTTAATTACCTTCAGTAATGTCTTATAGTTTTCAGAGTACAAGTCTTAAACTTCTCCTGCTAAATTTATTCCTAATTACTTTTTTCTTTTTGGTGCTCTTATACACTGTTTTCATTTATTTAAATTTTGCTTTCTCATTGCTACTATATAGAAATACAATTAATTTTTGTATATTTATCTTGTATGCTGCAACCTGTGGGACTCATGTATTAATCCTAATATTTTTTAGTGAATTGTTTAGGATTTTCTATAAACAAGATCATGTCATCAGCAAATCAAAATAGTATTATTTCTTCCTTTCTAATCATGGGATATATTTTATCTCATTTTCTTCCCTAACTACCCTGATTAGAACTCTTAGTACCATGTTGAATACAAGTGGCTAGATAAGACAACCATGTCTGGTTCCCAATCTTAGGGGAAAAGTATTCAGTATTTCAGCATTCATCATTCATTATGAAGTATGATGTTAAATGTGGGTGTTTCATAAATACTCTTTATCAAGTTGAGAAAGTTCCCTTCTATTCCTAGTGTGTTGAGGGTTTTTATGGTAAAGGAGTGATGAATTTTATCAAATGCTTTTCCTGCATCTATTGAGATGATTGTATGGTTTTATTCTTTATTCAGTTGATGAAGTATATTACATTAATTTATTTTTGATATTAAAACAACCTTACATTCCTGGGACAAATCCTATTTTGTCTCACTATATAATCTGTTTTATATATTTCTGGATTTGATGTTAGTATTTTGTTGAGAATTTTTGTGCCTATATTTACAAGAGACACTGCTCCTTTAGTTTTCTTTTCTTGTGCTATCTTTGTCTGGTTTTAGTATCAGGGTAATATTGGTCTCATAGGATGAATTCTTTCTTTTTACTTTTTGGAAGAGTGTGAAGAATTGGTATTAATTCTTTAAGTATTTGGTAGAATTCACTGGTGAAGCCATTTGGTTTTGGGTTTTTCTTTTCTTTTTTTTTGTGCTAAGTTTTTTTATTACTAATCTTTTTTACTTGTTATAGTTCAAATCAGATTTTCTAGTTCTTAATTTAGTTTTTGTTGTTTGTGTCTTTCTAAGAAATTTTCCATTTCAGTTAAGCTATCTAATTTGTTGGCATATACTTTTTCAAAGTATTTCTTCATAATCCTTTTTATTTCTATAAAAGGATGGCTCCTTAGGGTTGAAAACAAGGGCAATAAATGAGGCAGAGTTGTCAGAATACTTTGGTTCAGACTTGAGTAATAATTTAAAAGTCTATAAAGTTGTGTTAAATGGATGTATTAAGTAAGCTATTTAAGACTAGAGAACTAACCAGTCAACTATGTTCCCAGGGAAGGCCTAGAGTACACTCCCATCATGAAGATGATAAGGAATGCACTGGGGAGAGAGGCACTGGTATCATTGAGAAGTTCAGTAGTGGCTGTTCTCAGTCACTATGGAAGTGGGCTTGCTGGTATCAATAGGAATAATAAGGAAACAGGACAGATGGAACTAAACACCAGCGACAAGATGGATGTGATTTCATGGTGGGTAGCAAGGCCAGTATGGCCCAGAGGGCCTTGAGCTGCTACAATTTGTGGCAGTGGCATATAGAGCATGGTGTGCCTGGGGGTGAGATAGATGGGTAGCCAATAAGAGTATTGTTTGTCTAATACAACCACAAAAGATCGAAAGTGGGTGAATAGGGAGACTGATGAGAACCATTAAAATGGAAAATCACATTTTTTCACCTACCTTCCAGACATGAGCCAATTCTCAAAGGCATGAGACATTACTTCCCTTTAATGGAAGGACATTCCAAGTCCCTTTGAGGAAAAACCCTGCAATGACACAGCAAGGATATATAGTAGTAATTTCTCCAGTCCTTCCCCAAAGGACCTTATGGTATTTGCCAGAGTAACTGGAAAGAACAGTCAATGACTGTTATATACACAGTCTCGAATGACAGTGAAACCATATGGCTCAAAAATGGCATCATACTCCTTTTGATACAGTAGGAGCATGCAGATAGAGTCCTGGTATGTTAATTAAGATCTCGGATGAACTGCAGCAACAAGGACAGTAGCTTCTTCCACTAAACCTACTGTGTAAGACTTTCTCGTTCTTTTTAAAATTGCAACTGGATATCACCTTGAAGAGGCACTAACTTAACAAAGTGAAAGTCAATTGGAGCACAAAAAGTGCATCTGAATCGTGCAAGGAATTGAATGTAGAGGATACTGATGATGTCTTAGCCATATCCCCTCAGCCCCTACCATTCATAAGCATATCAACCCAATATCTTCCAGTTACAAGCCCTTGCAAGTCTTCACCTGGAGTTGCCTGTGCTTGGTCCACAGGCTAGAGGTGTTGGGGAATAATCACCTCTCCCCAAAAGCCCTCAAACAATGAGTTATAGGAGCTGGTAGATAAATACTCTAGTTATCTTGCTGGGGTTAGTATCTGGGCATGTTGGAATAACTGAGGCATGTTACACCATGTCTCTAAGCCTCGGTGGCTCATTGTCGGTTGTCTGTACAATGACACACCCTTTGTTTGCTGTCTTCTTTTCCCTGTGTCACTTCCCTGCTTCTCTGCAAGTGTCTTCTAGAATCACCTCCCAAATAAACTACTCATACCACATCCTTATCTCAAGGTCTGCTTTGGAGAAACTCCAGCTAAGATACTTCTATCTCTAATTCAGTCTCTGACTTTTCTCCTTGCTCTTTTGAAGCAAAAGAACATTGAGAGAAAGAGGGCTGAAAAAAGTCAAGAAGGAAAAACTGAAAGACTGGAAGAACAAGCAAGGGAAATAAAGAGTTTTCTCCAGTGGTATTGTGGGTTCCCCTGTTCAGAAGGGAGGAATCAGGAAGAAGAACTGGCTCTTGACTATAATGCTCCATCATGCATTTACCCAACCTCTAAAGCAATCCACAAAGAAGATATGGTTACCTGAAATTGTTAGCAGAGTGTAAGGTATGTGTGATGGCTCATTTTCTGTGTCAACTTGACTGGGTCACAGGATACCCAGATATTTGGTTAGCCATTATTCTTGGTGTGTCTGCAAGGGTGTTTCTGGATGAGATTAGCATTTGAATCAGTAGAGTAAGTAAAGCAGATGGCACTCCCAAATGTGAGTATCATCTAATCCACTGAGGAACTGATGAGAACAGAAAGGTAGAGGAGGGGAGAATTTGCCCTCTCTTTCTGACTGTTGGAGCTGGAACGTTGATCTTTTCCTGACTTTGGACTAGGATTTACACCATCAGCTCTCCTGGGTCTCCAGCTTGTAGATGGCAGAATGTGGGACTTCTCAGCTTCCATAATCAAGTGAACCAATTTCTTACAATAAATCTTTACTGGTTCTGTTTCTCTGGAGAACGCTGTCTAATTTGTGTGTTATTTGAGATAGGGGGTCAGCTGCAAATAACAGAAAACATGACCACAGTCACTTAAACATATAAGGTTTACTTTGATCAAATAATAAAAAATACAGAGGTAGTGAGTCCAAGTCTCTCCCAGCTGCTTAACAACAATGTCAAGAACCCAGACATTTTCTGTTTTTGTGTTCCAACATCCTTTTGTGCTCTTGTTTGCCTCCTCCTGGTTGCAATATAGCTGCCCCACCTTCATCTCACTTTTGTTGCAGGAAGAAAGAAAGTCAAACATGAAGGAATGGTACTTTTACTGAGAAATCTCAGCTTTTCCAGAAAGCCTCAACCATTTCTATTGGGCAGAATCATGTCCCATGGCTGTCTCTAGCTGCAATAGGCTATTTTTAGCTGGGTACATTGCCACCCTGAACAAGGAAGAAGAGATTGAAGAATTAATATTAGGTCACAATTATCACCAGCTTCCACATAAGGTGAGCGCAAGTAAAACTCAAATTATCTCACAGCAGGGTTAGTACATCCCTCTAAGGTCATTTTGTAAAATCAATTTCTGAAGAATGGACCCTAGAGATAGGTATGTGACTATTCTAGTGGCTTCATGCAATTAAAGGCCCACCTACATTGTGTGTGTGTGTAGTGGGGGTAGAGGGGACATGCCGTCTAAATCTAAAAATACGATGGATTAGAAAGTTAGGATAACATGATAAAGAAGAGGAGGAGCCAGAAACAGAGAGACCAGCAAAATTTATAGAGCTCATTCAACAATCCACATAATGGAACAGTAACTACTTTTCATCCAGTTGCTTAGCTGGCTAAAGTATACTTGATCTTAGCCAAAAGGTCGAGAAGAGGTAGCCGAAGAGTTTTCAGGGGGGACTCCTGAACATTATTTCCCAGCTGCAGTCTAAGTATGAGGCTGAATGACTTCATAGATTGAAAAATGAAGTTCTTGATGTAAGAACTTCTATCTCAGCTGCAGGAAGACTCTAGTAGTTATTGCATTTGATTTGTCCATGTTTTGTGTCTCTGTATGTGCTTGTAAGGGTGAACATGCACCCTGGAAAATGCCACTGATGAGAATGTATGTAGGGAAATGTGAATAAATGGCATTTTCCAGGCCAGTTATTCCAGAGTCAACTTCACACTAATGTTTGCTTTCTAAGGGATTTCTTGGAGAAGCATTGAGAGACCACTCCCTTGCATTCCTTGCACAATTCACTTGTTCAAAGTAATGAAATACCCAGGAAGATATAACATCATCATGCTTCTGTTCTTTTCTTTCTGAAATATGTGCACTGACACTTTTGATCTCTCCAGAGACACCAAAAAATGCTTATGGACAGAAAGATGATTCTTCCAAGATTCATAATTTGTATTTTCTCTTTATGTGTCTGTATCTCTTACTACATGTACAGCGCACACATGACAGCATGGAAAATATAAACACACCTTGTTTTTCATTTAGAATTAAAAGTCTTCTGGAAATTCACTGGAATGGCAATAAGAAATGCATGCTCATGCATTATTAATCTATGCTATAAAAAATGGAATTTACAGTAACATGATGTTTATTGCTTTTGCTCCTGAGATGCAGAGACATGTGCCTTTTTTTTGCCAGGCACTTTAAAGCAGAGCTGTTCCACTTCATGCTGATGGCACTGCGGCATCAAACAAGCACCAGTGACATTGCTCAGGGTCTTCCAAACAAATTTCTAGATTTCATTATCAAAAACATGGTCTGCCCATTTGTACTGCCTGTCTTAGTCCAAACTGACAGCATGAGTTGGAGTGACTCCAAATCTGTTTTTGTAGGGATATCTCACAAAGTACAATGGGAGTCATAGAAGTGTATTACAGAGTTCCATTACATTACCTCACTGTCTTTCCAAAAAAAAAAAAAAAAAAAAATCCTAGGAAGAGGCTTTGTTATTCTTGTTTTCATTTTGTTTGTTTTGCAAGAGTCTAGCAGATTTGTGTTTGAAACTTCCTGCTGGAAAGGATGAACCTGGTTGCACCAAGTTTTCTGGAACACTGGGCATGGGGACAAAAACCCTGGGTTTCCAGGTGTATCACCTGCGCTAACGGCGATCTCGTGACTGACTCAGATTTCCGCAGTTATGAATACAGTTTGCATAGCCACCTCCCTGTCATGTATTCAAGGTTGCTGTAGGTTTGGTGTAGGTTAGTGCGTTTGGGCTAGCTATTTCAGCCTAGACTTGTTACAGACTTACTTTCTAATCAAACATGCTTTTTCCTAGGAGCACCATAAAGCAGGGCTTTATATCAGTTGGGCCATATGAAATTGTCATTTTTCTGTGTCAAAAATGGCTGAATATGAACAATTTCATTTGGCTCAACCTAGTACTTGGCCCCAACTAGAAAAATAACTCTGAATGAAATATGGCTACTTCCTTTTCTTCAGTTTACTCCAGAATCCTGTCCTTTGAATGGTCCCAGAGAGAGAGAGAGCTATAACTCATTTCCTGACTGTAGTAGCAAGAGACACATACTGCACAGACAGTTGAGCACTCATGCCTCAAACTGTGGTAGCTTTAAGGTACTCATTAATCGTGGCTCCCTTCCTATTCATGGTGGTTGTCATAGATTTCCATGATATTTTAAAATATATTTTCAAATACTCTAGGGAAAGATGAGCATATGTTCATCTTACAGATAGGGACACTGGAGCCAAATGTGACTTTGCTATAGTTCTCATGTAGGCAGTGATGATGTCATAGTCTCCTGTCCACCTCAAGTGGACCTCCTGCCTCCTCACAGCAGTAGGGCTCTTGATCCTGTAACTGCTCACTATCAATAATGCTTCAGTCTCCACATTTAGAGCTGTTTAACCTCACTTCTCATCTTTAAAATGGGAATAATAATAGTATCTACTTCACAAGATTGTTTTGAGGATTAAACTAGTTAATATATGTGACGTATTTTGAATAGTGTTTGTATTGGAAAAGTGCTATGTGTGTTAACTCTTATAATTAGACCTGTTATTCAAAAGCTTTCTGCTCCAGGAAGCTGAAACTTGATGGAAAACCTACATTTGAATTTTATTACAGTGGGCTTTCATATTCATGAAGTCAACAATGTGAAAGCACAACCAAAGATTGATTATGGGTAGATGTATTGCATTCTGCTCTAATAGAGGTCTTATGTTTCACTATTCGGGAAGCTCGTCCATATTCCTCTAGGTTTATAGTTTCATGTCGGGCTGAGGAATAATTTTATAGTCATAAAAAAGCCAAGGTGTGTGTCATAGCACCTGGAAGCAAGCATACTGTGGGCAGGTGCTGAGAAACCATTCTCCATCCCTCATGCCAAAACACCTCAGCCCTTTCCCTGCCATGGCCCAGGTCTTGGACATTACTGAGGCAGCCCCTGCCAACCCAGCGGGCTGTTTGATGGCTCGATGTTCTAGGAACTGAGATTGTGAGATGAATGCTCTGGCTGTGTCTCACAACTGGCACTTTCCACAAGGCCTGTGGGATCAGAGCTCTTGATCTCAAGGCTCACTGCACGATGGCCAGGTATAAAATAAAAAGCTCAGAATGCTCGATGGGAGCAAATTGGCTGCTTCTGGATTATTACCAATAGACTACCCCTTCCAAAGACCAAAACCAATACGCGAGTAAGACTATTTTCAGCCCACTAGTAGATTAAGTCATTGTTTTATATAGCAAGTAATCCACATAGCAGTCACCACTGTGGCTCTGTATATGTATTACCAAAAACTCATTACCAGCAGTTTGCTTCTGAGTGATTAAAAATATCTGGATCTAACTTTTGGAGTTGGGATAGATCAGCTCCTCACTTGTTGGGGCCTTAGAAAACAGAGTAGTCAAACAGATGCTGAATGGATTGTGGAATGTGGAACCCAGACAGGGAAATGGCCTGGTTCATCCATGTTCTGTACAGCTGTTTATAGATATGCTGTTTATAGACAGGTCTTCATGGCAATGGGGAGCCTCGCTGGGGAAGAGAGAAAGTTTGAGGACCAAACAAATGAAAGAGTGTATTATATTTATGCTGGGATGGCCTACGTGGAGAGAGACGGCAGAAGCTGATGGGATTTGAGAGGATGATGATAAGGAGAGAGGAGGCTCAAAGAGTGTAAGGACAGACAATCCAGGGTGTGTATCCATTATAGCTAGGAAAGTAGCTTGTTCTGTTCATAAGGCAACGGATCAGTGTATTTTCTTGACCGTAAATACAATAGTTCAGGATCAGGTCAGACAGCAAAATTTTGAACTTAAGAGTTGCATAAGAAAAATCTTTCAGAAAGACTATTAATTGGTACATTTTTAATAAATGACATTTCATCCAAGTTTTTTTCATTAATTAAAAGTGGAGATTAAAAAATTAGTGAAAAAAAGAAAGAATATACAATGGGAAAAGGACAGTCTTTTCAACAAATGGTGTTGGGGGCACCTGGGTGGCTCAGTCTGTTAAGCATCTGTCTTCAGCTCAGGTTATGATCCCGGGGGCCCTGGCATAGAGCCCAGCATCAGGTTCCCTGCTCAGCGGGGTGTCTGCTTCTCTCTCTCCCTCTGCCCCTCCCCATGCTCATGCTCTCCCTCTTGCTTGCTCTCTTTCTAAAATAAATAAAAATCTAAAATACAAAACAAATGGTGTTGGGGAAACTACATGCAAAAGAATGAAACTGGAGCACTTCCTTATATCATGCACAAAAACAAATTCAAAATGGATTACAGACCTAAATGTGAGAGTTGAAACCATTAAAATACTAGAAGAGAGCACAGGCAGTAATTTCTCTGACATTGACTGTAGCAACATTTTTCTAGATATGTCTCCTGAGGCAAGGGAAATGAAAGCAAAAATAAACTATTGGGACTACATCAAAATAAAAAGCTTCTGCACAGTGAAGGAAATAATCAATAAAACTAAAAGGCAATCTACCGAATGACAAGATATTTGCAAATGACACATCTGATAAAGGGTTAGTATCCAAAATATATAAAGAATTTATATAACTCAATGCCCCAAAAATGGGCCGAAGACATGAACAGACATTTCTCCAAAGAATACATATGGATGACCAACAGACACATGAAAAGATGCTCAACATTACTTATCATCAGGAAAATGCAAATCAAAACTACAGTGAGATATCACCTCACACTTGTCAGAATGGCTAAAATCAAAAACCCAAGAAGTCACAAGTGTTGATGACGATGTGGAGAAAAGGAAACTTCTGGCACTGTTTTTTTTTTTTTTAATATTTTTTTAAAGATTTTTATTTGAGAGCAAGAGTGAGCGAGTGAGAGAGAGAGCACACGAACAGGGGCAGAGGGAGAGGGAGAAGCAGACTACCCTGCTGAGCAGGGAGCTCGGTGTGGGACTCAGTCCCAGGACCCTGGGATCATGACCTGAGCCGAAAGCAGACACTTAACTGACTGAGCCACCCAGGCGCTCCCTCTCTTGCACTGTTGGTAAGAATGCAAACTGGTACAGCCACTGTGGAAAATAGTATGGCACTTCTCAAAAAATTAAAAATAGAACCCTCCTATAACCCAGTAATTGCACTACTGGGTATTTACCCCCCAAAATACAAAAACACTAATTCAAAAGGATACATGTACCTCTATGTTTATAGCAACATTGTTTACAATAACCAAATTGTGGAAGCAGCCTAGGTATCCATCAATAGATGAATAAAGAAGATGTGGTAAATATACAAAACCAAATTGTGGAAGCAGCCTAAGTATCCATCAATAGATGAATAAAGAAGATGTGGTATATATACAATGGAATATTATTCAACCATAAAAAAGAGTAAAATCTTGCCATTTGCAATGACATGGATAGAGCTAGAGAGTATAATGCTAAGTGAAAGTAAGTCAGAGAAAAGGCAAATGCCATATGATTTCCCTCATATGTGGAGTTTAAGGAACAAAACAAATAAGCAAAGGAAAAAAAGAGAGAGAGAGAGACAAACCAAGAAACAGACACTTAACTCTAAAGAACAAACTGATGGTTCCCAGAGGGAAGGTGGTGGGGGGCTGGGTGAAACAGGTGATGGGGAAAAGGAGTGCATTTGTGATGAGCGCTGGGTGTTGTGTGGAATTGCTGAATCACTATATTGTACACCTGGAACTGATATAATACTGTATGTTAAAAAAATTAGTGAGAAAGAAAGGTAATAATGTTGAAGTCAACATAAGTGGGAAATATATCCTCTGCTGAACAAATATCGATAAATTTGCTTTTTTTTTAATATAAGAAGCAAGATTTGCCCAAGACTGGAATTCCTCTTGATGTCTAATAAAAGGTTACTAGGTTCTTTAGCTTAGAAAACTCAGTGTTGAACAAACAGATTTCTTTTGTGGAATTTCTCAGAGTCTAAACAAATATTTCTAGTAGTGCCTATAGAATCTCCAAACTTATTTGATAATAGAATCCCTTTATAAGACCCATCTGTAGGGATTAATGTTCTCCCAACGTGTTTTGAGTAATGTTGCCCAAGAGGTTTCTGCAATTCTCTTTCATGAGCCTCAGAATATCTTAATAGACTCTTATTAAAGTGGTAGGTATTATTATTTGTGAAGCACTTTCCACATATTGTTTTTAATTCTTAAACTGTATGTAAGACGTTATTATTCATACTACAATTAAAGAAGGAGTCTCAGGGAGATTAATGGATCTTCCCAAAGCTACAAAGTTAGTAAATAATGGAGCTGGGTTTTAAACCCAGATCTGCTCAATCTATAGCCTTTTTGTTTTCTGTGTAAACATGGTTAAATGTTAGAGTTCCCCACTCTGCCTTTGCTAAAGAAGGTGGTAATCTTCTATCCCTTAGAATTAATTATAATAAGGAATACCCTTTTGATAAACTTGATGTTTGATTTAAATGGCTGTTGTAGAAGGTGGACTGATTAGGAAAACAAAAGAATGAAATCATTCCATATGAAGCAGGACATAACCAAATTTGTTGCTGAGTAAGACTTGAAAATTATTTTCAAAGCTGCATTAATGCATCATGTACTGGCTTTTCCCTGGCTCATGCTGTTACCTTGCCAGATTCAGATTTGATTTAATAAACAACAGCTTAAGAAAAATCATTTATGGAATATCCTTGCAATGCTTAAAAACATGTTCAACTTGAAAGCATCTTGGAGACTTTATTGAACCAGAAGGACGGTATCCTGCGCAGCTCTTATTTTGCCTTGAAACAAAAGCCTCTACTTGTCTTGTCCTTGTACTTGTATTTGTAAAGCCCAGCTTAGAAGTTTAAATGTTTTCCTATAGGAACAATCCTTGCTACTTTACCTTTGCTTCCCGTACATTAAATGCTTGACAGAGTACAACCCCGACAAATTCAATGGCCTTGGCCTCCCAGCCTTTCTTTATAACAAGGGTCTTCATATTCCAAATGGATGATTTCTAAAGAGAACCGTTCAAGGAATAAGCCTACTTTCCTAACTTTAGTACTATCAAGTTAAAAAAAAATCCGAATTCTCCTTTCATTTCAACTGCACTGTGAAATTGTTTTCAGTTTATTTCATGAATTCAGAATGCCTGATTATTATAAACGGTTCAAATTTTCTTTCTTACGTGACACAAACTATCTTCTGACCTAAACTTTATAATTCCTTTCCTTGACTCTTTATTTTTATTATAAATATGGAATCCTGAAGCTGTTAGATTGTGTCTCTGGAAGCCAGTTTCCCATTTCTCTGACAGCTTAGGACCTGGGAGCACCAGTTGAGAAATTCATCAGAGATACTGAGGTATTCAACCAAAGTGCCTTTCTTTGAAGATTCTTTCACATATACTACAATGGCTTTTTAAATGGAGCAATCTTCTGATGGAGGAGACAGAATAGGTTGGGGAAAAAAAGGCACTAATGCCCTGAGGATATGAAAAGGGTTGTCAGATAAAATGCAGAACACTGTTAACTTTGAAATTCAGATCAATGAAATAGTATAAATATGTCGCAAATACTGCATGGACATACCCTAAAGAATTCTGCATTCTTCTTTTTTCTTAAAGATTTTATTTATTTATTTATTTGACACAGAGAGAGAGCGCACAAGCAGAAGGAGAAACAGGCAGAGGGAAAGGGAGAAGCAGACTCCCCGCATAGCAGGGAGCCCAACGCGGTGCTCTATTCCAGGACCCCAGGATCATGACCTGAGCCAAAGGCAGATGCTTAACCGACTGAGCCACCTAGGTGCCCCAGAATTCTGCATTCCTATCAGACATTTGAAGTTAATGTGGCTGTCTGTAGTTTTATTTGCTAAGTAGATAGCCCTAGAAATGGGAGAAGTGTAAATACAAAGGGCAAGAGGTGGTCATGAGTGAGAGACGACACATGGAGCTGAGTCCACCTTGACAGCATTGGAACAGAGGGACTCAGGAGGGAGGAGGATGATGTGCAGGCATAGAAAGGGAAAAAATTAAACGTGCTTCTTAATTTCAGGAGTTACGCTTCCTGGGAATATTTAGGAAATAAAATGAAAATAACCTAATCATTTTTGTAAACAAATACAATTAGACAAAACTTCAAATGTTATGTTTTATCACATTGTCATGTAGAACATCAAATTTGAGCCTTTGCAAATTCTGAATTCAACCTTGTTAATTTAATTTTTATAAGCTATTTCTTTTTTTTCCCCATGAAATAATGACAGCAGAACTGTGTTTTCTACAGTTTAGTTTTTTAAAAATAAAATTGCATTTCCTTGGAAAATCAGTTATGTTTCAGGATATGTTATCAGGATGGTAACAGTTGCCCTCTGTTTTCCTTTCATATGTTTTCTGAGCACATGACTGATTCTTCTGTAAATGGACCTCTGAGCTGTTTTGGCCCAGCGGAAACCTTCAGCTCCCCAAAACTAGTCTCCCTGACTAAGAAAAGCCTTAAAAAAATAATGCCAAGATTGCTTTTGAGGGCAACTGGAGAGAGAGTGAGTAAATATGGCTGTTAAAGCAATAGATGTAAAGGCGGGAAATAGCTCCTAGAAAGGGAAAAGAAGAAAAAGGGTGGACGCAGAGAATGGGAGGGTGGGGATGGGCATATTTCCTGGTGGGGGGACTCTACCGGTGGACTGACTAGGGGATGCATTCTTGGAGGTATGGCTGGGGTATGGGGGGGTGCATCTCTGGAGTGGACACAGAGATCCCCAGCCTTCTAAACTCCCTAAGATTGCTGGAGCCTGGACAGAGCACAGTCAGCCCTGAAGGAACCCCGAGAGCTAGGCCCATAATGCCTCAGCGGTAACCATGATGAACTGATGACCGAGAGACTTCCTCATTTCTAGAAGTTACCAAAGACCCAGAACCTTGGTATCACCCTGAGCAGGGGTGGGGGAGGGAGAGGTGTGTCACATAACTGTGATTAATTTCCCAGCAGCACAGCAGGATGAGGCCGAATTAAATTGATTCAAGGAAAATAAAGTGGAATTTGCTGTATACCCATGGCCTAAGAGTTATCCCTACTCCACACATTTGCTTCATCTGAATTCCACACTTATCAATAACTAGGAGGAATCCTTTCAGTTTTTTCTCATAATTATGCCTAAGGTATCATGATGGGGAATACCAATTTCATAAATTTGTTCCTAAGGTATTGTGGGTTCCAGAGAAATTCCCAAATTGCTTGATTTTGATTCAGCTGAGATAGACTCTAATTGTGTCGCCTCTAAGATTTGGAAATAATTGAATCTCTGTTTCTGTTTTTTGATCCAAGTCCTAGCGAGTAGTTCTCAATATAATAATATTTTCCTAGTATTACTTCAGCAGTCAAACAAGAATATAATCCAAAAAGCCCCCTGTATTCACAGAGACAATGCTCTTATGATGAAACCACAGAAAGAAGTTGTAATTAATGCAAGAAATAATGCGAACAATCTATTAACATAATCTGAATGAAATCCTTGCACTGTTAAATGCAGACACTAAGTGCTCATATAATACTTTATTAATTAACAAAGTATTTATCCACAGGGAAATGAGGATAAGAGACCATACACTTTGTCAGGCTACAGGAAAATGTATTAGTGCTTCATAAGAAATGCATACAATTCAAACAATAGCATGATTATCTTTTTAAAGCAATTACATTTAATCTCAAAAGAAAGAATAAATACATTAATTCTTCTATGTTCCCTGATAAGCCACCAAGATACATAAGTGATCGTTTTCTTTTCCTACAGCTCTGGAGGCTGGTGGCAATCCAGTGTGTACTGCTCAGACAGCTTATGCAGTGAAATATCACTTAGCACATGAGAACACATTATGAGATTAACTGACTTTTGGCTGAATAGAATTCTCTTCCCTGGGAAGCCACGGTTTGTACTTGACTTTGCACATTCCTTTCAGCTTTGGAGACTTGGATGATGAGAAGGTCTATCTCCCATACATAATAAGAGTGTTTGGTACTGAATTCCAAGTCTTTTTTCTTACCCTAGTATCTGGGCTGAATCAAGTATGATCACTGGGAACATCTTTTACCTTTAAAACTACACATGCAATGAAATCAAAGGATTTCCATGATTTTTTCCCCTTGGCCCCATCCAGGCAGGATCTTCTTGGCCCTCCAGACCTGGAAGTTGGTAAGCAGAAATCATAACCCTCATCTGCATTAGCTGATTGTGACAGCCATGCATGATCTACCCACCAACTCATGTGAGAGACTGTTGGCCAACACAACTCTTGTTCATCATCTCCAAAGCAACACCCAGCCTTTCCAACATACCATTCCTTGTCTAGCAGTCTGAAAAGCTGGCTCCATCTTCTCTTATGGTTGCTTTATAGATGCTGTCTCTCTTGGCTGCTGGTTCTTCAGAAATGGCCCCTCCTGGTTTATCCCTGGACCCAGGACCCAGGGTACTGTGTGTCCTAGATGCTGTCACCCCTCACTGGAGTTGCAGCAAGGGGATGGGAGCTGGTGCAAAGCTACAGAGAGATTGCATGGCTAACCAGTCCAGGTATTTCTTGAATAAGAGGGTGTTTGAGAGAATGAGACTTAGAATCAGGGGGCCTAAATGCCAAATGCCCTACATGCCTCATGGTGTGACAATGAGAAAATAATCGAGCCCTCCAGGGCTTCTGTTTCATAATCTGTAAAATGGTGATACTAATTACTTTCCTGTTGTTTCCCAGGGATTGCGGTGATGGACAATTATAACTGTATATGTGAAAATATTTTGTAAAAGTACAGAATGTCAAATGCATTGCATTATTGTTTGTATTTATGGGAATAAAACTCTGTTTAAGTCAGCCCTTTCAATGTTTTTTTTAAAATATACCTGTCACAATGCCCCATGAGGGAGAATGCTGTAAGTGTTATGTGGTCAAATATGTTTGGCAAAAATTGCCTGCAGTATCTCCTTCTAGGAGATGAACAGTGCTTGTTTGGCATATTAAGGGCTCTGAAAAGACCCACCAAAAAGATCCCCATTTAAGTTTTGGTTAACTAATGTTTACTTTCTTTGACCATTGAATTTTTTTTAAAGGTATTGTTATTAAACCTCTATGGAGGGAGAAAGATGTAAAGATACATCCAAAACAACAACAAATATTCCATGGAATAAGTTTTCTATAGAACATAATTTAAGAAGCCAGGTTTAGATTATTTTACATGTGACCCTTAAACAAAACATAAAATCATCATAGCTTTCAAAAGAGAAGTTGTGTACTTTTGTGTATGTATTTTTAGGATAACATTGAGGTTATTTTAATATGAAACGGAAATGTACCTGGTGTCTTTCACCTAGTTTTTGTAGGGTTTCCATCAACTCTTTTAATGTGGTGACCCTAATATATGTACTTAAGTTTCTAGAGGAAACACACTGAGATGGTTTCTCTCACATTCCTTGTTGGTGTTGTGGCCTTCCTTCTAGGCCAGGCCACTTCTGACAAAAAGAACTAACACCAGAAAGAAGGAGCTGAGGGGAATAGTAAATAAATCCTTTGAACCAATCTTGTGTCTTTAGAGGCTAAATAATTTTTCTTTGTCCATTTGGGCTGTTACAACAGAATGCCATAGACTTGGTGGCTTATAGACAACAGACTTTTGTTGCCCACACTTCTGGAGTCTGGAAGTCCAAGATCAATGTGCTGGCAGGTCCTCGTCTGGTAAGAACGCCCTTCCTCATTCACAGAGGGCCATTTTCTCACTGTGTCCCCCATAGAGGGAGCTTTCTGGGGGCAGAGGGAAAAGCAGACTCCCCGCTGAGCAGGGAGCCCAATGTGGGACTCGATCCCAGGACCCTGAGGTCATGACCTGAGCCGAGGGCAGATGCTCAACCTACTGAGCCCCCCGGTGCCCCTTTGATAAGGACACTAACCCCATTCATGAGGGCTCCACCCTGGTGACCTAATCACTTCCCAGAGGCCCCACCTTGTAACACCATCACATCGGAGGGTGAGGGTTATAACATGAATTTTAGGGACACACAAATATTCAGTCAATAGCGTAACTATATCTGATGTTATTCTCAGCTACTTCATCCTCTTATTGAGGTACATAAGGCAAGGTCACTAACATTCTCAAGATGAAGAAGCAACCAACTGGAGTAATGGGCAGGGTTTGAATTTGCCTCCATGTAGCTTTCCACTTCCACTCTCTTCCCTTTCCATTTTCTTTAGCCATTTTTCTCATTGTGTTGCCTCTCTTGCTTTCCTTTAATGACTGTTTCTTTGATTTTTAGATATCATTAACTGTAAGATGTACATAGATTTAATGTAGGCTAGGGGGAAGGGAAGAAGATACAGTGATTTGATACGTCAATTCTAGGATGCATACTGATTTTACACATTTATTTGTAATCATAATATGTTTATAAAATGCTTATCATGCACCAAACACAAGTCTAAGCACTTTTCATTTATTAACTCATTTAATCCTCTTCATAACTCTGTCGTGTACATTCTGTCATTGTTCTTATTTTACAGATGAGGAAATAAGCACAGAGAAATAAGGAACTTGCTTAATATCACACAGCAAGTGACAGATAGGGGCTACATTCAAACACAGCAGTTCTTACTACCCCCCTATTCTGTCTCAAAAAATTCTGAGCCTCAAGAAATAGATTTTGGTCGAGAAATTTTCATCTTTGTTTTTCATGTCATAAATCACGATGAAGATCAGAAACACATAATAATTAAACTACTCCCAATTATTTAGTCTTTTATCTTACAGATATTTGTCAAACTCCTGCTATGTGCGTTCTGTTGTAGAAGGCTCTTAGAGGGGAAGAGAGGTTCTACCTCAAGGTTGTCATGGTTGTGCTGAGAAAAAAAGATGTATACATGTAAACCACAGCACAAGGAAAAAGACTGCTCTTTGGATTGTGGCCACAGATGCTGTGGAGCTGCTACTTTTTAGGGTTCCAGCCTCTTGCCCAAGATCACACAGTGGGAGGCAGTGCAGTGAGGGTCCAAACTCTGACCATTTGACCTCACAGTGCATGCTTCCAACCACTACCATGTCTTCTCTGCTGCCATTTAGGAACCTCCGAGAACTGTGCAAAAGGATTGCTGTGTTCCTGTGGCATGAGTTCTGTGTAGCTGCATTGGTGGTGGTAGAGGAAACTTTATTTTTAGTTATTTTGTTTGGAAACAGTGTTCAGAATGTCACTGCTTGATGGGAAGTAACACTGAAATCAAAGTCCAAGAAGCCAGGGATGGCTTCCAAGAATCATCAAAATCTCAGAACCGGGAAATTGAGAACAGGTAAAGATTTTGGGCGATTGACCATGGGTCCACTCCTGTTGTTTCATTGCCATTGTATAAGCCATTCAATGCCTGAAACATACCCAGCTCTTCATTCTGTTTATTCAATTTCTTCCTCATTTCAGACTTGACAGTTTATTGATTATAATGATTATAATCTAGGTTAGGTTTATTCAGTTCAGAATGCATAAGAATTCTTTTTTACCAAAGAACAAATGTCTGCCTTATAGAATTTTCATTGCAACCTGCTTTTTTTTTTAACTGCCAGATTCTTAAACTGAATTTCAAAAATGCATTTGGGGCACTCTATTCAGGTGGAGAACTTCTATTAGTGGTCTTTTGACCTAGTAAGCAGCAATGATATTATTTCTAAGCAGAAATAGCAAGTACATGATCACAGTCCGTTAGCAGGAATATGAAGCCAGTAACACTGAACTTTATTGACAAGCTGGAGGAAGTTCTATTCTCCATCATTGAGAAGGCTGCATGGTATATTTTTCTGCATGGACAACCAGCTGTCCAGGTAATGGAATTCAGTGGGGCTTGGAGGAATGTGCCACATGTGGTTATAGATACATTTTTCCTTGTTTATTTTGGAAACCGGCTTTACTCAGGAGAGACCTTGAGATTTGTGTAGTCAGAATTGTATATGCCAACACCTTACCTGGATGGCTGAATTTATCCAGTATTATCACCACTACTTTATATTGGATGCCTTTAACTGGGAGAATTAGCTCTCTAATAGATAACATGCAGAACTGAGTTATGGGAAACTTTTATCCTTAGGACACAAATGAAGCAGAGAGATTTAAGTCAGGCATATTTTGAGGATACAGCAGTTGTGTCGGAGGAAAAGCCTGTACAAGATTGCTTTAAGTGGCAGCACTTTCCACAATTGTAGAAATGGCTTAAACTGGCAGCGCCAGCATATCTGTTTCTCGGTCTTCTGGAGTTACTCTTTTTTCTACCATTCAAATAGTCCATTTGGCTTCCCTGTCCCGGGGGGATATCTAATGACCTGTCCAGCATTTCTCAGGATCTCAGGAAAGTACATTCATTCTCTCAGTAGCTGTCACTTCTTGGTTGGAAAACTGCTCCTCAGTTCAATTTCAATCAGCTTTCACCATCGAGTTCCCACTGTCACCCACAGAGCCAGCCATCTTGCCCCCATTCTCTAAGTAGGGTGACCAGCTCTCATGGTTTGCCTGGGATGTGAGAGTTTCTGGGCTAAAACTAAGAAAGTCCTGAGCCAATCTGAACGAGTTGTTCACCTTATTCTAGCTCTAGGACACCAGTATACAGCTCTGCTATGTATAACAAACTTTCTGAGGGACTGGGGATAACAACAATGAAATAAAAGCACAAAAAAGAAAACAACACAAACTTAGAGAGAGGACATCAGTGTAGTTAAGGGTCTGGTCCTCCGTCCCCTTATCCTTGGCTAGCAACAGCACAACAAATTGTAGTAGTTCTAAAACTACCATCTATCTTCCAGGGACTGAAAGCACGATGGATGGAATGTTTGCATCCTCCAAAACTCATCTGTTGAAATCCAAATTTCCCATGTGATGGTAAGAGGTGGGGCCTTTGGGAGGTAATTAGATCTTGAGGATGGAGCCCTCATGAATGGGATGGGTAACCTTATAAAAGGGATCCCAGAGCACCCTCTTCCTCTTAACACCACGTGAGGATACAATGAGAAGTCAGCTGTCTGCAACCCAGAAGATAGCCTTCAAAACTGGACAGTGTTGGCACCTTGATCTCGGACTTCCATTCTTCAGATCTGTGAGAAACACATTTCTGTTTTTTATAAGCCACCTGGCTGTGGTATTCTGTTAAAGCAGCCTGAACTGACTGACAGAAAGGTTGAAGGTAAAATATTTGGGCAGGTTTCAACATAAGAGAGCATGTGTTTGGCTTTTAGAAAGAGGCCCCTGGCAGCATTCTGTAAAATAATGGAGCAGATCTTGAAGTGCATGGAAATTGTCTTTCTGTGGCAAATACTATACACCTTGTGCCAATTAGGCACTCAATAAATGCCTGTTGAATCAAATCATAAGTACCCTAAAAAGATTTTACTATGAAAACCCTTTATTATCTCAAGTAATAAGAGACCCAGTGTAGTGCATTCCAGAGTTAATTCAGTGGCTCCTCACTATTATCAAGAACCATGGCACTTCCATCTTTAGGCTCTACCATCTTTAGTACCTTTGCTGTGTCTTCCCTTATTGTCACAAGATGCTGCTACTAATTCCAGAGGTCAGATCGCATCAGTAGAGACAAAAGGGGTAGTTTACTCCTGTTTTCTTTTAATTAGGGAGGAAAGTTTTCCATCAGATTTCTTATTAAGACTCACAAGGTGGGGCACCTGGGTGGCTCAGTCGTTAAGCATCTGCCTTCGGCTTAGGTCATGGTCCCAGGGTCCTGGGATCGAGCCCCACATCAGGCTCCCTGCTCGGCGGGGAGCCTGCTTCTCCCTCTCCCACTCCCCCTGCTTGTGTTCCCTCTCTCACTGTGTCTCTCTCTGTCAAATAAATAAATAAAGTCTTAAAAAAAAAAAAAGGCTCACAAGGTTAATGAAGGGAGGTTAGGAAAACTAACCTCTAGGAGAGGGATACAGTCTTCCCCAACCAGAAGAAGTGGGTCTGTTGGTTGGACAGCAAAGCAAAACTTCCATTCATAGCAAAAGTAGGCTGTTGTCAGTAATTTGGGGGTGGTGAGATTTCCTACAAAATGAATTTATTTATTTTTTTAAAAGATTTTATTTATTTGTCAGAGAGAGAGAGCAAGAGAGCACAAGCAGGGGGAGCAGCAGGCAGAAGGAGAAGCAGGCCCCCACTAAGCAGGGAGCCTGATGCGGGACGCAATCCGACAACCCTGGGATCATGACCTGAGCTGAAGGCAGACGCTTAACCAACTGAGCCACCCAGGTATCCCGAATCTGAATTTATGTGTAGAATTTCTGATAACTTTTTAGCCACATTGTGGTAGACACTGACTAGAAGCTCACCTGAATAATTTCTTTTTCCAAGATTCATACAAACTACCTCTCCCAACTTTTGCCATGTGCCTGAGTTCTGGCCAATGGCAAGTGGATACAAGTGCCTTAGAAGAGCCCTACCCCAGCGAGCCATATGTCCCCCATTAGACTGATATTCCTGAGATTCAAACAAAAAAGTAACTTCATTGATTTCTATCACTGCAATCTCTAGGTTTATTTGCTTTTGGAGCTATTAATTATTATCTCTTGCCTTGCTTCATAGACTCTCCTAAGTAGAAAAATCTTACTCAGACTTCTAGTAGCTCTTCCTTTACTAATGGCATGCAAGGTTAAAACTGGAAACTTCATTCATTCTTTATGATATATCCCTGTGGCTCCAGAAGTCAACTTACATTTAAAAGTTGACTAGCATTCGTATCTTGAGGATTCCTACCCTTAGCAGAATTTATTTGTGCAAAGAAAAATGGAATGAACCCATTGAGTTATTTTCATTATCTCTATAGAAGTGACTGCAAATTTAAGATGAGGTGGAATCCAACCTCATTCTGTAAGACACTACAAAAGGAAGCATTAAGGAGTCAGTTATGTATGTTCTTACTTTTTGTGTCCATCTTTATACTGCTGGCTTTTATCATTATGTCATTCCAACTTCCAACACAACTTCTGTGTGGACATATTTTGTTAATCTGTGGGACTATAATGATGAACAGTGTCTTGTCCTCACAGAGCTAACAGTTTGTATATTGACAATGAAAATTTAATGTCTTATGAATAGTGGAAGTGTATGCATGCTGCAAAGCGCAGAAGAGAATGTTACTAAATCTGCCTGGGGATGATTCTATAATATTTATCACATGATCTTTGTCTACTTGGACTGCTATAACAAATTATCATAGATTGGGGGACTTATAAACAACAGAAATTCATTTCTCATACTTAAAGAGACTGCAAAATCCAAGATCAAGATGCTAGCAGATTTAGAGTCCTAATGAGGGCCCACTTTCTGGTTCATAGACAACCATCTTTTTTTATTCAATTAGTGGAAAGACCAAGGGAGCTAGCTCTCTGGGGTCTCTTTCATAAAAGCACTGATCCCATTCATGATGGCTCTACCCTCATGACCTAATAACCTCCCAAAGGCCCTACCTCCTAATACCATCACGTTCGGGCATTAGATTTCAACACATGAATTTGGGGGTCGGGGCACAAATTATCCAGTCTAAAGCACATATATAAAGCACAACCCAGTGACCAGGATGCTGTTAGTGTTTGGTAATGTTATTCCGTTTTCTTTCTTTAAAGCTCTGTTCTAGCCAGTCTGAATCTTGGCTGTCATCAGTGGTGTGCTGGTAAACTGGGTCTCCAAAAAACCAAAAGTCTTGATTTGTAGCATTTGCCAATTTCCATGGTGTAAATACTTCCATCATAGCCAATTTCAAGCTATAATACTTTAATATAGGTTGACAAAATGGCTGAATATTTAACAATTGGCTCTTAAGAGTCTGTATTAGCCAGTGCACCATACCACTGTCGTAGTCTCATAAGATCCTTCTCATCAGTATGTCTCAGTATAAGACTACTTTAAAAAGACTTTTTAAATTTGGGATTTTGTGAAGATTCATTCATTCATTCATTCATTCATTCAACGAATATTATTTTTGCATTTTCTATGTGGTCGCCCCTGTTATAGATGCTGGGGATATACCAGGAACAAAACAGACATGGTTCCTTCCATTATGGAGTTTCTGTTCTAGTAGAGAGTGAAGACTGTGATGGAGAAAAATAAGATTGGGACAAGGGGGTTACTGAGATATTATGGGAAGTACTACTTTACATATGAAGGTCAGGTACCTCTTTTCTTGATTAGCTCACATTTGAGTAAGGTCTGAAGTGTTAGAGAAAACTATGCAGATATCTGGAAAAGGACACTGGGGGTGCAGAGACTCTGGAACAGGAGTGTGCTTGGCATGTTTAAGGGAGAGCAACAAGACCACTGTTCCCTGATTGGAATGAATAGAGGATAAAGTGGTAGGAAATCCAATGAAAGAGGAATGGGGGCAGGGTGGGTGGTTACCCGGATAACTGTAATTTATTGAATGCCTGCTCTGTGGTAGTAACAATGGTGTATGAATTATATAGATATTGTTTCGCTTAATCTTTGCAAGGCAGTGACGGAGTTAACATTTCTTCCCTTTTACTAACGACAGATTTGAGGCTCATAGGAATAATTTCATTTGGTTTACTCCAGAAGCAAATCCTGAAACAAGGATCCGAGTGCAAATAGTTTATTTGGGAGGTGATTCCAGAAGACGCCAGTAGGAAATTTGGGGAATGAGCCAGGCGAGGGAAGAAAACAGAAGAAATGATGTGTTATGAAGTCACTTAACCACTGTGGGCTACTGGAGCTTCATCCTATGGGGGGACTCTGGAAGCCCATGTTGAACATATGCCCCTCAGAGTTATCCCACCTGGAGGGTGCTGGAGCTGGAGTGTTTTACCTTAGACTCCCATCAGTCATAGTTTGGAGCTGTTCCCAAAAGGGCATTCATTCTCTGTGCTTTCAGCCCATTATACTTTTGGACATGTATCTTAAAACCTTTAGACAAAGATTTTCAGGGGCTAGCAGTTGAAAGTTGACCCTAGGTACACAAATCACACATGGGTGCACATATGGGTGGGACATGATGGCATCAATTACAAGGAGTTAAGTGGTATTTTGCAGAATCGGAGTTTGGGCACATAGACACTTGCTGTGGTGCCAAAGGAAGAACTTAAGATATCAGTGGGATCTCAACTAACCTTATGTCTGTGTCACATAGAAGGTAAATATGCTTTATTTAAAAAGGGTCCATATAGTCCCTTGTTTTGAACACTAGGAACGGTTCATAATGAGTATTCCAATTTGTTTTCCTCAACAACCCTAAAATGGGACCTAGAACCCATTTCACAAATTTTATTTCAATGTGATTGCAGATTTAAAGACCATTTAAGATGGGTCAGCAAGGGTATTTTCATGAAGTCTAAAGCCATACTAGTCTAAATGGGTTAGAAATTTGCCACCAAGGATGGTACCAAAGAAGACACAAGGAATTACTTGACATCAGCGAAGATTAAATTTGGTTCTTCCTTCTCTGGACCAGTGAAGTCACAGTTTGGGAAGCCAAGAAACTGAGGGATGGTGTACAGTGTGAGGTAGCACTCAGTATGGTAAGAAAAAGGGATGCTTGGAATATTGTGTTAAAAGCGAAGGCTGTGGCAATCTCAGTGAAGCCCCACTATACCTGTCTGGGGGATCCCACCATGTCCACATATATAAATAGATACAAAGCAACTCTGGTTTTCAGGGAGCAGCCTGTGTGTATCTGTGGTCTCTCTGCTCATCTGTACACGACACTTAGAAAAAAGAGATGAGAAGAGGAAGTGATTGGAAAGAGCCCTTTGGGTTATGCTGATCCTTACCGTGTGCTTCAGGAAACTCCTCTATCCTGAAAGGTAGTGGTCAGGCTTCCAAAGGAAACTCTATAGGGAGTGTGGTACAGAAGGCTTTGCATAAATTAAATGAAACACAACCGTTCCTAGGCCTGAGAGATCACATTGTTTTCCTCTCCAATCTCCAGTTAGATTATTTATTTGAAATGGTATCAAACATGCCTGTCCCTAGGCTAGGAGTAAAATAGCAATTTTGAGGCTGAACATAAGGAGAAGAGAACAAAAAGATTAAAGCAATCAAAATAAAATGGGGCATGTTGTGTAAAAAAGGCCAAAACATGGCAAAGATAATCCCATTCTTTGCTGATACACGAAGCGCCGAAAATTAAATAAATAAATGTTAAGGCTGTGTTCAAGAGAAGCGCTGGTCTTGGGTGCAGAAAAACGGGTATGATAGCAGAGGAAGACCTGATCAAAACCAATGTTTCCCAACATTGGTTTTTTTAAGCAGCAGAATGCTTTTATTCAAATGTAATCGTACATGGAGTTCAATTGATAAAGCAGATAAAATCACAGCTGCTCCAGTAGAGTAAAGGGAGGCCAAGGGCACCGCATCTCGGCCTCTCTGTTTTCTCCCGCACCTGCTGCCGGACCCCTGCCAGGGAATCCCTGTGCTCTGTGCAGTGGAATTTGAAAAGGAAACATGGGAATGTTGCGGCTTCTACCCGTTCCACAGCTTCACGGATATTAAATGTTATCAGCTCCTTTTGTTTTTTTTAAGAGAGATTTTTTTAAAATATTTTATTTATTTGACAGAGAGAGAGACACAGCGAGAGAGGGAACACAAGCAGGGGGAGTGGGAGAGGGAGAAGCAGGCTTCCCGAGGAGCAGAGAGCCCAACGTGGGGCTTGATCCCAGGACCCTGGGACCATGACCTGAGCCAAAGGCAGACGCTTAAAGATTGAGCCACCCGGGTGCCCCTATCAGCTCCTTTTAAATCGGTAGGCATATGCTAATAAAGTTGCAAGTCTCTTTTCTGGTGTCCATGATTTTTTCAACCTGTAAATGGGGTTGAAAGCTGTAGCAGCCCACAAAAGTCCAGGATTTGAACCAGCCCGTTCACACTTCCTAGTGTCCTGGCTGGTATCGGCAGGAGACCGCCGTATGTAGACAATGTGCAATATTCACACTAGTAATAAAATTCTTGCCTGACCTCCTGATCTGATTTATTTGAACTTCTTATCACTTCTCAGATCTTTGACCCAGGGACTGTTGGTAATTTGCATTACTTCTACTGAGTAAGTCTGATATGTTTAATATTTATCTTGAGGAGGTCAGAAACCTTAGGTGAACTCTGTATCTGGTTAACGGGAATGATTAATTCATATATCCAAAAGCTAAAGGGTGCTTTCTGTGAATTGTCTGCCTCATTCGTGGAAATGCAGCAGGATGGTATAATGGCTTAAATGCACTGGTGATGAAGGGAAGAGGAGACCTCAGTGCTTCTTGGTCCCATGAGGAACTATAGGCATGGAATCCAAAAGGGCTATTTAGCCCCTGCTTAGGCCATAACCAGGGTGGAGAGGTCCATGGCCCTGTAATTCAAATCATCATCAGTCTCCAGTGAAGAGGAGAAGGTGGATCTATATCACTTCTGAGTGGATGATCTGAGGGAGGAGAAAGCAGCCTATAATGTACTTGGTGCTTGAAGGGAGACAGCAGTGGAAACAGAGGGTGGGAGAAGTACAGAAATGCAAACTCCTAAGCTTTCTCTGGCTGCAGCCTACTTTTTTGTCTGTGAAATGGGAGCAAGAATAACTACAAGGGTAGGTTAGATGAGTATTCAAAAACATTCACTCTTCTCCACCGCCTTAATGGGAAGAATAAGCTTTACTGCCCCGCTGTTACTGGGTTTAGCTATGCAACTCCACTGGCCTCATGCGGGGCAGAAGGAATGTCTCCGTCATTTGGCTTTGAGCCTGACCATGTAACTTGCACGCACTGATGGGTTATCAGTCGGTGTGATGCAATAACAGTTTAAAGTATGCTTGTCATCAGAAAACGGTGCTCTAGCTATCCGTCTCTGAAGGGGAGGAGAGGCTCATGGAGCAGACCTGGACCCCAACTGCAGCTTAAAGCCAACCCCGACCTGTATCACCAACCCCCAGCTGACCTACAGTTCTGTGAGCAAGAATAAATGTATTTTGAAGTCACTGAGTTGTGGGGTGCTTTGTTACAGAGCTGTGGCTTAGGTTAAATCAGGTAACTACAAAACAACTAATCTAAGGCCCCATAAGCTAATAAGCACTCAAGAAAGAATTTCTGCTATGATAAACAATGTTCACGTTAATATTTGGGTTGATACTTTTTTTCCTTCAGATGTTGCTGATGAATGAATGAGTATCACATTGTCTTCTGGCGGGAGTCTCATACTGGTGGGGAAATTCATTGACCAAGTACCAGTTCTCCTCACGTTTCAAGGCAAGTTCCCCTCTGTCCTGCCCTACCTTTCTGGTTGTTTCACAGCCAGTGGGGAACACTGAAAAGGTGACAAATTTAGACATCTCTTTTGGTCTTCCTTTCTTTTGAAAAGAGTGCTTTTTGTTGGAACCAACACAAATGGCCGACTTTCCACAAGCCTTTCTGGGTCTGCGGTGCTAAGCACATGAAAGCTTGTGGTCTGAAGCTGGCTCTGCCACTGGTTTCCACGTTGCCTGAGGAACTTAACCTTTCTGTATGGCACCTCTCTGATTTACATAATGGGGCTGATTATAATTGCCAACCTCACAGGATTGTTGTGCGAATTAACTAATGTTTGTAAAGTACTTAGAGGTCCATAGATGAAAGGCGCTATATAAGCCTATTATTATGTCATCAAAAATGAAATTCCAATAAGATTACACTTTCATTTAAATTTCCATTAATTTTGTCATCCTTCTAGATTCTCAGTGGTTTTCTAGAGCAAAAATAAATAAATAAATAAATAAATAAATAGGAGAAAAGGTTATATATTAAAATAGGAAGCATTCATATGGAAAGGAAATTAGCTAGAGAAAGCTAACATCTTAAAAGTGATTTTTAAATTATTATCCTTTAATGAGCCCAGATCATGTAATCAATATTATGTAAAACCTAGATATGGTCTCTGAGTTTACAAACTAAATCATGAACCTGACTAATTAAATAATGAACATTTCCCATTTCAAGTGTAGAGAAAAGAAAGTTATATAAAGACCTATATAACTCAACTTATTTTAAAATTGGACTTCTTGTTAGAGGAAATAGCCTTAAAAGATGACAAAAGATGATCAACGTATAAAGAATATACATGTATGAGGTTATCATGTGGTCTGCCTAACTCTATATTGGGTTTGTGTGTACTGGCCTTGACTTTCAGACTTGCTGAAGTGACCCTTAGGTAATTAGTGCCATAAAGTTTGAGTGTAATCTCTCTCATCAAACCAGGCCATGTTAGATCTTGAACATCTGGTTTAATGTCCTCATTTTACAGATAAGAAAACAGAGACTCGAGTGTTTAAAGAATTTACACAAAGTCTCATAGCTAGAGATTAGCAAATCGGGGCCCCTCAAGGCCCCACCCAATGCCCTTTCTAATACAGCTATTGACATCTATGCATAAGAGGATTAGTTACTTATTTATGTTATAATATGAGTTATTTCTGCTATGCTTTTGACATCAAGGGTGCATTAGATGGACATTTCCAAGCCTCATTGTTCACTGAAGTAAGTTTCTTGTGTTAATACCCGTAAAATGTCTGCACTCAACGGGCCATAATGCTGATTTAAGAAAACAAGACGTTATTCTGGGTGTCCTGAACACACAGAAATGATTCCTTTTTCCAGGATTGTTGACAAGAAATGGCAGATGGGGCATTGGAATCTGTTTTGTTCTTTGGAAATCGAGGGGGTATATTAAATATTCTCCAGTTCTCTGACTCTAAATGTCTATGCATCTGAGATGCCAGATTCATTAGAAGTAGAGAATGATACCAGGTCCTCTGCTTGTAACAAGGAGAGTTCATTGGATTCCATTGAATTTTAATGACAGTGGAAAGAGATGGATGCCGTTGCTTCGTTTTGCATTAGATAGATGCTATATACAGATCACAAAGGAAACGTCTATTTAGAAGCTTAATGCACACTTATTTCTTAGGTTGTCTCATGCTGCTGATGTCTGAAGATGCAAATTTTCTTTGTAAAATTGGGAGTGAGAGTAGTGGTACCAAGTCCAACTAAACTTCACTGGGTTATGGATGGGGGAAATTATGTTTCATTTGATGACTGCAGTGATGCCAAAAGAAACCTGAAAGACAAATGCCTGCCTTAAATATTGAGACAGAGATAGATGGACTAAAAGAAGCACTATTGGAAAACCACAGCAACCCTTTAGTGGCTGGGAATCTTATTCTTTCTCTAGATTTGATTCATCTTTCCACTCCAGTGCCAATTTTGCCCCCAGATTCATTTGCTGTTTCTAAGGAATTGAAAATGTTGGTTGCTTAACATGAAGGTGCATAATCATGGGAACTCATTCAAGCATTCATTCATTCAGGACTTTCGGGGGCAACTTCTGCTTTGTGGGAGGTGTGTGAGAGGGGTTATCATGACAAACATTATGGTTGATTTTTATATCATACCCTGTATGTCACACACTTCATTTAATTTTTGCTACAACTCTGTTGTATTATTATCCCCATTTTACAGATGAGGAAGGGAGACAGAGTGAGCAGCTTGTCAAAGTCTCATTGTATTTATTATTCATGGTTTCCGCCCCCCCCCACATCTTATGATGTTTTGACATCTTAAAAATCTTGCTGGCTAGATGGGCTCCACACTGGGCATGGAGCCTACTTAAAAAAAAAAAAAAAAAATCTTGCTGGCTAGGGAGAGACTGGCCCTCCAGGGAAAGCCAGCTCTTCTTATAGATAGCCAAAGCTCAGTCAGGAGTACACCTTTCATGTGCAAACCAACCAGTCCCAAGTCGCTCCTCCCAACCACCTCCCTGTCTAAATCTCACACACCAAGCCAGTATTTCTGCTGCTCTAAACCATCCCAGGGCAGGGACCAGGCAACCAGAGAACCCCTTAAAGCACCCAACCTACTGGAATTATTCAAATTAGCTAATCCTAAACTAGTTATTCTGCTCTGCCTTGCCTTTCCCACAGAAACCCAAATCAAAGCTCTGATCTAGGCTTTTCCCCTCCTTCCTGCTTCTGCCTCCTGACTGGATATGGTGCTTCCTCAGTGGCCCTCTGAGGTGTGCCATGACTCTTGTTTCTTTCAATGGCATCGACCTCTCCATGTGGTCACTCAGTTACTCTTGTAAATTAAGACCCAGGTACAATTTATCATAAAGCTGGTAAGGAGGATGCGGCCGGGGGGGCGGGCACTTGGGACTCAATAGGCTGAGTGGCTCCAGAGTCCGTGCTTTTAACATATGAGTTATGCTGACAGAGATAAGATACTCCCTTTAAAGGGCTCTTAGTCCTGTGGGGAAACCGAGTCAGAAGCAAATAATTATAAAGTAATATGTAAATGCAATCATGAAGATATCATTGTTAGGGCTAGCTCACTCAATAGCATCGTCAATGAGAAAAAAATATGTATCTTGGATTGTGTTTGTGTGGACTTGCCGTTGGTTCCATTCAACATATATTTAAGCACCTCCTGTGTGCGGGCACTTTCTCAGTTACCGAAGATACATAAAGGGGCTGCCATAGAACACACTTTGTGTAGCAGAGTGGAGGATGTGGACCCCTAAACAAAGAATCATATACTGTTTGTGCCTTAGATGCAACAAATAGAAGAATGGCAATGGGAGCTCATGGGTAGGGTAATCTACTGTGCTCCCAAGAGGAAGCTAGGGTAGGTGAGCAGTAAAATTACTGTGAAAAATTAGAAATCTGGAAAGTTTGTGCAAGAGGTCACAAGGCAGGGGGTGGGGACAAAGAGTCTGAAGTCTCATTTAGTTGGAGGGAACAGAATTAATCAGGATTTTGAGACATGTCATCATGCCAGTCTGATGGATTTGGTTTGTGTCTTTTAAACTCTGGTTGTATTGAACATCAGAAATGAGACTGCATTGTATTTGGAATTTCAAGCCAGGATCACAGACCTTACTGTGTGGTGATGAGGAGCAGGTCAGAGTAGTCAAAAGAGTGCCAATTTTTGGAATTTAATAGGTCTGAGTTCAAATTTGGAACTTCTAACTCACTAGCTATGTAATTTGTGGTAAGTTACTTAACCTCTCTGAAGTTCAATGGGAGTAATTTTACCTACCTAAGTTGTGCAAAATGCCTAGTACAGTTAAGAAATGAAAATTTTCTTCTTTGTTCTGGACCCCTCTTCTCCAAAGGGGTCTACTTATTTAGTCAAAAGTCATGCAGGTGTGTATAACCCCAGGAAGGTTACATGAATAGCACGAAGGCTATGGTAACCAGACTCCACATAGGCTTTTGTTATCAGCCACTACAATATGAGAGTGATAAAATAAGGGGAACCAATTTCCTGTTCTCCTTATTCCCTGGAACAACCTCTTAGCATTATTCCTTTCTTGGTTGAGTCTTAAGCATGAGGAGGTGTGTGAATTCTTGAACTACCAGAGGCTGGGGCATACTGGTATAGTATTACTCATGTAAATCAAGGATGATACATGAAAACCAGAATGAGGATTACTGTCAGTAACTTACCTTCATTTCCCAGTTAGTGTTTTTCATTTACTCTTTGTCAGCAAATGAGTAAGCCCCTCCCCCCTTTGTCTTCTGTGTCTTCCTTCTCAGTTGTTGGATCAGATTTACCATTTTATGAGTGTTTACTATGGGATATGCTGTTTGGGGGCACTCGGTATATCACACGTATCTCAACAGCTTTGGTTCTAAGCTTGCTAATGCTAACTCATGTTTGATCTGGGCTTCCATTCTGTCAGTATTATGAACTGGATTGATCACTGGTTAATCTTTCCCTCCAATGTGACCCATTCCTGCAGCATCCATTCATCATTTGAACTCATGTTATATACCCACAGAAGTTGATTCACTGTGAATAGGTAGAGTGAATTCAACAACATGTTTCTTGATACCACCTTAAGAGTTCAACAGGGAAAAATCTGGAGTCAGACTGTCTAAATTCTATTCTGACTCCTTCACATGCTAGTCTGGTGACTTTCAGATAAGTAATTTAATTTCTACAGACTTGAGTCTCTTCAACCGTGGTAGTACCAACTTTAGAGACTTGTTGTGGTAATTAAATGAGATAATATTTAGCCTAGTTCCTGGTATGTAATAAGTACTCAAAAGATATTAGTTATTATTTTTATTGACAAAGACAACCCAACGAAATTAAGTTATCCTGTGCTGTCCAATTCAGCAGTCACTAACCACATGTAGTTATTTAAATTTAAATTTATTGAATTTTTAAAAATCAGTTCCTTAGTTGCACCGGCCACCTTTGAGGTGTTCAGTGGCCAAAGATGGCTACTGGTACTGGATTGTGCAATGCAGAACATTTCTCCATTTCTCAGAAAGTTCTGCTGGACCGTGCTGATAATGACATTGCTAGTGAACTCTAGACATACCATAAAAGAAACATGCGAAATGCACCACAGACTTACAACAAAACCTCATCTGTACATTCTATGGGGGCTCTAAACGCAAGGACATATCCCCAACACCCACTTACAGCATGTGTAAACCTTTTGAAACAATTAGAGCATACACTGTTCCTTTTCACATTGTTTTGTGGTTGTTTCTCCCTGCCCCCTCCTCCATTTTCAATATCTTTCTGATGGAGTTACGTTCCATATGTAATATTGTTACAGGTGCAAAATTGTTTCTTTCAGTACTGAATGCAGTTGCACATGTGCAACAATAGCTCTGAAGGCCAGCTCTCTATTACTGTGGATCCAGGCCTCTCTCACAGTCTGTGGGTCAACAGCGTTCTTCTTTGCTTGCTAATGCTTTATTGTCTCTTAGTATACATTGGAATAATAATGGTAATTTATGCAGATATTTTGTATGCATAGCAAATAATGAGAAACACCTGCAGAAATTTCCCTCCTTCTCTGAGTTCAGCAACTAATTATATTTTTAAATAATGGCTACCATTGAACACAATTATCCAAATCACTTTAAGTAATGGAATCTTTTTAAGGTGTTTTTGAAAATTTTAGCACAGTTTTTAAACACTCATTTTTATCTAGAAGATGGGAGGAAAAAAAGGCTAGTGGGCGGCTTAACCAAAAAACGTTTTCTGCAATGAATGGATCAGCCCAGGATTTTCCTCTGGGCCCTGGTCTGGCTCCCAAGGCTATGACCAGCTGATGAAAACCAGGTTTTCTGTAGAGTTCACCTTGCTGATTTTGGCGGCTTGCTCTTCCTTCCCTTCTCCCTTTCTTAATGCAATATAAAAAATAATTAGATTACCTCTAAAAATTCTCTTTTAAAAAAGCACAAATTGCCACATGATTTTCCCTTCTGTCAATCTAATAGTTTGAGTGGGAAAAACACTGGTTGGGAAGTCAGAAGACCAGTTTGTTTTGCCCTTCTGAGTCTCAATTTCCTCTTCCATACGTTGGGAAGGTTGACACAGATGATTTCCTAAAGGCTTTCCACAAGCCCATGATAGCCAATGGCCTCTGAACCTTAGCCGTCCGGGATGGAGCTCACAAAAGAGAATCTGAAAAATAGAAGTGTTTGGCCAAGAGCAAGACCAGTAAGAAGTATATATTTCCACCCTATATCTATATTTCAATTAGAGCAGGGTTCCAGAAACTTTGTGATATATATACCTATGTGATTTGGGGTTGAACATAGAACAATTTGGGAAATTTACATCTTCTTGGACGCTTGTCCTCATTGCTCTCATGTGTGGATGTGATCAGTAACACCTAACATTTGTTTTGGTTTTGGTTTTGTGTTCCACCCTTCCCCCCCCCCCCCCATTTCTAACCCGTTTTCTACATGCCTATAAGGAGTTACTGGTCTTTAGGAGGGAAAATCAACTCATGCCAAAATCATACCTTTTCTTTTAGATTTTGGGTTCATTTGGCCAACTGAAATTTATAGAGTGCTTCTTAGAAAATGCTTCAGTTACAGGAATTTCTGACCTCAGGGTGTTTACAATCAGAAGATGGAAACAAGTTAAGTACCAAACAGATTTAAAGTAAAATGGTGAAAATAAAACAGTGCATCATGAGAGCATAGATGGTAGAGTTATTCCCTGTGATATGGCAAATTAAGGGGAAATCTCTCGGCAGAGGTGGTATTGACCAGGAACGAAGTCGGCAAGCTAGTGAGTCCCAGATGCTGGTCCGGGCACTAGCACTACTCTATACTGAAGTTTAACTGATCTAATTGATGAAAGCATAAAGGAGAAAAATAAGGAAAGCGGAGTAATTGTTTTTTAAAGCTAAGTATAGCCAATGAAAAGGATGTCCTTTTTATATTTTGAGATTATGTTCTACATATTCCTTTGTTGTTAAGGTAGCTTTTCTTTTATAAATGAAAGCATCTATGGTTATTTTTAGATTTTTTTAAAAAAACTTCTTGGGCAAAATAAAAAAATCTACGTCATCCCCAAATCTTGAATACTGTGTTTACTGGATCTTTAAATCTAAAATCTGGAAGCCTCTGTGTTACACTTCCCTCCATGTCCTTTTTTGTTTTGCAAACTTCCAAGGGCTCCTGTGTTCTTCTAAGAGAAGGAAGATGAAAAGCCAAATGGAGCTTTATTCTGTATTTTTCCTGTGCTGATGAATTACACTGCTAATCTCAGAGACAGAGACAGAGAGCAAGCAAGAACAGGGAGAGATTGAGAGTTTGAAGGTACATATCCTATAAAAACCAGTTGATAATGATTTAAAAATGTATGTCCAGGGGTGCCTGGGTGGCTCAGTCGTTAAGCGTCTGCCTTCGGCTCAGATCATGATCCCAGGGTCCTGGGATCGAGCCCCGCATCGGGCTCCCTGCTCCACGGGAAGCCTGCTTCTCCCTCTCCCACTCACCCTGCTTGTGTTCCCCCTCACTGTGTCGCTCTCTGTCAAATAAATAAAATCTTAAAAAAATAAAATAAAAATGTATGTCCACAAGAGCTAATAATTGCGCATTTGTAGAGCAAGCTTTTCATGGTCATTATTTCATTTAATTTTATATTATTATAGTGAACAAAAAGGCCGCAAGAAAAGTCTAGGAAAGGAAATCCTAGGCAGTAACTCTTCCCCCCAAGCTCCCCTGCCTCCCGCCCCCCAGACTCACACTGGCCCCAAGAGAGCATGACAAAGGAAGTGTAAATGGGGCACTTCCATCCCCAGTGAGGACAGAAAGGGGTAGCAAGAGTCACTGTGGGAAACACAATTTACCAAAAAAAAAAAAAAAAAGTCACTATGTGAAGAAAGTCATTCTTTTCAATGTTGGAATTCCAGCTAAAAATTCAATTGATGCTAATCCTATTTCCTGAATATACAATCTTCCTGTGTTATGGGAGCTGCTTATATGACTCACATTGCAGGTGGATAGTTAAAAATGAACTGCCTGTGTGCTTCAGCACAGAATGGAGGACGGTCAGTGAAAAACGTAGAGGTGGCCTGTGGTGTCCCTGCCGCCTCAGCAACCAAGGGAAGACACTTGTTACTTGGTGGCGGAGCCTGGGGCTGGCAGGGGAGGGGAAGGAAGGAGGCATTCATTTAGAATCAGAAGAATAAGTGACATGGTATTACTCATTATGTGATCTCTGGGCTCTCCCTTCTTGGCAACTAGCTGTTTTGACCAACCTCCCCAGGACACCCAGAACTAGTGAACATTTCCATCCTGAACCTCAGTTCCCATGTTAAACTTCTACCTAAATAAACTCTGTGGTGAGTGAGAGGGCTCGCAGCTTGAAAATGGCCTGACAAATACGAATGCTTTCATTCTTTAAAAAAGGATCCTTAGAGTAGAATTGAAAGACGGCATTTTTATGACTCCAGATTTTGAAGTGTACTAAAACAACATCACATCCATCTTGTCTGGATGGCTGCACTCCTTCGTAGGTACTTATGGTCATATGACCACAAGAGCAGCTTCTTGTTTCTGTTACTAACAACACTTTACTTTTACATTAAACATGATCTTAAGGAAAAAAATCTACTTAAGGGATATCTCTTGGCTGTTGCTGTTCTGAACATAGCTTAACACCGAAAGAAAGCATTTGTGGGCTGTTTATAGTTGCTGTGTCAGAAGAATGCTCTTTATCACAATAATTTGGAGAGTGTAAGATGGTGACCCCTGGGAAAATTTGACTCAAAATAAATCTTTGAGAGCATATATCAAAGGTGCTTGGAAAGACTATCTTTGAACAACTGGTTAAGTGTCAGATTCCCCCCCCCCCCCCCCCCCCGCCTCAGATGAACTTTGAGGATAAAATGCCTGAAAGAACAAAGCATAGTCTAGATTTAATTCTACACTAGTGATGTTCCCTCAGGAGATAATGAATAGTGAATAGTGAAATTCTAACTCCATTTCCAGAGCTTTCGGTGAAAAGCTAAACTGCCTTTTTTCCAATATTCACATTAGCATCTTCAAAACTACCCTAAAATAGGGACGCTATACCCCAAAAGAGATTTTTTTCCCCTCTAATACTGCCTATAATAAGCATCAGACCGCTTGGCTGTTCTTTCTCAATAAATTCCAAAGCTTGCACCTGGCTGAAAATAGGTAACAAAGGCCTGGGGGACCTGGGAAGGACTCCAAATATTATCTGCAAAGCAGATTAATACTGTATGTTTCATAGTAATCTGTTTTAATGTGCAAGAGATTCCCCCTCCCCAATCGCAGTACTCAAGCATTGCCACAAGAGGGAACCATTGTTTAAATGTTGGAAGGATTGGGTCTTTTGAGGGATTCATCTAGCTCAAATCTCTCTTTAATATAAGAACCTGGTCCAAAGGGTTGAACACAAAAGTAAAGGGACAGATACGATCATCGATGCAGTTCTGTTTTTGAGAGCTGAAGTATCTCAGCTTTTAAACATTCAAATAATCAAAGGGACTCCCACGGCGGTAACCTGGTTAACAGAAACCCAAGTCCAGAGTCAAGCACCTGATAGAAATTCATGTAATCCAGAAAGCACTGACGAGTCTTTATTTTTACTACGAACAAGGCAAACTTTTTTGGATGCAAACAGAGAACGTCAGAATATAAGGACACAAAGACAAATCCAAACCTTTAGCTCCAAGTGTTGTGTATTAAGTAGCAAATAATAACTATGATGGGTAACTAGAGAAGGGGAACATATGTTGTAAAGAATTCTTGCTTACAGCCTTTTGAACCAGCACAGTTGTGAAATCCAGATTAATGTGATAAAAGACATAGAGAATGGCCTCTTGGAGTTCGCATGGCCCCAGGCTGGCACTGGTCCAGTTTCTGCACCAACAGAACTGCAAAACAAACTGGAAAATATTTGATGCCAGTAGGGCTCTTATAGGAAAACAGATGACAGCTGAGATTATTAATCTTGACAGTTTCCTGATTTATTAGGACGTTGTCATCCTCTTCTTTTGTATAATTTGGCAAATGATCACAGTATTAGACCTGGTGGAAGCAGAGCTAAGGGTTCCCCCTCTAACAGTGGCAGCAGGTATAAAGCATTAGGGCTTGGGTTGAGGCAAGATGTGGATGAAATGAATTTTCCATTACATACCGTCATTCGAGGAACACTCAGTCGGTGTTTCTTAATGACTGTCAACCTAGATATAGCTATGTAACTAAAATGCATGAATTATCTCAGAGAAATAAACTTGTTTATTTGGTAAATCTGAAGCAAGGGTGACTAAATTTAAAACCAAGGTCTCTGGCAGTCAGGAATTATTATTGTTTACCAGGCAGGCAAGGAAAAACAAAGACAACGATTAGAAAATAGTAGTCATCTTTAAAAGCCATTCTTCTAAATTGTGATACTCTGCAAAACAAAACTGTATGGAATTTCTCACTCTGAATCATTCATGCGAAATCACTAAAACAATCTTGGGTGACTTCATAATAGACTCAAAATTAGAAAGCGTTGGCATATTTTATTAGTGATCTCCTTTGCCAAGATATCTTTACATTCTGTTTTTCGTAATACCTTGCATTTAAAATAACTGCAACAGAAATTAAGCCTCAGTAGAATACATCACAATTATAGATATTTCCAACTAAACGATGTTATCCTCACGACAGTTTTATCAAAATATAAAATCCCAAACTTGAAATGCTATAATTGAACACTTTTTTTATTAAGAAAAGCCATGTCTGCACCTATGTTTCAAGACTGACATATTGTGCAATAAACAGCAATCAGCCTAAAGATGCTATATTAAACAAACCAAGTTTTGTTTTGCTAAACTAAGCAAAATTAGTTGAATGCCCTAAGTAATAGTTGCTGGTATTTTTTTTTCTAAATTATTTCTCCACTTGTTTTTGTGTCTATGCATAAATTAAAAATCTGCTGAAATTTATTATTCATCTGAGATGTAATTAATATGCAAAATTATGCAAATTAAGATGCAATTAGGCTTCAATTCTCTAGTGGAATTTTCCATTATAATTTAATACAAAGTAATAGAGTAATTGGTGTCACGTGTAATTACGGTTACTCACGTGTACTTGCAGACGTGCAAATGATGTGGTATATGTTAGTTATCCTATGCAAATGGTTCGTGCAATCTCTTCATACTTGGGAATGAAGTAAACAAAGATGGATCTTCAAAAAAAAAGGGGGAGAGGGACCCCTCTTTCTTCTCATGTGCTACCATTTTGAAGAACTATGTGAATAATTGTAACTAATTTCCCTGCATTTATTTCTAAGAATTTTTAACTTGGTATTATGCAGTGTATTGTTTATTACTTTAGAGAAATTATTTCCAGTAAAAATGAATCTTTAAACAGAGACCTAATAGCGATTCAGATGCCACATGGGTGAATATTCCAGGACGAGAGCTGGCAAACCAAAGCACTGTCGAACCCGGCAGAGACTGTTTTTGCATCAGGCTTAAAAGGTCTTGTCTTTAAAAGAAATAACATAGCCCCTTTGCCAAAGAAATCAGTGTAACAATGTTGTCTTATTTCCTGATTACAAAGTTGATCAAATTTGCTTCCTGGTCTCTTCAGAAGCCAGGCAGTTTGATTTTTCCAAACCAAAATTTCTTCCCTCCTACTTTTCAGAATTCTAGGAGAATTCTATGTCATTTCTTTCTGAATGAATAAAGCACTGAGCAAATTAAACTATATAATTCTCTCCGTCACTAACTCTGCCATTTGGTTCAAGGGACTCAGCCGCTAACTACGGAGTGTCTCCTTGTGTCTCCCTGGAGAAATGAAAAGAACGAGTCTCCCATGTGCTTGTCCTGAGCCTGGAGCTGCAGCTTATAATTTCTCCATGAGAAATGATTACCGCTTGTTTTAAAACACCCATGCTGTGTTGAATCCTGCACAGAAAACATTATGATCTCGACACTTTCCTTCTCGTAACTGAAGCACACACTTTAAGACGAGTATTTTATATTCTCAGCTCCAATTAACCTGAAGTGTTTCTTTTCTCTATGTCTCCCCCTCACCCTTACCCCCTTCACCTGAGCCTGTGCCTCTATCCTTTTGTAACAGATTTTTCTGAGGGGGGAGGGGATATGTGATATACTTGGTTGCAATTAATAAGAGTGGGCACCGAAAGAGGCAAACAGGCTTGCTATGGAACAGCAGATCAAGAGCTTCTCTCTTTCCCCACTGCATTCCCACTTCTTATCCCTTTTCCTCCACCTCCTCTGGCTGGTTATTTGAGAAAACAGACATGGATAAGAGAAAATACGCACTACCGTTAGTCTCTCATGCTGCACCCTTTCAAAGGCCCACCCATCCATCCATATGTGGCTTTCCCATTCATTCCGATAATAATACCAATTACTATGCAGGCAGGGCCATTCTTATTCACATTTGCAGCTCACTGTGGACATTTATGCTGCACTCTGAGCAACACTCCTATCTTCAACAACATCGATTATACAGCTGTTGTACAATCATTGTAAATGAAATATACAATGCCCCTGTTCAGCTTGTGGAAACATTTGTAACCGTGGAAGGTGGGTTAGGAGAGGGGTGGCCCTTCCTCCGCCTGATTTCTCTCCAGCACTGCCTCATTCTCCAAGACCTAAGTCCCCAGGCTTGGCAGGGGAAAGGGGCCGAACTGATATAATTTAAGAACCAAAAAGCCAAAGCAATGTTGTTTTTCTCTCAGAAGAGGGACTTTGGTATTCAGGTGCAATGGACAAATGGGGCCCCAGGACCTCGGCATCACAAACGATGGCTCTTCTGGGACTTGCTGTGGCCAGACGTCCCAGGTTAGATGGAACAACCGGGACCCAAGCCATCTAAGACCTCCCAATCAGAATGTCTGACTTAGGCAAATGTTGTCTCTACTATTTCCTCTCTTGCCGATACAGTTTCTCTTTCTGTTCTTGCCTTCAACAAGTTACGTTTGTGGTCAAAACCAATGTTATGGGTAAGGGCACCCGGCAGGCTAAGTTGGTAGAACACGAGATTCTCGATCTTGGGGTCATGTGTTTGAACCCCACGTTGGGCATAGAGATTTTTTTTTTTAAGATTTTTTATTTATTTGACACAGAGAGAAGCACAAGCAGGGGGAGTGGCAGGCAGAGGGAGAGGGAGAAGCAGGCTCCCTGCAGAACAGGGGAAACCCAATGTGGGACTCGATCCCAGGACCTCGGGATCATGACCTGAGCCAAAGGCAGTCTCTTGACCAACTGAGCCGCCCAGGCACCCCATAGAGATTACTTTTAAAAAAATCCTAATATTATGGGCCTTTTATTTTTACTTTTCTAAGGAACTGTATTGATTCAGTCTGCTCTTCCCAAAGAGACCTAATCAGTGAACCCTTTTTTGCTCCTTCCTTTCTCCAAGTTTGTCTCTTCCAACCCTCAGAGATTCTGACCCACTGAATTGACATAACCATGACATTCTACACATGACCATCAATTCACCTAGGTACTGTCACATGCAATCAATACAACTCAGATTACACCTACTTTCTAGATGAAAAGATTAATGCCTTAAGAAAGGCCATGCAAGTAATTCAAGATAGAACTCAGACTCAAGTAGTAATGCTAGCTTTTCCCCTGTGTTTAGATTTTATTTACCTTTATTTATCAAACACTCTCCTATAAGCTTTGCAAAAGACTCTATTGGATGAAATTTAGTACACTTTTTTTTTTTACATTTTAATATGTAGGAAAATATCTTACAATCAATACCACTTTGACAGTCACTCTCAGCCAAACAACAGTTACTGTGTGGCTGCCAATGTCTGTAGATGCACAAAATTTTTTTGTTATTCCTGGTGAATGACTAAAAACTGAAATCCTTTGAATGTTTAGCCAACAATCTTTAACTGAAGGACCATTTAAAAAAAAATAACACACACCTTTCCATTGTCTGAAAATTTGACATCTTCTGGCTAGATCAAATTCTCTGGTGTCAGCAACTTGGAGGAAATTTCTGGAGACAATGATGGAGTGCTCTTTTAAGAAATGCTACATCACTAACCTTCTTAATAGCAGCAAGGATGACACTTTGTGGAAAAAAAGCACAAAGTTGAAAGCTAATTCTTAGTTGTCAGCCTCATAATGTGGAGGGTTTAAGAAGACTAAACCTTCTTATTTCACTTATATTTCCTTTATATATGTGCCATTTATATATGGATAAGTGATAAAAATCGATGTCGAAATAACTCTGAAAGAGCTCCTTCAATAATTATAAAACAACAATTCTAAGTGATAGGAAGACATGTGTCATAGGTTAATTAGCCATCTTTTCTTTCTTGGAGACACGTAAAATAATGGTTCATCCTATATTCAGTAGTGTCTTAGAAACAAAGAAATAATATTAGTAACTCATTTGATCCTTGTAGACATCCTATGCGATTAGTGGTATTGGTCTTATTTTCTAGTTGCTTTTTATTTATTTATTTGACAGAGAAAGAGATAGCGAGAGAGGGAGAACATGATGGGGGTGTGCGTGAGGGAGAAGCAGGCTTCCCAGTGAGCGGGGAGCCTGACGAAGGGCTCAATCCATCCCAGGACCCTGGGATCAGGACCCGAGCCGAAGGCAGATGCTTAATGACTGAGCCACCCAGGCGCCCCTATAGTTTAAAGATACGAGGTACAGAAGTAACTTGGCCACGGTTCCATATGTCATAGGTGATTAAACATGGATTTGCAACCGGGAAGTTTGGCTCTGGAATTCACGCTTAATCTGGGCTAAATCTGATTTATAGATAGGGTTTGTTATGTTTAAATGTGATTTTTTAAAAAAGACATTAGCTTTTGGGTTTGTTGCAAATATTTAAAACTGGGAAACTTTAAAGAATTTGAATTTCCAGCTTTTTAGGAAAATCAAATCTAGCAATCCTGGGTGTCTCTTCTGACTTGGTAAGAATCAGCTTGAGG
Source organism: Zalophus californianus (assembly GCF_009762305.2). NCBI lineage: Eukaryota > Metazoa > Chordata > Mammalia > Carnivora > Otariidae > Zalophus > Zalophus californianus. The sequence continues at coordinate 83,462,315 of NC_045595.1, forward strand.
GCTTTGCTCCTTCCCCTATGGAAGTGCATGCTCTTTTATCTCTACCTTGCCTGCTCCATTCATTCTCTTCCCTGTGCAGATTTAATGTTGTGACTTCAGCTCTGCTGTTGTGTTAAAACTGGGGACATCCTCAGGAGAACTCTCTTGTGAACCTCTGTCCCCACCCTGATCTCCCCGTTTCCCACCCATATGGTACATAGCACAAGTGAAATCAGGCCAAAACAGGTTGAAACAGCTCTGGCCCAATGTCGTAAAACAGAAATCCTTGTGTTTGGCCATGGTTTTAGGCAGTGTTTGATCAGAAGCAAATTGACTCAGAGTGATACCCAATAAGGAGCTTATTATAGGGGTTTTACCGTGTAAAATCCTGGTGACTGGCAAGACGGTTAATGTAGGGCTATTGCTTTTTGCCAGGCTATTGCCTGGCATAAGCAGGGCTGACAGGGGAAAAGGAAAGATGGTTGCGAAACGGGCGAGGGCAAGTGCAAGTTGGAATCCATGTGGACAGGGCAGAACCCACGCAGGTGTCACACCACCTCCAAGCCTCTGACTTTGTTAATGTGAGTCACCTGCAGAAGAAGCCGCCAGCCCATTATTGTGGAAGTAGACAGGTTCTTGGCCAGGAGTCAGAGAAGCCAAAGGAGGAGACCTGGTGGGAGATGGTAGAGAATGGGCTAGGTTACTGCTGCCCACCAACCAGGTGAGCCAGCACCTGTGACAACGTGTGTGGGCTGCAACTACTTCTGAACCCATACCAGCCTTCTGGCGTAACCACGGCTGCATCTTCACTGCCACCTTTCCAGCTTCGTGGAAATTTCTGATTGCCAACAGTAGTCTGGAGCCATAAAGGGAGGGGGGGTTCTGGGGAATGTAGTTCCAGCTTAGCTAAGTTAACACAGCACAAAACCACAATAGGCCAAAGTCAAGAAATCTAAATCCTCACAAAGCTGCCGCCTAAACAGATTCAGTCTCCCATCTTTGAGGGACCAGAACGATGAGAAACCTGCCAGGAAACCATAGCGCTTGGGTCATGAGATATCTTCAACCATGGTGCTGCCTTGTCTGCTATTCCTACTTAAGGCCTAAAAGACTCATTTTGCAAATCTCACTTCCATCTTGGCTATCACAAACAAGTCTTTCTTCTTCCTGGATCAGTTCTACCTTAATCTAAAATTCCAGTGCTCTGTCACCCTGGCTCATGTGAATTCCCCTCTTTGGGGTAAGGTTGCTTCCATCCACACGGCAGCAACTCTAATATTGCCATGGACAGTTTGTTCTGTTCGCAGGCCCAGGTCAAGTTTCAAGAATCTCTGGCAGAAAGAACTGCAGAATCTGGGGTTATACACAGCACAGGCCTTAGGAAATCCTGCCCATTGTCTGATGACCAACATTCACTGACTCTGATATTGCTGCTTGCTCAGTGGTGGCTTACAGGGCAGGCAGGAAACAGAAGTGCCTTTCCTTGGGGGTAACACTCATCTATCATGGCCCACACTGCCTTATGACTGGGATCCCATTTTTACAGCTGCCTAGTTGCCCTCGTATGCACAGCTAGCCCATCTTAAGCAAGTTCACAAAGTCCATGTTGGATGACATTTCCAACTTCACCTTTACACTGTGCTCAATCCTGGCCCAAGCCAACAGCCAGGACCCACCTCTACACTTACCAAAAAAATTCACTTTAGGGATCCTGAGTGTCTTCTGCTGACCAACCTTGTTTGGGCCATCTTGATGCATCAGCCATTCTAATAACCTTGAGCCCCAAGAGGAAGGACATTTCAATCTTTTCTTTTCAGAGTCTCATTGACCCCTTATAGAGCTGCTCATTAAACAGTTCTGGTGCCAGTTCCAACGTGGGGGGATGGTGTCCCTCACACCACCCAAGCATTTCCCTGACACCAGCTTGGTGTCCTACAGTTTAACTGAATTCACCTCAATTCTGACACTACCTGGAGATAGCATAAAATCCCCCACGTTAAAGGGTCCTATAGGATTCCCTGCCCCCTCCCCCGTCAGATGCCAGTTGCCAGCCCAGGTTGTTACCAATGCTTCTGACCAACTGGCTACAAATTAGAGATTCCAAAGACCCTCTCACCACTTAGGAAATTCCAAGGATCTTAGGAACTCTGTGCCGGAAATGGGGATGCAGACCAAATATATATTTCTTATTATAAATCACAATACCAGACCCACCCCTTACCAGTCTACTATATTAAGTATTATGGAGTACAGAGGAGTTTCAAGTATAATAGGAAAATTTAAAAATTTTCCTATTATACTCAGTCTTAGCCCAGGTTCCCCCTAATGTAATATGAGGAAACAAGAATGGGGGGTAGGCAGAGTGAACAAGAAAGGTGGGAGAGCTAAGACAAGGATGCATGAACAAGCTGGCGTCTACTATGTGACTGTTGCTCATCCCATGGCACTTTCTGAGCAGCCTAATGAAATGCATTTCAGACCTATCTGCCTGGGAAATGAAAGAGGGAATAATTTGTCTATTAATCCCTTACTTCATTTTCACTTCTGGGTTCTGAGTGGGATCTTGTAGGTATCGTATGCTACAGCATCAGAGAATCCAAGGCACAGTGAACAGTCTATGACAAAGCCCCAAAGTGAGGTTGCATCTGAGTGAAGCTGACCAAAGCCCACGTGGGACTGGTTATTGCAGCACTGGCTGGAGAAAGAAATCTGGCTGAACGGAATTAAGTGGGCCACAAGAGGGATCCAGTAATGTCCATCCTTGCAATACTTGGATTCACTCATGCCGTCCATTCAGGCCATGTCCCCTGGCCTGGTTATGGAAGACAATGGTCTTCCTAAAATTTAAGGAGACTTATTCATTTTTACTGGAAAGGGTATGTCAAGACATCAGATTTTCACAGAGAAAGCATCAGGCTTTCCTTTGTGATATTCCCACTGAATTAGATAGGAATAAAGCACCAATATCTGGTCATTTTTTTCTTTCTGGGCATATGAGAGTCAAAGTTTCCCTGTCCTTTTGCAGTAAGACAGGACTATGTGACTACTAATGGCCAATGAAACATAAGCAGAACTAACATGTGTCCCTCTGAAATGGAGGCAGGAAACAAGCCCCTACATAATTTTCCAGTCTCTTCCCTCTCTCCTTGAGTAGAAAGCATGGAGGCTGTTTGTTGAGATGACAGAAAAACAGCCTGGATCTTTGAATCATCACACGTAGGACAGCTGCCTGGAAGCATCACCAGCATTTAACAGACTTTGCGGGAGCAAGTAATAAACCTTATCTGTTTAGCTGCTGAGATTTTGGGACTGTGTATTATAATATCATCACATATTCTGTCTAAAACACCCCTGAACATTTGCACATTTCTTGTGCATTGTGATCAAAAGTCAGGAGAATGGGTTATATATTAATGTTGTAAATTATTTATAATATGCTGTAAGTTGAATTGTTGCTTAGGAGTAATTAAAATCCTAAGTGAGGGAATGTATTAACATTCAGAGCTGATAAAAAACTTTCTAACATCTCCTGTCAAGTCAGAACTCCTCACTGGAATTGCGAAGCCTTGGTTAAGATCCTAATACCTGCCGCAGTGAGATGTGTCTTAGTGAGTTTTCTGAACACCTAATGTGTTCACAGGCATGGAATCTCCAAATATCCCTTCACTTTTTGTTCCATACTAAATGCATCTGTATCATTGTCCATTACAACCTCATTTCTTAATCAAATTACACATATTTTCCTAGGGATAAAGGTTTGAATTGCAGAGCCTTTTCAGAAGCCCACATTTGCAATGATGCTACCATACTTCATTGTTATGTCTCAGTATTGTAGTCAATAAATAGTTGATGTTTGTTGAATTAAGTCAAATTGAACTGACATGAATTGAAGGAAGAGGAAGATGATATGATCATTGTGCTGGGGACTTTATATCTGTTATGAGGTGGCTAATATTATCCCCTTTTTGCAGATGAGGAAATTAAGGTTTACAGAGATTGGGTAAATTGCCAAATGTCATACTAACTGTAGTTTACGTTGAAGTCTGTGAATTCTAAGGTCTGAGATAAAGCCGACCTTCCTTCCACAATATCATCATGCTACCTTGAATTGAAACAAATGTAAATTGAATCAAAGTGAATTGCATTGAACTGTATTAAACTGAACTGGAAAATCCATCACAATGTAGAGATGTGGGGCTTAAGACTCCGTAGTACTCGTATTATTTATGTATCCTTACACCAACTCCAGTCACTACATGCCTATTTCTGAGAAGTGATTCTTTAAAATATTGAACTCTTGATATGTTTTAAATCTACTTTTATGAATAGAAGTTTTAGCTAACAAAAAATGTCTCAAATGAAACTCTTGGGTAACTTATGTTGCCATAATCACCCCTACCTCCTTCTTTGCCAGAATGGCTCCTTTGGTCTCAGAGAGCAGGGGACAGGCCTGACTGGCACTGGTCCCTGACTTCTGGTCCCATTCAACATGTCCACATGGTGCAAAGCTGTCCGGAATGATAATCACATTAGGGATACTCACTAGTGTATCAGCCACCAAGAGAAGATTTCGAAGAAGCAGGTTCTATCACTGGGTTTTAAGTCACTTCACACTCTGAGCCATCACCCTTCAGGAAAAAGCAACAACTTGCAAGCGTGTCATTGTGGAATGCTACTTGTACCGGCCATTAAAAACAAAACAAAACAAAACAAAAAACCCCCAAACAAACAGATCAGGTTCACTGCCTCATTTCTCAGAAGAAGAAACAATGCTAATACCTCAAACTGATCCTACAGTTTATACTTTGTATAAAGAGTTTTCACACATGCATTATCTCATCTGTTTTGTTGCTCGAGGCCTCAGCCCTAGGAGGTTAAGTAAATTGCTTAAGGTCACATGATTACTTAGTGACAGAATAAACATGAAGTGTTAGAAACCCGAGATTTGTTATCTGTGTGTTTTTCATTGAGTTACCTTCTTAACAAATATATAGTGTCATACCCAATAGACATTGTACTTAGAACTTTGGGTTGGCATTGCAAAAAGAGGGTGTGAAATAGTCATTAAAAGCTGAATTGCCCTCAACTGAAGACAATCTAAAGCAATGAGAAAAAGTTGCTAGGACAGGGTAGAAAGTGACAAGTACCTGTGAGTGGTTCTAATCATTTTCTAGGGGAGTTCATGTGGGAGTGATTACATCTGACTCAGTGACAAGAAAGGTTCTCAAGGATTTCTAAGAGAGGGGATAGTTGAATAGATTTTTAGATTGCTAGAATTTGACTGTGCAGACCTAGGGTACATAAAACAGAGGGACAAGAAGCGGGAAACACGAGACACATGGAAAACAATGAGGTTTCTTGCCTTAAATCTCAGCTATATTATCTTTTCATATTTTAATGTCTAGAATATCATGAATTATCTTAGAATCAATTTCAAAAAAAAAAACTTCCCATCCAGTAAGCTATGCAGTAAGATGTGTATTAAATGAATGATGGACTATTCAATCAGTGGTGTCTCATCAATGAGTTAGGATACCATCACTCATCTTGACAAAATTGAGGGTGAACGGAGAAAAATAGAAACTTAGATTCAAATTTTAAGTTGTGGAGAAATCACAAAAGGCCTTGAATACCAGGTGGAAGTTGTTGAGACTTTTTTACACAGGCAATCAGGATCCAATGAACATTTTTTGAGTAAGAAGTAATAGAATAAGAAGAGTGTTTAGGAAATTAAGTTGACAGTAATGTGTGGGTAGACTGAGAGTAGAGAGTAGAAAGGCAGAATACAGAGAGGTGATTAAATGGTTAAGGAGAAAAACAATCTGAACCATTAAAATAGTTACTGAGTAACAAACCACCCCAAAATTTAGTGGCTTAAAACAACAACCATTTATATATTCTAAAATTCTACAGAGTACACAACCTAACCCTACACCTAAAGGAGCTGGAGAAAGAACAGCAAATAAAGCCTAAACCCAGCAGGAGAAGAGAAATAATAAAGATCAGAGCAGAAATCAATGAACTAGAAACCAAAAGAACAGTAGAACAAATCAACGAAACTAGGAGCTGGTTCTTTGAAAGAATTAACAAGATTGATAAACCCCTGGCCAGACTTATCAAAAAGAAAAGAGAAAGGACCCAAATCAACAAAAGCATGAATGAAAGAGGAGAGATCACAACCAACACCAAAGAAATACAAACAATTATAAGAACATACTATGAGCAACTCTATGCCAGCAAATTAGATAACCTGGAAGAAATGGGTGCATTCCTAGAGATGTATCAACTACCAAAATTGAACCAGGAAGAAACAGAAAACCTGAACAGACCTATAACCACTAAGGAAATTGAAGCAGTCATCAAAAATCTCCCAACAAACAAAAGCCCAGGGCCAGATGGCTTCCCAGGGGAATTCTATGAGACATTTAAAGAAGAATTAATACCTATTCTCCTGAAACTGTTCCAAAAAATAGAAATGGAAGGAAAACTTCCAAACTCATTTTATGAGGCCAGCATTACCTTGATCCCCAAACCAGACAAAGACCCCATCAAAAAGGAGAATTACAGACCAATATCCTTGATGAACATGGATGCAAAAATTCTCACCAAAATACTAGCCAATAGGATCCAACAGTACATTAAAAGGATTATTCACCATGACCAAGTGGGATTTATCCCTGGGCTGCAAGGTTGGTTCAACATCCGCAAATCAATCAACGTGATACAATACATTAACAAAAGAAAGAACAAGAATCATATGATCCTCTCAATAGATGCAGAAAAAGCATTTGACAAAGGACAGCATCCTTTCTTGATCAAAACTCTTCAGAGTATAGGGATAGAGGGTACATACCTCAACATCATAAAAGCCATCTATGAAAAACCTACAGTGAATATCATTTTCAATGGAGAAAAGCTGAGAGCTTTTCCCCTAAGGTCAGGAACGCGGCAGGGATGTCCACTATCACCACTGCTATTCAACATAGTATTAGAAGTCCTAGCCACAGCAATCAGACAACAAAAAGAAATCAAAGGCATCCAAATCGGCAAAGAGGAAGTCAAACTCTCACTCTTTGCAGATGATATGATACTGTATGTGGAAACCCCAAAAGACTCCACCCCAAAACTGCTAGAACTCATACAGGAATTCAGTCAAGTAGCAGGCTATAAAATCAATGCACAGAAATCGGTGGCATTCCTATACACCAACAACAAGACAGAAGAGAGACAAATCAAGGAGTCGATCCCATTTACACCTGCACCCAAAACCATAAGATACCTAGGAATAAATTTAACCAAAGAGGCAAAGGATCTGTACTCAGAAAACTATAAAATACTCATGAAAGAAATTGAAGAAGACACAAAGAAATGGAAAAATGTTCCATGCTCATGGATTGGAAGAACAAACATTGTGAAGATGTCAATGCTACCTAGAGCAATCTACACATTCAATGCAATCCCCATCAAAATACCATCCACCTTTTTCAAAGAAATGGAACAAAGAATCCTAAAATTTGTATGGAACCAGAAGAGACCCCGAATAGCCAGAGGAATATTCAAAAAGAAAAGCAAAGCTGGCTGCATCACAATTCCGGACTTCCAGCTCTATTACAAAGCTGTCATCATCAAGACAGTATGGTACTGGCACAAAAACAGACACATAGATCAATGGAACAGAATCGAGAGCCCAGAAATGGACCCTCAACTCTATGGTCAACTCATCTTTGACAAAGCAGGAAAGAATGTCCAATGGCAAAAAGACAGTCTCTTCCACAAATGGTGTTAGGAAAATTGGACAGCCACATGCAGAAGAATGAACCTGGACCATTTCCTTACACCACACACAAAAATAGACTCCAAATGGTTGAAAGACCTAAACGTGAGACAGGAGTCCATCAAAATCCTAAAGGAGAACACAGGCAGCAACCTCTTCGACCTCAGCCGCAGCAACTTCTTCCTAGAAACATCACCAAAGGCAAGGGAAGCAAGGGCAAAAATGAACTATTGGGATTTCATCAAGATAAAAAGCTTTTGCACAACAAAAGAAACAGTCCACAAAACCAAAAGACGACCGACAGAATGGGAGAAAATATTTGCAAATGACATATCAGATAAAGGGCTAGTATCCAAAATCTATAAAGAACTTATCAAAGTCAACACCCAAAGAACAAATAATCCAATCAAGAAAGGGGCAGAAGACACGAACAGACATTTTTCCAAAGAAGATATCCAAATGGCCAACAGACACATGAAAAAGTGCTCAACATCACTCGGCATCAGGGAAATCCAAATCAGAACCTCAATGAGATACCACCTCACACCCGTCAGAATGACTAAAATTAACAAGTCAGGAAACGACAGATGTTGGCGGGGATGCGGAGAAAGGGGAACCCTCCTACACTGTTGGTGGGAATGCAAGCTGGTGCAACCCCTCTGGAAAACAGTATGGAGGTTCCTCAAACAGTTGAAAATAGAGCTACCATACGATCCAGCAATTGCACTACTGGGTATTTACCCCAAAGATACAAATGTAGGGATCCGAAGGGGTACGTGCACCCCAATGTTTATAGCAGCAATATCCACAATAGCCAAACTGTGGAAAGAGCCAAGATGTCCATCGACAGATGAATGGATAAAGAAGAAGTGGTATATATACACAATGGAATATTATGCAGCCATCAAAAGGAATGAGATCTTGCCATTTGCAACGACGTGAATGGAACCGGAGGGTGTTATGCTGAGTGAAATAAGTCAGTCAGAGAAAGACATGTATCATATGACCTCACTGATATGAGGAATTCTTAATCTCAGGAAACAAACTGAGGGTTGCTGGAGTGGTGGGGGGTGGGAGGGATCGGGTGGCTGGGTGATAGACATTGGGGAGGGTATGTGCTATGGTGAGCGCTGTGAATTGTGCAAGACTGTTGAATCACAGATCTGTACTTCTGAAACAAATAATGCAACATATGTTAAGAAAAAAGAAAAAGAAGAAGATAGCAGGAGGGGAAGAACGAAGGGGAGTAAGTCGGAGGGGGAGAGGAACCATGAGAGACGATGGACTCTGAAAAACAAACTGAGGGGTCTAGAGGGGAGGAGGATAGGGGGATGGGTTAGCCTGGTGATGGGTATTAAAGAGGGCACAGTCTGCGTGGAGCACTGGGTGTCATGCACAAACAATGAATCATGGAATACTGCATCAAGAACTAATGATGTAGTATATGGTGATTAACATAAGAATAAAAAAATTAAAAAAAATTCTACAGAGTAGCAGTTTGGGCTGGGCCTATCTGGGCAGTTCTGGTCTTAGCTGGTCTCTAATTGTCACTGTCTTTGCTTAAAGGAAGCATAGCAATGTGGTTTTGTTTTCAATTAAGAAATCACCAATTCTCTTCTCATTATTCAGTTCTATTCTATTAAGCCTGAAATATTTGCAATGTTTTATACCATATTTAATAATATCAATTAATGTGGTTTATGACTAAATTTGTCTTTGCCTTCCTTTGTTCAAATTACATTACAATAAACACATCGTACTAGGCTTATAACGTGGAAAGTATATATCAGTGGAGGCCCATAAAGGATATTCCAACATGTTAAAAAAAATATGTGGTGCCTAAAATATTGAAATTGCTTTGGATCTGGAATTTTACTGAACTGCTCATTTGGTGTGTGTTTTTTTTTTTTTTTTATTCTTTCTTATTCCATTGGTATGTCTGGTTTCAGAAGTCTTAATAAGTCAAAGGGAACCTTTCTAGTATATTTCATGCACTAAGAGGGGCAGAATAAAACAAATTGGGCATCTTAGGAAAATTTCCATTCAAGGTCAACCCAAAGGAAATATGTTTTCTTTCCATATCTACTTTGTAAACATCTATTTCATATAGATATGCCTCTGGTTTTCATCGAGGTGCTTTCGTGAAATTTGAAAATTTACAAAACATATTGTTAGATAGAAATCACTAGGTTTCTCTCTATTAGAGTAATATTCTCACCAGATCATGTAATTTCATTTTCTAAATACTATGGAACCTGTCCAGGCTCACGGTTACTGCCATTTCTCCAGTTCAGATCTTCATCACTTTTCTGGACAAATGAAGTAGCCTCTTAAGTGGCATCCCTGGTTCCAGTTTTTCCTTTGCAATGTATCTTTTTGGACCTCAGAGTATTTCTTTCTTTTTTTAAAGATTTTATTTATTTATTCCTACAGAGAGGGACGCAGTGAGAGAGGGAACACAAGCAAGGAGAGTGGAAGAGGGAGAAGCAGGCTTCCCACCGAGCAGGGAGCTCAGTGCGGGGCTCAACCTTCCAGGACCCTGGGATCATGACCTGAGCCGAAGGCAGACACTTAACCAACCAAACCACCTAGGCGCCCCCAGACCTCAGAGTATTTCTGATGGAATATTAGTCTGGCCAGATGTTCTCTAAAGAAAAATGATCTGTGTTCAAATAAGTTGCAAATGCTATAGGCCATACCCTTCATGTGTGTAGAGCCAAAAACTCTTTCAGCACATTGAAAGCTTTGAGTAGTCCTGAGCAACAGGAAGATAGTAATGTGCTTTTCTCTTCTGCATTACCCATGATCACCATGCTGTTTAATTTATAGTACCTAGTGCTTTAGGCAAAATTAGAATAATTACAGGATAGGAGGAATTTGAAGAGAAAGAGTTAATATTTAACACTGAACTTCCAAAAGGGGACCGTGAACACCAAGACTAGAAAAATTCTTGAAATCCCAGCTTTATTGAGACAGTATGGATTTATAAATTCCAAAAGCTGTTTTACATTTCAAAATCCAGACTTCATGGAATCATAGATCAATAAATTTTACCAAAAAAAAAAAAATGTTGAGAGGTTAATCAGAAAACAGTAGTGTATGAAGAATGCCTACCAGGCTGAGAAAGGAACATGAGAGTTTTCATGAGGGGGAGAGGAGATATTTGGGAGGGATAGGTAGAGGATTAAGAAGCAGCCTGGATCTTTCAGAGACCCAGTGCCTCCACCTCCATGGGTCTTCATCCAAGGGATTCCAGAGAAGTGAGATAAAAACTCCAGGCAAGTTAAAAGGGTAGTTGAAACCCTAGGGTGTGTGCATTCCCTTTACCAACTGTAACTCTGAAAGGATGCAAGATCCTCATGTGCCAATATGGGACGGGCACAGTGGAATAGAAAGATGGTACACATATTTAAGCACAAAACAGCAGAGAATTTTGCCAATTAAATTTCCCTTGACAGATATTTGGTGTGGAAGGAATTAAAAATTTCTTCCATGCTCCCACTGAGGCAAATGAAAATAGTTGAGAAATAAGACTGGATCTGCTATGGGTGACCATAGTAAGTGACAAGGTGATCCCGTATGAAAAACAGTAAAGCAGAAAGATGTTGTGGCCGAAAAGCAGAGGATTTAGAGTGCTAATGGAAGCCAAGAAGATGTATAATATCCAGAAGTGAGAATGAGGATGAGGTTCTCAAGACTTTTGATTTTACTGAGAGAACATGCAAGGAGTTATACCTAAGAAGTAGATGTAGTTAGAAAAAAGGCCACTGCCCAGAGTTAGGTGAGACAAGCTACACCTCAATCAGAATTCAACAAGAGAAAGCCCAGAAGTCATTTTACCCCAATTCCGGACATTGTTTTGGGAGGAAAATTGTGCAAGATCATCTGGAGGTGAAAATTTGCCTGAAGGAGAGTTTAAACTTTAAATTGAGTGAACATATACCTAAGTGAGAAGATCTTAAACTGGAAAAGATTGAGTTACCTGTAACTGGAAAGTTCACATTATTACTTTCTACCCATTGTTAGAAATGGGGATTATAAGAGAACTTAGTTACACAGAAATATCATAAAATTTTATACAAATGAGATGTAGGTATAAATTGTCTACTATATTTCATAGACAAAAATCCCCCAAATGTATTTGTCATTTTTTTTTTTTTTTAATTAACAAGTGGTGTCTTCTCTCAGAACTAGTATTGAATGGAACATGCTCTGGGAAATAAGGTCCTATGTTCTTATTAGAGTTACCTCTTAAAAACAATCTTCTTTCTTTTTAATTAATCCTTTTTGGATGCTTTTTGGAATTCTTACATGTTTGAGGCATTATGCTGGGTACCTAAATTAAAATGATGTCTCTATCATAAGTTCTGACCTCAAGGAAGCCACAAACTTGGAGAAGAAATATATGCTTGTTTTGGCAACATATATATATATATTTTAATTTAAATTTTGTTAGTTAACATGCAGTGCCATATTGGTTTCTGGAGTAGCATTCAGTAATTCATCACTTACATACAACACCCAGTGCTCATCACAAGTGCCCTCTTGAATACCCATCACCCATCTGCCCATCCCCCACCCACCTCTCTCCATCAACCCTCAGTTTGTTCTCTATCGTTAAGAGTCACTTATGGCTTGTTTCCCTCCTTTTTTTCTTTTCCTCCTTCCCATATGTTCATCTGTTTTCTTTCTTAAATTCCACATATGAGTGAGGTCATGTGGTATTTATCTTTCTCTAACTGACTTATTTCATTTAGCATAATACCTTCTAGTTCCATCCGCATCATTGCAAATGGCAAGATTTCATTCTTTTTGATGGCTGAGTAATATTGCATTGTATATATGTACCACTTCTTTATCCATTCATCAGTCATTGGACATTTGGACTCTCTCCGTAGTTTGGCTATTGTAGATAATCCTGCTATAAACATCGGGGTGCATGTACCCTTTCAAATCTGTATTTTTGTATCCTTTGGCTAAATACCTAGTAGTGCAATTGCTGGATTGTAGGGTGGGTTTAACTTTCTGAGGAACCTCCAAACTGTTCTCCAGAGTAGCTACACCAGTTTGCATTCCCACCAACAGTGCAACAGGGTTCCCCTTTCTCTTCATCCTCGCCAACACCTGTTTTCTCTTGTGTTGTTAATTTTAGCTATTCTGCTGACAGTTATGAGGTGGTATCTCATCGTGGTTTTGATCTGTATTTTCCTGATGATGAGTGATGTTGAGCACCTTTTCATGTGTCTGTTAGCCATCTGGATGTCTTCTTTGGAGAAGTGTCTATTCATGTCTTCTGCCCATTTCTTAACTGGATTATTTGTTTTTTGGGTGTTGAGTTTGAGAAGTTCTTCATACACTTTGGATACTAACCCTTTATCAGATACGTCATTTGCAAATATCTTTCCCATTCTATGGGCTGTCTTTTAGTTTTGTTGATTGTTTCCTTTGCTGTGCAGAAACTTTTTATCTTGATAACTCCCAATAGTTCATTTTTGCTTTTGTTTCCCTTGCCTCTAGCAACATGTCTAATAAGAAGTTGCATGGCCAAGGTCAAAGAGGTTTCTGCCTGTTTTCTCCCCTAGGATTTTAATGGTTTCCTGTTTCACATTTAGGTCTTTCATCCATTTTGAATTTATTTTTGTGTGTGGTGTAAGGAAATGGTCCAGTTTCATTTTTCTGCATGTGGCTGTCCAGTTTTCCCAACACCATTTATTGAAGAGACTTTTTTCCATTGGATATTCTTTCCTGCTTTGTCAAAGATTAGTTGACCATAGTTGTGGGTCCATTTCTGGGCTCTCTATTCTCTGTTCCTTTGATCTATGAGTCTGTTTTTGTACCAGTACCATACTGTTTTGATGACTACAGCTTTGTAATAGAGCTTGAAATCCAGAATCGTGACATTTTCAGTTTTGTTTTTGTTTTTTTTTCAGAATTGCTTTGGCCATTCGGGTCTTTTGGATTGTTTGTTCCAGCTCTGAAAAATGCTGATGGCATTTTGATAGGAATTGCATTAAAGGCAACATATATATTAATACTAGCACAGTAGAGAGACAACTGGCATGAATTCTGAACAAAGACTGCAGGAAAATTTAGGAGGAGTTCCACATTTTTCTCTTTAAGAGGTTATACTTTCTCTTTAAGAAAATGATCAAAGCTAGGATATTCTCTCACCACTTCTATTGTACATTGCAGTAGAAGTTTAAGAAAGTGCAATAGGCAAGGAACGGACATAGAGATTAGAAAAGAAGAATTAAAACTGCCAATATTTGCGGATGACATGATTGGGTAGACGATTATTATCCCAAATAATATACAAAACATTTACTAGACCTAATAGTGAATTTAGCAAGGTCACAGTATACAAAGTTAACATACTAAGAGCAAAGATTTGGAAAATAAAAATTTTAAAGTTGCATTTAAAATAGCATTAGAACAATAAAATACTTAAGGATAAGTTTAGCAATACATAAAAAAAAAACCTTGTACACTGAATCCACAACATATTAATGAGAAAAATTAAAGAAACCATTATATACCATGTTAATTGATAAAAGACAAAGTTGTCAAGACACCAGTTCTCTCCCAAATTGTTGTATAGATTCAAAACAAACCAAATCACAATTCCAGAATTTTTTTTTTATTTTATAAATTGATAAGCTATTCTAAAGTCTATATGGAAGTGCAAATAACCTAGAATAGTCAAAAGAGTCTTGAAAAGGGAAAATAATATAATATAGGAGGGCCTCCCTGACTTCAGGACTTATTGTAAGAGGTGCCTGGGTAGCTCAGTTGGTTAAGCATCTGCCTTTGATCCCTCTGGCATGGAGCCCCACATTGCACTGGGCTTCCTGGTCAGTGGGGATCCTGCTTCTCCCTCCCTCTCTGCAGCTCCCCCTGCTTGTGCTCTCTCATTCACTCTCTCTGTCAAATAAATAAATAAATAAAATCTTTAAGGGGTGCCTGGGTGGTTCAGTCGTTAAGCATCTGCCTTCAGCTCAGGTCGTGATCCCAGCATCTTGGGATCGAGCCCCCCATGGGGCTCCCTGCTCCACGGGAAGCCTGCTTCTCCCTCTCCAGCTCCCCCTGCTTGTGTTCCCTCTCTCGCTGTGTCTCTCTCTGTCAAATAAATAAATAAAATCTTAAAAAAAAACAAAGTTAAAAAAAACTTTAAAAAAGATTATTTATTATGAAGCTACATTTAAAGACAGTGTGGTATTTCTGAAAATATAGTTAAATAAAACAGAACAGAGAATTAGAAATATACCCACACTTGCGTGGTCAATTGATTTTTCATAACAGCACTGAAGGATTTCAATAAATGGTGCTTGAGCAACTTGATATCCACATGGAAAGAAATGAACTTTAACCTCTACATCATGCTGTGTGATCATTTGAGATGGATCACAGACCTAATTTTAAAATCTAAACCTATAAAGCTTATAAAAGAAAACCTACAAAAATATCTTCATAAAATGAGAGTGGGCTGGGACAAATCATTTGCAAAAACATATACCTGGCAAAGGACAGAGAACTTATATCCAACAATTAAATTATAAAAATATAAACAATTCAATGAAAAATGACCTGAACAGGGACTTCACAGAGGAAGAAATATATGTGGCCAAAAAATAAATGTAAAAAGGATTCAACATCGTTAATCAGCAGGAAAATGCAACAAAATCAAAAAGTGGTACCACTCCATGTTTAGTAGAATGGTTAAGTTGAAAAAGAACAACACTAAATGTTGTCAAGGATATGGAGCAACTGGAATTCTCACACATTGACGATGGAGTATAATATGGTACAATCAAGTAAGAAGGCTGTTCGTTGTTACTTTTTTCAAGTTGAATGTATATCTTCCATATTATCTAATAATTTCACTCCTAGGAATTTATCCAAGAGAAATGAGAATATATGTCCACATAAGACTTTATGATAAATATTCATAGCAGCTTTATTCATATTCAAAATTAGAAACAACCCAAATGCCTATCAAAGAGTAGATAAATAATTTTGATATATTCGTACAATGAAATAATATTAAGCCATGAAAATGAAAAACTATTGACTCCTACAACAACATGGATAAATCTTCATATGGAGCAAATGAATCCAGACACAAGAGAATGAACATTATATGATTTCATATGTATGAATTTCTAAAATAGAAAACCTTAACCTACTAGGGCAAGGGATATCCCTGGAAGAGTCCATAGAACTTTCTACAATGGTGAAACTTCCTGTTGTCTTTTTTTTTTTAAAGATTTTATTTATTTATTTGACAGACAGAAAGAGCACAAGCAGGGGGAGTGAGGGAGAAGGAGAAGCGGACTCCCTGCTGAGCAGGGAGCCTGATGCAGGACTCGATCCCAGAACCCTGGGATCATGACCTGAGCCGAAGGCAGATGCTTAACTGACTGAGCCACCCAGGTGCCCAGAAATTTCCTATATCTTAATAGCAGTGTGAATTACATGGATGCAGGCATTTACCAAAATTTATTGACTTGTACACTCAACATGTACATATTTTAGTGATTATAAATTTTACTCTAAAAAAAAAGGAATACTGAACTCTACTTAGTAGGAATGATTTTCACAGTGGTATGGACAAACAATTCTGAAATGATCATGTGTTCTCTGAGCAAATAAGTAAATATATTGATGATAATGGGTGCCAGATTTCCTTCTGTTGCAGTTATAATTATGGGAGTGAGACAGCTAGAATGAACACAGGAGTGTTGAAGTAGAAGTAGAATCGCCAGGTAAATCCATTGTTTTTAATATGTAAATAGGTAGATACAGAAATAAATGTGTGTGTATGTTTTATTGTTTTTCCTAGTTCTGAACACTGAGAGAGGTTGAAACCAATGGAAAACTAGTAACAATGACCACAGCTAGGACTCAGATATTGGCTCCTAAATATCATTCTCCACTAAAAAGGACCAGGGCCTCCTGGAGGAAAGATGAATTCCAGGGCCTAAGCTAAAAAAATACA
Organism: Zalophus californianus; assembly: GCF_009762305.2. NCBI lineage: Eukaryota > Metazoa > Chordata > Mammalia > Carnivora > Otariidae > Zalophus > Zalophus californianus. The sequence goes on from NC_045595.1 coordinate 83,479,063, forward strand.
AAATGAGTTGTTCAAAGAAGTCAGAGACTACTCAAGGAATGTTGGAGAACTGACAAAAGGACACCAAAACCAGACTGAAGGGGTTACTGATGTCCACAGCCTGGACGATTGGAGCATCAATACAAATAATGCTGGAAAAGGATTATAAGCCATTTAATTAGATAGAAATATGTGGGTCCAAATTGATATAAAACTAAAGGAATGAGTGAAGACGTCATGTAGTAGGGTGGTGGTGGGGAAATGCCAGGGTGGTGAAAGCAGGTGTCAGATCGTGGGGCCCAGCCCGCGTCTGCACAGCCCTCTGCGCCTGCCCGGACGTCCCCCTGGGCGTGGAGCAGCCTTCCCGTTCCCTACCAGCTTGGTGTCCTCCTTCCCACACTTCTCATGGCCCAACTTTTATGTTACCTCCTTTAGAAAGGTTTCTTGAATTTTAAGAAGCATCTTAGTGTAGTAATTATCGATCATTCGTCGTCTTATTTTTCATAATCCCTTTCTCAGCATAGACAGCAGACATTCTTTTTATATTCCTTAGAGCTCTCTTTTTTCTCAGGGTCATGCAGTCTTCTATATTTCCTATTTCCATTCCCCCACCCCCTCTGGTAGGCACTTTAAGATTTTGTCTCATTTTTTTTTTTTTTTTGATGCTTTGTTACGGAGGATGCTGTAACATTAATTGCATTGTATTAAATTGTATTCCATCAATGGTTGCAAGCTATGAAAATGAAAGTAATAGGGGTCAATTTAGTAAAAAATTAGTTTATCTTGATGCCGGCTGTGAAAAATGCCTAAGACTGGCTGAGAGCCAATCACAGAAGCCCTGTAAGGTACATCCTTCCACCTGCTTGCAGGAAAAACCTTATTTAAAAAAAAAAAATCAGCAGATAACTGCAGCTCTCCTTCTGTCCTTTGATTTAGAGATGTGTTTTGTTTTGCTCCCTGACTAGACAGTCCTGAATTGGGTTCCCTGAGAACAGATGGCTCTGTCAGCCAGTTGGGCCAAATGAGTCAGTGATCTGCCACAATGATGGACATGAAACAGCCATGGAAGTATCAGGATGCCCACTCGCCCAGGATCAGGAAGAAACCTCATGCTGGTTTCCAGGCTTCCCTTCCCCTTTCCTCAGCTCCTGCCGAAAATAAACTTACAGAAGCCATAACAAAACAACCCCTCCACCCACCGATCATTCTTTCTGAAGTTTAGATGCAAAAATAAGAGCCAGTTCAAGAAGAAGCAAGCCCTCTCCGAGGAGGGTAGGAATTTCCCATTAGACTTTAGAGGGTAGGCCCATTCAAACAGCAGATGTAACTAACCTAAGGTGCTAACTTTACCTCTGCAGCTCATTGAGCTACAAGTCATTTGATAAGTTTTGCTTTGCTGGGTACAGACGTCACAGCCCTAACTACTTCAGCCAGCTGAGCCTGATCACATTATTGTAATGATAATTGAGTTGCAAAGTGAGGCTCCGTGTGTACCTGTTTGAGACAGAATTCTGGAATATGGTGTGCACAGCCCCAGGGAAGGGAGGGCAGCATCTGAGGGGTTTGGGGAAAACTACCATTCCCAGTGTTTTTCTTTGTATTTTTAGAGGTTTCCTCAGACCTGTTTGCAAACATTTCTATAATCATGGGAATTACTGTATATTGTAAACAATTATAACTGATATCGATATGGTCATTTCTGATTTTCACAGTGGGATCAGATCTTCAGTCTCACCATATTCTCATGATAGGGTCATACATATGACACCCATAAAGGAAATATAATAATCTCCATTTTATAGATGAAGACAGACTTGGAGAGGCAAAAACACTTTCTATTTTAAAAGGAAGAGGATTATGCAGTTCTGGGTTGAAAATGAGCTATTAACAGAAAATGGAGTGTCCAGTAAGCAGTATCGTAGGTATCTGAAGAAAATAAAAAAGGATGGTGAGAAGAAAATAATTGGTTATTATCTGGCCAGATGTTCTCAGTATAAGATGGTAACAAAGGGATCAGGGATAGGTTCACCTCACACCTTACTGCCTATAAAACTTGGATTGGAGATGTTCAAGGACGTCGCTGGGAGACACCCCTCCCTAGACTCACCCAGATGTTTCAAGATTTGTATTACCTGGCGGAATAGGGATTGATGAGACTGTAGATGACTCAAGGCACTTCTATTATGTAAATGAAGACAGTTCCCAGCTCACAGCCACATAGGATACTATTCTGTTTTTCCCTCTGTCATTCCTGCTTCCTACCTCCTTACTTCACGTGCAGGCATTGGTGACTCCTCATCGGTACTGATTACTTCAAAAGAGGATAATGCAATAAAGCTAGAGAAAGAAAAAAGTTTTGATTTTCAAAAATCTTGTTTTAGGTTTGAGATAAAAGATGAAGAGATCAGTCAGATTGTTGTTCTTACCATTGAGGAAAAATAAAAATTTCTTGAAATGGGAGAATAGCAAAGAACGAGTGGAGAGTATACAAGGAAACTGGATAAAGATGGACCCCAGCAAAAGGACCCTCAGTTCTTCACTATGCTTTCTCCATGCTTCATCCCCTCTGTGTTTAATCCCAGGGGACAAAATCGAATACCAGGGAATTTGAGGATTTGAATGTAAATACGAACCTTGCAAATTTTCACAAGTAGCTCCTAGGATGAAGGCAAGACTTGAAAATTTTCCTGTGAAGGAGCAGAAAGATCTATGATGTATTGTAGACAATACATCAAAGGATATTTTACCCTGAGGTCAGTCTATTGTCTTGCACACCATTAAAGAGGGATTGTGTGCTGACTTATGAGGAGGATGGGTCAAAGTTCACATACGTGGGGGGAAAGATAGCAAGTTAGCCAGGGTTTAGTTAGCAGGTATTTTGCTCATCACCGATCAGTGAGGACAAAACAGTCCAGCTAATCATTTATGAGGCAATGGGAATTTTGAGGATGGGAATTTTGGAGGTCTGCGTTGCCCTGTCACAGGTAGGTAAGGAGGAATCTGTGCATCTTATCTAAGTTGTGACACAACAGTGGGGGGATTTTTTTTAACATTGCTGTTTTCTTTCTTTTTTTTATTTTATTATGTTATGTTAGTCACCATACATCATTAGTTTTTGATGTGGTGATCCACAATCCTTTGTTTTCGTATAATACCCAGCACTCCATGCTCCATCACCTGGTTAACCCATCCCCCACCCCCTTCCCTCTAAAACCCTGTTTGTTTCTCAGAGTCCATAGTCTCTCATAGTTCGTCTCCCCCTCTGATTCCCCCCTTCATTTTTCCCTTCCTTCTCCTAATGTCCTCCATGTTATTCCTTATGTTCCACAAATAAGTGAAACCATATGATAATTGACTTTCTCTGCTTGACTTATTTCACTTAGCATCATCTCCTCCAGTCCCATCCATGTTGATGTAAAAGTTGGGTATTCATCCTTTCTGATGGCTGAGTAATATTCCATTGTGTATATGGACCACATCTTCTTTATCCATTCGTCTGTTGAAGGGCACCTCGGCTCTTTCCACAGTTTGGCTATTGCGGACATTGCTGCTATGAACATTGGGGTGCATATGGCCCTTCTTTTCACTACATCTGTGTCTTTGGGGTAAATACCCAGGAGTGCAATTGCTGGGTCATAGGGTAGCTCTATTTTTAATTTTTTGAGGAACCTCCACACTGTTTTCCAAAGTGGCTATTTTCTAGGATCACAGGGCTTAAGTAAAGTTTAAGATTTTAAATGGATACCAGTTAAACCAGGAAAATGGATTCAGTATGGTCAACTCTAAGATGTGTACTTGGACTCTAAAAATGAAGAAGGAAGGCACCACCTCCGCAACATTATCCAGGAACAAAACAAAAATTCCTAGAACAAAATACTAGCTTCATGTATCTTCTGATCAGTTTTAATACAAGACGCTGGAGAGCAACAAGATACCCACGTAAAGAATGCAAACTGAAGATTGTTTAACCAACCACATTTTATTTAAATTATAAAGTCTATTCTATGAATAGTTTTGAACATGCAAGAGCTCAGAGAATACTGTGCCATTGAGTCCTTCTAGAAGGAATGATAAGACAATGAATTTTGGCCAACTAAGTGACTAGGTAAATAGTAGCAAAGTGACTGGGAATAAATATTGAATGTATTTGCCTGTAGAAAAAAAAATACAGGGATTGAGATGTCAGAACGAAATATATATGTTATATGTCTTTACTATGTAGAAACGATATACCTAACAGAAATTGGATAGGCAAGGGGGAAAGGAGGCCAGAACTTAGATAATTTTATTGTCTCATTTAATTTATTAAAAATAAACACTATTAGTAACTAAAGTCAGGTGAGAGAGGTGAGGGAAGAGAAAGAAAAGGAAGAAGAAATATCCTAATTTTTAACCATTATTTGTAGTATGTAACTTAGAGATGCAGTTAAAAGAAGTACATGATTAAGGGTCTAATACAGAATCATTATTATAAAGGTAACAACTAAAGAAAAAACACATAACTTGAATAGCAGACAAACAACACACAAAAAGCAAATAAAATAGAACTTATAATAAAGGAGTATCTTTAAAATGACACAGAAAATGCAATACAATAATATGATGGAACAAAGATGAAATAATAACTTTTATATCAGTAAGTCACCTGTTAACAGGCTTATCTTAGCTTGTTTAACTTTTTAAATTTTTTTAAAGGCTTAACTTAGTTTTTTATTTTTTAGACAACTTAGTTTTTTTTAAGATATATTTTATTTATTTTAGAGAGTGAACATTCACATGCATGTGGGAAGAAGAGAGCAAGTGCACAAGCAGAGAGGGGTCAGAGGGAAAGGATCTCAAGTGGATTCTGAGCTAAGTGCAAAGCCTGATGTGGGGCTCGATCTCATGACTCTGAGATCAGGACCAGAGCTAAAATCAAGGGTCCAACGCTTAACCAACTGAGCCACTCAGGCGCCCTTTAACTTAGTTTTTAAAAGAAATTAATCTCCAGGATGGATTATACAACCTAATTCTATGACACAGACTTATCTAAAACACGGTACTTCAGTAAGGTTGAAAATAAAAGAATTAAAAAGGGCAGAAATACAAATAAAAATAAACCAGGGACTCCAACCAAACAGAATATTAAGAAAGAAAACCTAATAGTGCAGAACTGTGTAACTCAACAATGGACATATTACAGTTATGAATATCTGTGCACAAACATTCATAAAGCATAAATTAAAGGTGATGAAAATGGAAACAGACATAAAAATACTAGTGGGAGACATGAATTCACCTCTCTTGGTCCATGTCAGATCAAGTGGATGAAAATAATTAAGTATATTGAATCCTGAAATAACATAAATAATAAGATAGAGCTAATTGATAAGGTAATTCTGTACTTTATTAATTTTGAATAAGCCTTGGAATATTTAGAAAAATTGGCCACATATTGGGCCACCAGAAAATTCTTAATCTATTCTGAATTAAAAATAAATAGGTATCTTAAGGACAATCTTCTCTAATCACCATGCAATGAAACTAGACAACCAAAAGGCCCCTTTACCTGGAATTTGTAATAACATTTTCTTAAAATCTAAGTTGAAGATGAAATAAAGAATGAAATTGCATCGTATGGAGAAAAAAATGTAATAAAAACACTTTCAAATCTGTGGGATGTAGTTAAAATGGGCTTTAGAGGAAAATTCATCATCTTAAAATACTTAGTAAAAAACGGAGTCATGGGGCTTGCGCACCCTTGTTGACCAGAGCAGACCTGGGGGAAAGCGGTTCAGTGCAGGCCTGGTGTGTGCTTCTGTCTGCTCAGGGTGAGAGAGAACAATGCAGAAGGACTCTGACCCTCTAATGCCTTTACTTTGGATTGGCTTTGGCTATGCAGCGCTGGTTGCTTCTGGTGGGATCATTGGCTATGCAAAAGCAGATGGTGTCCCATCACTGGCTGCTGGACTTCTTCTCAGGGGCTTAGTAGGCCCGGGTACTTATCAACTATCCCAGGATCCAAGGAACATTTGGCTTTTCCTAGCTATATCTGGAACCTTAGCTGGCATTATGGGAATGAGATTCCACCACTCTGGATGCGTTATGCCTGTGGGCTTAATCACGGGTGCCAATTTGTTGACGGTCACCAAACTTGGAATTAATGTGTTGAATAGACCCCATCAGTAGTAGTCATGTCCCAGCTTGGACTTATGAAGAATTTAAAACTTCCACTATTTTTAGTGTGTTAAGAGAAATAAGTACAGCATTTTCACATATTCTGATATTTTACTTAAACTAAACCAAACAAAATGTCATTAATGTTCCAGGAGAAAAAAAATCAGTCCTTATCATTACAACCTTAAACAGGTGGGTGGTATATAACCCAAGAGCTTATTGTTATTCTCTCATATAATTTGATTCTTATCTGTTGATGTTATCTCTTTTTTTGTATCTATAGGTAAAGTCTAAGGGGCAAAATGTTATGTATCAACATTGGGCATGCTGAAACCCCATGCCCTACTCAGAACAATGTGAAAAAAATCTTTTATGAGATTTAGGATTTCTGTTCTTTGGCTCATCCTAGAGCACAGATCTACTTTGAAATCATGTCAAGTGATGTATCAATGAAAATAAAGTTTACTGTAAATTAAAAAAAAAAGGAATCATGAATAGGTAGTCGATTCAAAATTTAGAGGAGAGAAAATGAAATTAACTCAAGGAAAGCAGAAGAAGTTTGGTAGATTGAATTATTGGTCCCACTTTTTCAGCTCTCTCTGTGTATGTCCCCTGCCTCTTGCCCTTGTGCTCTGCCATGTGGATTTCTTTGGCAGATGGGATGCCAGTAGATGGGATTCAGCAGAGGCTTGCAGTGCGCATGTGCAACAGTGTAAAATCTTGTGTGTCTGCAATTGCCCTGAGACTAACATGCGTTGGCTAGCCTGCTGGTTCTGGAGGAGGACAAGAGACAAAGAGAGGAGAACTGCACAAGCAATCCAGAGCATGACACAGAACTGCTTCAACCACCACGGCCTGGAGGGAAACGGCCCCAGCCGACATTGAAGTTCAAATGTGATGGTGCCATGGAGATTTTGCTCTGCAGCATTACTATGACAACATGCATGAATTAATTAGAAAATAGAATAATGGTAACTTTTATTTTTAAGTTTTTATTTTTAAAATGTCTTTAGCTTTCATTTATAAGCTTCTAATTTTAAAAAACTAATAAATTGTTAATCTCATCACAGAGAGAGAGAGAGAACCTCAATAGCAAAAGTAAATGTTAAAAGAGGGGTGATATTCTGAGAAACAGAGAACATTTAAAGCTCAATCAAATTATTTTGCTGAAATATCTGAATACATTTGAAAACTTGTATGAAATGTTTTATTTTCAGAAATGCAAAATATTCTAAAATTTAGATGAAATAGAAAATTTAAACTGAATGTTTCCATCGAAAAGAGCCGCTTCCAAAAAACACCAGGCCCAGATAGGTTCAGAAAAGAGGTCTACTAAACCTTAATGAGTAGATAAGTTAATAATATTTAAGCTTTTTCAGAGCATTAAAAAAAAACAATTATTTTTGTAATGAATACAGATACCAAATCTAACAAATATTGTACAAAAAGGAATACCAAAGGACAATATCACTTATGCACATCAATTCAAACATTATAAATAAAATATTAGCTAATGGAATCTAGCAACAATTAAAATATACCAGAAACAACTCGGTTCAATTGAAGAAATGCAAGGATGGTTTTAAATTAGGGCCTCTACTAATATCCTTCATCACATTAATACATTTAAGGGGAAAAATAATATGAGCATAACTAAGACTCTGAAAAGGTATTTGATGAAGGTCAGCATTCATTTTGGATTGAAAAACAACTAACACAATAAGAATAGATACCAGTTTCCTTACCTTATTATCTTACATCCGTATATCTACCTATTTTTCCCTGTATCTATCTCAGCCCCAAAGCCACATGTTACTTATTATGGAAATAAATTGCTTTTGTATGCAATTTATAAAAATTATGTAAAAGAAGAAAAAACTTATCTGCCAAAGAAATATTAATAGAAAGTGAAATAACTAAAAATAAATCTCATGGGAAATGTGTAGTACGTATATGAAGAACATATTAAAAATCTCCTGAAGGACATACACAAAAAGAGCCTGAAGAAATGCAAAGAGCAGGGCACCTGGGTGGCTCAGATGTTTAAGTGTTTGCCTTCAGCTCAGGTCATGATCTTCGGGACCTAGGATTGAGCCCCACGTAGGGCTCCTGGCTCAGCAGGGAGTCTGCTTCTCCCTTTCCCCCTGCCTCTCTCCCCTGCTCATGTTTTCTCTCTTTCTCTCTCTGAATAAATGAATAAATAAAAAAAAAATCTTAAAAAAAAAAGGGAAAGAGAGACTATGTTCTTGGTAGAATACTCTATATCATAAATATATCCAGTCTTCCCATATTAATTAACTTTTTATGATACCAATAAAAATCCAACTATAAAAAAAGCTAGAGAAGCTGATAAAGTTCATTTGGAGAAAACAAAAACCAGGATAACCAAGGAAAATTTTCATAAGGGAGAGCATTAGGGGTGGACTAAACCCTTCCATATATGAAAACATCATTAAAACACTCTGGTATTTATGAATAATAGAAAAACAAACCAGTTGGATAGAATTCCAGAAATAGGTCCAAGTGCATGCACAAATGCATTATATAATAAGGATGGTGTCTTAAGTCTATAAAAAATGGGTGAAATATTCCTGAAAATTGAATCTATATGTGATATCATATACCATAGCAAATTCAAAAAGGATCAGAGATTTGGATGTAAAAATATATCATAATAAAAATAATAGAAGAAAACATAGATTAATTCCATTATAACCTAGGCATGAAGTCCTTTGTTGCCTCAAAATCCAGAAGCCGTAAAATAAAATGTTGATAAATTCAATTGCATTAACAAACAAACAAAAAAATACCCATGCATGGAAAATGAAATCACCAATCATCATTAGCAACAATAAAAGATAAACAGTAAAGTGGGACTTACGTACATAAATATCTGGCTGACCTTACAGACAAAGGACTAATATCCCCAATTTATTACACACTAGAAATTGTGAGCAACATTAATAACCTTATTAAAGGATAAGCCGAAGATATATACAAATATTTCATGGGAAAGGAAATATAAAAGGCTTTAAAACATATGAGAAGATACTCAATCTTATAAAAACTTCACATTAAGGGGAGCCTGGGTGGCTCAGTCGTTAAGCATCTGCCTTTGGCTCAGGTCATGATCCCAGAGTTCTGGGATCGAGTCCTGCATCGGGCTGCCTGCTCAGCAGGGAGTCTACTTCTCCCTCTCCCTCTTCTGTTGCACTCTCTCTGTGTCAAATAAATAAATAAAATCTTAAAAAAAATAAAAAGTTCACATTAAAACCACACTAGAATATCATTTTTAACCATTAAATTGACAAATATTCAAAAGTTTGATAGCACCTTCATTTGCAGAGGTGGTGGGACTGGATACTGTGAGAATGGATATTGACTCAAACCAGTATGGTTCCTAAGGGTAATTGGCAATATTTGTCAAAATTATAGTGCCTTTGACCCAGCTATCCCATTTCTACTATTTATTTCACAGATATGTTTGTACATATGCAAAATAATGCATGCAGATTATTACTCATGCAAAAATAATACATGCAGTGATTTTTATAATATACAATGTTTGGAAATTATTTGAATATCCACTAGTATTGGACTGACTAAATAAATTATCTATATATCTAGGTCTATATCTCCTTTCAAAGGAATACAATACTGCCATAAAAAAGGAATGAGGAAACACACTATTGGGGGGCTTGGGTGGCTCAGTTGGTTAAGCATCTGCCTTCGGCTCAGGTCCTGATCCCAGGGTCCTGGGATTGAGCCCCGCGTCAGCCTCCCTGTTCATGGAAAGCCTGCTTCTCCCTCTCCTCCCCGTTCATGCTCTCTCTTGCTATCTCTCTCTCTCTCAAATAAATAAATAAATAAATAAAATCTTAAAAAAGAAAAGGAAACACTATTCATAGATCTATATAAAGGTTACAAGGGTAGATAGATGTTAGGGGTGTGTGTATGTGTGTGTGTGTGTGTATTTATTTGTATTCATATATTTGTTTTTAAGTTAAGTGATTCTTAAATGATTAACTTAAAAAAAAGGAAAATGTAGGTATAGCATGCAATATTTTGTCTGTAATTGGGAGCATAAGACCGTGTGTGCCTGTGTGCTTGTTTAGCTTAATACAAAGATAATGACGTTGGTGGAAGCCCAGAAACCAGTAACAGAAGTTGTCTATGAGGGAATGGGAATCAGGATGGGAACTGGGCACACACAAGTGGGAGTAGGAATGAGGCTTTCACTGTGTATCACTTTATATTTTCTTTTCATTTTGAACCACGTGAATGTATTATTTATTTATTTATTTATTTATTTATTTTTTAAAAGATTTTATTTATTTACTTGAGAGAGAGAATGAGAGAGAGAGAAAGGTCAGAGGGAGAAGTAGGCTCCCTGCTGAGCAGGGAGCCTGATGTGGGACTCGATCCCGGGACTCCAGGATCATGACCTGAGCTGAAGGCAGTCGCTTAACCAACTGAGCCACCCAGGCGCCCAGAATGTATTATTTATTTAGAAGAAAAAAAAAAACCCGCCCCAGTGAAAGAATAAACATAATAGCCAGAAAAACATTGTTGGGGAGGGGAAATACATCAGACGACAACCAGCAGACTAATGGATGAATGTGTGAGAGAAGGGATAGAATCAGTTCCCTAAACTTTGTCATATTTTGTAGTTTGGGGTCCCACGGGCTGAATTTAGCACACAGATGTGTTTTTTTCTGGCCAGCACAATATTGTTTTAAATCTCTGATGGAGAGTCGCCTGTGGTTGTGTATTTTCATCATTGGCTGGAGGAACCATTACCTTCTCCAGATCCATCTTTAAGAGCTTTTTCCCTGGACGAGAGCTATTAGCTTCAAAACTCAAAGTTTTAGATGATCCTCTAACCACGGTGAGAGATAAATCCTTTTGAAGCCACTTCCTCAGGAGTTAGGGGACCTAGATGGGGTGTGAAGGAGCACGTGTGGTTCTGCCACCTGTAACATATTTGACCTGTTTGTGAAAAGCTTTTCAGAAGAGAACCAAATGTTCCTCTTAACATTTACTTAAAAAATTAGAAAATGCGTTAGTAACAGCCTTATCTCCCAGATTTGCACAGGAAAGGACAACATGACCTTTTAAATATTCTTTTTTAGTTAATTCTTAGGATCAAAATTGAGGAAAGAAATTGAGAATAAATATTGGAAAAATATGACTGTTAAACAGCCAAACCTGGAAGGGTGAGCTCCACGAAAGGGAAAGTAATTGATAGATGAATAATACAATGTGTAAAGATGTATTAGTGTTTTCATTATTTTGTACTATTTCTATTCAGTTGGAGCTGATTTCCATAGTAATATAGTTAGCTAAAAATCTGCCTTTGTATATAAGGTCTCCACAGAAAAAGCAAATATGAAAATGGCAATTTTTAAAACAGTATTCTGTTTTTTGTTTAATAAAACTAATGTTTCCAAATCTGCTTTTATTAAAACACAATAAATACCATCAATTTTTGACATGAAATCTCATTATATACTGTAAATATTTATCACTTTCTAGGGGGAAGATTATGCAGTAGATGACTTCTCATTGATTTGCTCATAAGGCTGAGTTAGAAGTGAAGCTTCTTTTTATTTTCATAAAAATAAAAGGAACTCAGAATTTGACATCCATTCCATTTGGACCAGCTAATCAGACAAAGCACAGATGGTGCACTTTTCAAGAGCATTTCTTTTAGCATTAGAAAAATTATAAAAGTATTGTTAATATAAAAACCTTCAAGGTAAAATAGAAAACAGACAATGCTATTGCAGAGATCACTTCTTCTCCTTTCTGGGATTTATTCTCTTACTAAATCTAAAGTTTTGGCATCAAATGTTACATTTAAAGACGGGTAGAACAGTATAATTTATATTGTTTTATGTTTATAGATCTGAAAAAGAAAATCTTTAGACTCAGACTGTAGCTTAAAGTAGAATACAAGGCAATGTATGGTCTTTGTTTTTTAAAGATTTCATTTATTTATTTGAGAGAGAGAATGGTAGAGAGAGAGAACGTGAGAGGGAAGAGGGTCAGAGGGAGAAGCAGACTCCCTGCTGAGCAGGGAGCCCGATGCGGGACTCGATCCGGGGACTCCAGGATCATGACCTGAGCCGAAGGCAGTCGCTTAACCAACTGAGCCACCCAGGCGCCCGCAATGTATGGTCTTGATGTCAAGAAGCCCAGGGCTCCTTGGGGACCAGTGTAGCTCAGTCATGAGTAAAATTTCTACAAACTTATAGGTTCTTGGTCATTGATCATTGATGTCAACAAAGCTATAGATTTGTGAGCTCTGACATGGTTTTTGGGAGTCTGATGGAAGCTACGTATGCATATACATCTAGAAAATTTTGGATACACATTCAAGTGGACCACAAAACTTCAGAGAAATTTCTTATTAAGGATCCAATCCGTGGACCGCTGGTTAAGGGCCCATGAAATAAACAGTCTCTAAAAACATACCCCAAACATTTTTATCCATTTATTATTTGCTCTCTTACATTCCGCTTCTCTTTTCTAGAAATGTGTGAATCATGGCCCACTTTCAAGTATTCTGATATTCAAAATCTAAGTTTGATTCTCTCATTAAGGGTCTTTTACATACAACCCTACCTTTTAGCTCTAGTCATAAATCTGTACTTTCAGTCCCACTCCTTGGAACAAAAGAGAGTTGGATTTTATTCAACTTACCTCTTCTTCCTTCTGTGCCAATGATTATGGGGGAGGAAAGGAAGGTGAGATTCTACCATCTTTACTGAATAAAAAAAAAAGTCAACTCATGTAAGACCTGGCATGTTAAGTTTTGGATATTTGCTTTTCCCCCCAGTGCACTAAGTTATCCTCCTCCAGACTGTGACACATAATAGTTTAGTGTTTTTTAACTGTTTTTTTTAGTGTTTTTTAACCTAGAAAACAATTTTTTTTATTGAATAACATAAGATCAAACCATCAAAAGAATAAATGAGGTAGGTTTAGAATATTGTTTTTTTATTTTGACCGTTAAATACTTAATTCATGTTTTTGAAAAGTATAATCACTTGGCAGAGAAAACTTAACATCTCAGAGTTCTCAAAATGATTCTGATTTTTATGATCCCTTTTGAAGATCAGAATTCTTTTTGTGGATGCAACTTGGTGATGCAACTACTCATGTGCAATCAAACAATTTCTCCTTTAAAGATAGTGACTTCTCAATACTCAGTTGATGTATTTTTAAAAGGGACTAACTATCCACTTTATGAAAGCAATTATTTAGTTATTCTGGACAAAAAGAACTAATAGCAAGCATAACATCCCAGACTCAGCCAAAGTCAATTTCAAATGCTGGCCTTCTCTATTCTTGGCTATCATGATTATAGTGTTACAGTCAGACTCCAGGACTAAAAATAATGAAATGTGTTGATCTTGAACTTGGTGCCTAGAATAACATTCTTAAAAGACAGTCTCCTTGAACATGTTCTGGGGAAACTGGGTTAAGATAGCAAACTGAGAGCAGGTAGCTAACTTTCCTTTTGCTCAACATTTCTAAAAATATAAAGATATTTTTAAAAGAATTAAATAATTCTGTGTTAAAATTTTTAAGAAGTCATCAGTGAAGCAGAAATATTAAGAAACTCCTGAATAAATGGAAAGAAGATACTGGATGGCAGTAACTGAAGGTGACATATTCAGAAGCTTGGGCAGTTGTTGATGGAAATTCAAAGCTAAGAATCAAAGATTCAGTAGGAAGAGGGGTCACAAGGACAATTGTGAAGGTGATAAATTAGGAAAATATGTTCTGCACATATGGATAGCTTAACTCTTCCATTCTGACCTGATTCAGTAGGACAAGTTAAAATAGCAAATGATTGGGAGAAGCTGATGCATATCCAGGTAAATGGCAACTTTTAGGAGGGCTTTATTTATTTATTTTTAAAGATTTTATTTATTTATTTGACAGAGAGAGACACAGTGAGAGAGGGAACACAAGCAGGGGGAGTGGGAGAGGGAGAAGCAGGCTTCCTGCCGAGCAGGGAGCCTGATGTGGGGCTCGATCCCAGGACCCTGGGATCATGACCTGAGGCAAAGGCAGATGCTTAACAACTGAGCCACCCAAGTGCCCCTTCGGAGGGCTTTAGAATCTTCCACAATTAGAACACCAATTCCAGGCACTCTCTAGCTAGGAGTACATACATCCTAATAACACTGCTGGATTGATATTTATGAATCAGGGTAATTGAACAGGGTAATTCTCCCCAAAAAACTCTTTATATACATATATATATGTCATATGTTTGATATTTTAGAAAAGTCATATTTGTCATAGAATAGATATAAAAAATTTCAAGAGCTATCCCATCTAAATTTCAAAATTCTAATAGAAGAGAAAAGAAAGAATGGAGGAAAGGAAATTATTAAAAAAAACAAAGAAAGTAATTCTGAAGAAAGAAAGAAATGATTTTTTAGTTTTTAAGATACTCTTCATATTAAGCAGTAATTTTACTTCATGTATAAAATTTTAAAAACATTGAGGATGGGAAAATTTAAACTTTCTGGAAAGATAAAAACTGGTTTTCTACAAAGAAATGAAAATCTAACTGACATCACACTTTTCATCAAAAACAATGTATATTAGAAACACTGGAGCAAAATGTTGACTAGTGCTATTTTCATCTAAAAACCCTGAGGTATGCATACCTAAAAGTGAATGATATGGAACGATTTTATAACAAGATGCTAAAATAGTTTTGGATAAATCATGAAGATCGTGGATATTACATTCCAAGGTGAGGTTCTAGGTCAGAATGAAATTTTCAAAGGAGGTGACCCAAATCCAGTTATATGACCCTTATATCCCCTGCCCTTAAGAAAGATATAAAAGGGTTGGATTTAGAGGTGAAAGTTAGTAGAAGATTTTTGGAGAACCCCACCCCACAAAAGAAAAAGTCTTCCACAAAGACAACTTGAAGAGCTTACTAGGTGAAACTCTGAGACTTTTGGGGAAACAGGGTGTCTGATTCCATTCTAAGAAATCTAAAAGACAAAATAAGGTTTGAGGATGGAGTAAAGGAATAGGCTTGGTAGTATGGCCTATATGAGAGAAAAAGGATGCAGAAGTATATCCTGTGGGTCCAACTGGGAGCCACGTAAAAGAGAGCTGGCATGGAGTCATCTTAGGTCCTATCCACTTTAAGTCCCTGGAGGTATGACAGATCATATACAGAGAAACTGTAGCTATCACTGAATGCCTATGGATCCAAAAAAGGGGGAAGTAAGAAGCTAGAATAAGATGGATTTGCCCACATCAAAGAAAGTGTACTTGAGATTCTCAACCATGCTCTAGAAGAGAAAGAAGCAGATTTCAAACATCTTCTGAGTCAGCAGAGTTCTACTGGTAGATCACTACAACAGTATTAGTTAAGTCAAAAATTTCCTGCTCCCTTACCTCTGCTCCCTACTTCAAGTCAGAGACCATGAACAGCAGGTAGAGGACCATGAGTAGAAGGGCTAGCAAGAGAAAAATTAAAGAAAGCCCACCTTCTGATCATAGGTTTCCCACTAACCCAAGGACTGAGCTGGATGAGAAGTAACTTGAGGAGTTGAAAAGTTGTCTCCTACACAGGGATGAACATTTAAGTTATTAAACTCAGCCTGTGTTTGAGACTTGAGGTGCCAAAGATTTTACTACTGAAGAAAAATAAAAAACTATATGATGTGTTTAGTCGTTGTCTGAAAGCAAGGGACACTCTAAGACAGATTTGAAGTCATAGACAGAAAGAAAAAAGTTGTGTGGTAATTACATCTCTATCTCCAGAGCTGTGTTTGTTTTCAATATTGCTATTACAATTTTAAAAGGGGACAGGAAAAATATATATTTCACAACTACTAAAAGGAGGTATGTGCCGATTTTAATACCAGAGAAAATAGAATTTAAGGTGAGAAGTACTAAGTGAGATAAAATCATGTTGGTAAAAAGTAGAATTCATCAGGAAAATATGAGTTATAAACCTGAAGACACCAACAGTGTAGCTTTGATACATATTAAACCAAAACTAATAGAAATTCAAGAAGTAATTGAAATAGATGTATAGGATTTTATACATGCAAAATAATTTATATTCCATTCAAAATTCAGTGAAACATTTACCAACACTAACTCTCTATTAGTCCTTAAAGTATACTTCAAGAAGTTTCTCAATTTAAAAGTTATGTAAGCCATATTTTCTGGACACAAACAATACAGTTATGCTTATTCTAAGTAACTATGATTATTGAGGAAATCCAACAGGAAATTACAAATATTTAGAAATAAATAATGAAAGCAGTGTGTGTGTGCATGCATGCACATGTGTGTACATAGACATATCCTGTAAAGTGGTACTTAGATGAAAATTTCAATATTAAATATATTTGTTAGGAAGCCATAAAGAAATGAATTATGCATTCACTTAAAGAAGATTGAAAACAATAACAGTAAAATATACAAAAAAGGAAAGGGAATAAATTAAGAGAGAAAAGGGAAAATTAACCATATAAAAAACAAAAGTATAAACGAGGTCATTAAACCAAAAGCCAATTCTTGGGAAAGACCAATAAATACAAAGTCTTCAGTAAGTCTGATCAAAGAAATAAGAATAAATTTCACAGTTTTTGACAAATGCATAGTCTCACGCATCCACCATTACCGTATCATACAGAATAGAATCACCTTCCTAAAAATTTCCCGTGTTCCACTTATTCATCCCTTCATCCCCTAGAAACCCTGGCAACCGGTGAGCCATCATTATAATATCATTTAGAGAATTTTCACCGTCCTACAAATCTTCTGTGCTCTACCTATTCATCTCTCCCTACCCTAACCTCTCCCCACCCTAACCACCTTAACAATAATCTTTTCATTTTATCCGTAGTTTTGCCTTTTCCAGAATGTCATATAATTGGTATCATATAGTGTGTAGCCTTTGCAGACTCTCTTCTTTCACTTGGCAATATGCATTTAAGTTTCCTCAAAATCTTTTGGTGGCTTGAGAGCTTATTTCTTTATATGCTGAATACTATTCCATTGCATGGGTATACCACAGTTTGCTTATCCAGTCATCTGTTAAAGGACTTGGCTGTTTCCAGTTTTGGCAATTATGCATAAAGCTGCTATAGACATTTGTGTACATATTTTGTGCTAACGTGTTTTCAATTCATTTGGATAAATGCTTGAGAATGCAATTGCTGGATTGTATGGTAAGCCTATGTTTACCTTTGTAAGAAAATGTTAACTTTCTTCCAAAGTGGCTGTGTCATTTTGCATTCCCATGAGAGTTTCTGTTGCTCCATGTCCTTGCTACCATTTGTTGTTGTCGACAGTGTTTGGATTGTAGCCATTCTAATGGCTGTGGAATGGTGTCTCGTTGTTTTAATTTGCAATTCCTTAATGACATGTGACGTTGAACATCTTTTCATACACTTATTTGACATCTATATATCTCTTTTGGTGAGGTGTTTATTCAGATCTTTTGCCCATGTTTTAACTGGGTTGTTTGTTTTGTTATTGCTTGAGTTTTAAGAGTTCTTTGTAGGTTTTAGATACAAATTCTTCATAGGATGTAGGTTTTACAAATATATTTTTTTCCAATCTGTGGCCTGTCTTTTTGTTCTCTTAACAGTGTCTTTCACAGAGCAAAAAATTTTCTCTTAAACGAAATTTAAAAACCCAATGTAAATTTTCTCCTGTGTTATCTTGTAGAAGTTTTAGAATTTTTTATTTTACATTTAGGTCTATGATTAATTTTGAGTTCATTTTTGTAAAGGTATAAGGTCTGTGTCATTTTTTTTCCATGTGGATATCCAATAGTTCCAGTGTCATTTGCTAAAAAGATTATCCTTTTCCACTTGAATTGCTTTTATTCCTTGTTAAAGACCATTGGCCATATTTGTGTGGGTCTATTTCTGGGCTTTTTATTCTATTCCATTGATCTATTTGTCTTTTACTTTGCCAATACCATACTGTCTCAATTACTGTGGTTTTATAGTAAGTCTTGAAGTCAGGTAGTATGAGTCTGCTAACTTTGTTCTTCTTCAATATTGTGTTTATTATTTTGTGTCTTTTACCTTTTAACATAAACAGTAGAATCATTTTGTCAATATTCACAAAATAATTTGCTGGGATTTTGTTTGACATTACACTGAATCTTTAGAGCATACTGGGAGGAACCGATACTTTAACAAAATTGAATTTTCCTTTGTTTGCTGGATCTGTCAATTACTGATACAGGAATTTTGAAGTCTCCAAGCATAATAATGGTTTGTCTATTTCTCTTTAAAATTCTATCAGTTTTTGCCTCATATATTTTGATGCTCTATTGTTAGGTGCACACACATTAAGGATTGCTAAGTCTTGGAGAATTGACCCCTTTATCATATGTATGACTCTCTTTATCTCTGAAAATTATCCTTGCTTCTGAAGTTTGCTTCATCTGCCATTAATATAGGCACTTCAGCTTTCTTGATTAATATTAGCATAGCATACCTTTTCTCATCCTTTATTTCTTTTTTTCACAGCACTGTGAATTATAATGTCTAGACCTTTGGGGGAGGGGAAGTCATAAATCACTTTGGAGACACCTCAAAGGTTGCCAGGCACTTTGGTACAGAAAGGATTTGGTCCAGTTTCTTGCTAGCTTAGGATACAAAAAGGCACATAATGTTGGTGGATTAAACAGTCCTGGGCTGGGGTGGGGCAGAAGGTAGACAGGGAGGTGGTTTGGGGCAGATGGGCAGAGCATGGGTGTGGGCTCAAGTTCTTGTCAGCAGAGCTCGTTGGTCCTAGGTGAATGCTGGGGTGGCAGAGGGCAGCCTGAAGGCTCAAGCTGGGTAGATGTTTATGTGGTAGCCTTCTTTTGCCCAGTCCACCAGCTCACTGCTCTGGAATCGTGGCTGAATTTCCTTCTGAGTCCCCTCCAGGAGGCACTGGCATGAATGATGTTCCCACAGCTTCATGGACCAGTCCAGGCTGTTTCTGGGAGCCTCATTTTCCCACCAGTCTTCCTGTGCCACCGCCTCAGGTTGTGCTCTGATGTGACTGTTAAAGTCTCCTGTGAAGGTCAGGGGCAGCCTCAGCCAAGTTGCTGCAGACTTCACTGGGGTCTTCCCAGACCATGGCCACCAGGGTGCCAGTACCTGATGAGGACTGGGTAGAAGGTCTTCCTCTGCAAGTCATGGTAGAACTCAGCAAGAATGCTTTCTGGCACCTTCAGCATCTTCACCCCACTAGCTTGTAGCCCCTCCTCTCAAAGTACTGGATTACATCCCTGCCCCAGTGAGTCACTGCTGCAACCCATCTGCTCACCAGAGTCTGCTCCAGGTCCAGGAGGGCCCCCCTGAGCTGGGGTGCATGGACAGTCTCTCCCAGGGGCAGTAGGCTCCACAGCAGGCCCCAAAGCACTGTGCACCTGAAGAGAGGCCACTTATGTCACCCACCTGGGGCACCTTGCAGACCTGGACTGACCCAGCTGCCTGAGGCCTCCTTTATCCCTTTACTTTTAATCTAGTACTTTATAGTTAAAATGAGTTTCTTGCTGAGCTGAGTCTGGTTTTTGTTTATTTGTTTTTAATCCACACTGACAGTTTCTGTCTTTTAACTGGTGAATTTAGACCATTCATATTTAAAGTGATTATTCATACAGTTGGATGAATTAGCTGCCCTATTTTTACCATTTTCTACTCATCACTCTTTGTTACTTTGTTATCTTCATGTTGTTTTCTATCTTCTCTGATTTTAATTCAGCTTTTTTTTTTTTTTAGTAATCTCTACACCCAACATGGGGCTTGAACTCACCATCCCCAAATCAAGAATCACCTGTTCCTCTGACTGAGCTTGCAGGTGCCCCTAATTCAGCTTTTTATATGATTCCATTTTCTCTCCTTCTTCCTTAGCATACCAATCACAAGTTTTGTTTTTGTTTTTTAATTGTTGTTACTCATTTCATATTTTCTTTTACCTTCATTTATTCCTATTCTATTGCCCTTCCTTTCTTCATGTAGCTTGAATTTTCTTATCTACCATTTCCATCTCTCTGAAGAACTTTTGTTTAACATTTTCTGCAAGGCAAGTCTACTGGCAACAAATTTCCTCAATTTTTGTTTGTTTGAGAATGCTTTTATTTTTCCTTCATTTTTGAAGGATAATTTCACTGAATATAGAAATTTAGGCAGATAGGGTTTTTTCCCCCCAACACTTTAAATATTTCATTTATTCTCTTACTGCTTGCAAGGTTTCTGAAGAGAAGTCTGATATAATTCTTACACTTTTTCTTCTATAAGTAAGGATTTTTTTTAGATTGCTTTCAAAACTTTTTTCTGTTTGTTTTTGTTTTCTGCCGTTTGAATATAATATGCCTAGGCATTGTTTGTTTGTTTGTTTGTTTTTAATTATTTATCCTGCTTGGTGTCCTCTGATCTTTGATCAGAGTTTTGGTGTTTGCTGCTAATTTTGGAAACTCTTCGGTCACTATTACTTCAGATATTTTTTCTGTTCCTTTCTCTCTTTTCTTTCTGGTATTCCTATTATAGGTGTCTTACAACCTTTGTAATTGTCCCACAATTCTTGGATACCTGCTCCTTTTTTAAAGCACTATTTTCTCTTTGCTTTTCAGTTTGGGAAGTTTCTATTGACACATCTTTAAATCTTACACCATTGATCAGCTGTGTTTCTTGTTTGCTGTTTCTGCAGGTGTCAGAGGTTAAAATTTCCTCTAGTGTCTTTGTTTTTGTGTCCTATGTTGACTTTGGGTTTCTCTAAAGACTCCTTTTCAAATGGAATCCAAGTATTGCAGTTCTTTCTGCTATACTTCCCTGTTCTTATAAAGGAGGACTGTTGATGTGGCAGTAAGGTGTGAAGGGGAAGTGTTCTTTGATCCTACTATGATTAGATCTCAGGCTTTTAGTGGGCCTGTGCCTGGCCAGTGATCTTTACAATATATGCCAGCTTTTTCTCCCCCTTAGGTGAGACAGGAAGGCTTGATGGTCCTGGAATTGTGCATTTCCCCCTGCCATCTGAGAAGCTAGAGGGTACTGGTTCTGGACATTTCCCTTGCTCCGTATCAGTTACAGTCTGCTAAAATTGTTTCTCTTGAAAGATGGTTTCTTTGTTAAAGAGAACAGAAGGATCTGGGCATATTTCCGAATGGTTACTCTCCCCCTTCCTCTTTTAGAGCACTGGAGGATTTGTCTCTGATCTTCACTGTAAGAGGCTGGTGGGGCTTATGAGTGTAAAACTCACAAAAGTGTGGAGAGATCCTTAATGCGGGGCTTCCAGGAGTTTTTATCTCTTAAGCTAGTTCATACTCAGCTTCCAGCAACCGATCAATTGCCATTTTTATGTTCTTACCAGTTCCTGGCTCTAATGGCTTCTGTTCCCAGTAAGCTGTGATTCTCTCTATCCATCTGTCTCTTCAGTTTTGGGGGCATTGGTTTGCCTTGTGGTCTCAATACTCTGATGGATCTAAGAACGGTTGTTGATTTTCAGTTTGTTTAGCTTTTTTTTGTTGTGAGGACCTGAGTGATGGGTTCCAAGTTCTTTACATGTTAGACCAAGACAGTTTTATTGATGAATTCTACTAAACTTAAAAGAACAGATTTTGATGATATAAAAATTATTGATAATCATAAAAATTCAATGATTTCAAAATACTATACAAATTTATTATAACTCATATAAATACCAAAGTTAAACAAAAACTGAACATTGTAAGTTCATCTCTCTTAGGAACATAGAGGAAAATGTCCTAAATAAAATCTTTAAAGGTGATGAGATATTTATTTATTTATTTATTTATTTATTTATTTATTTATTTATTTTGAGAGAGAGAGAGAGAGAGAGCCAGCATGAGCCGGGGTGGGGGTGGGTGAGAAGGGGCAGAGAGAGAGAGGGAGAGAGAGAATCTTAGGCAGGTTCCATGCCTGGTATGGAACCCAACATGGGGCTTGATCTCACAACCCTGAGGTCATGACCTGAGCTGAAGTTGAGTCAGACACTTAACCAACTAAGCCACCCAGGCACCTCCAGAGAAACTTTTTTATGACTACTTTTCCTTTAAAAAATATTTTTGGAGAAACATCTTGGCTTTCCTAATGGCTTAGTCACCACAAATGAGAAGCTTTTCATTTTCAATTCCCTGAAGCTTTTATTGAGCACAGTGCTGGGCACAGAACAGATATTCTATAAACTTGTTTTCAATGAATGAATGAATGAATATTGAACACAGGGCTCTCTAAGAGGAATTGTGAGAGGCACATAACGAAAAGTATAAGGTCACTGCTTTTCCAGAGCTCACAATCTTGTGAGGAGTCAGCCACAAACATAATAGACTAACCCAAATCAGATTGTGATAATTGCTGCTATAAGGAAACAATCACACTTCTATAAGAGTATGTGGGAAAGAGAGATTAATTCTAAAAGGCAGTGTTTATTTAGATCATGGCTTAAGAAATAGAGGGAAATGAAGCTTTCTGACTAAACTTAATTTCACAATTACCCAGAATCATAGAATTAGATTTGCACAGTGGTCTATCAGAGGCTTAGTTATTGCCAATTAGATCATAGAATCATTTTAGAATGCATTCTAGATTTAAAAAATGATTTTGGAACCTGAGTTTTCCAAGACTTTATCACTTTAAAGGTAATATCATGTCATTTTTATGGCAAATATAAAATATCTTTGGTAGTTTGTCTCAATGTGCATACCTTAAAAACTCCAGCCCCTAAATGTTTCTGGAGATCTTCCGGAAAATTTCATATGAACAACTGAATAGTCTTTCCTGAATCTTCTGCCCCATTCTGCCCTCTTCTTGCTGTCCACAGCTCTAGAAGCTGCTCGTGGTACTGCCTCACCTGTCACTGCCACTAGGGCCTCCTGCCTTCAGCAGTGCTGCCTCCCTCTTCTTTTCTGCAGCAAAGTTGTTTTATTCATTTAAGAGGGAAAAGGTCTCTGTGCCCCACAATGTGTGGTCCTTTATAAAATGGGGACTAGCGTAGCTTGTGTTTTCATGTCCCATAATCACACACACACACACACACACCCTCTTTTCTTTTTTGCCCTCGCCTAAACCTACGTGGTTTGGCAAGGGGACCATCTTCAAAAACACCTTCTGTTTTCTTTTCCTCCATTCCCCATGAACTTTCCTCATTATCCTCCCCTTTAGGAAAAATACTCTCTCCTCTCCCAAACCAGGCAAAAAACTTCTCCAAATCCTGGAAGCTCAACTCATCAGTTCTTGAAATATCTCTGATCACTCCTAACTCCCAGTGTAGGATATGAATCACCCTTCACAGACTCAGGAAGACAAGAAAAATCACATCTCTTCATTTTTTATATGTCAACTTATTTTGATTTTCAGGTTCTTCCTGCTTGGTAATTCTCTGGGGCTTCATGCCATGTTTGGGACATGGGGCTCTATTTCAAGTCCTCCCAGAATCCTACTGTCCAGACATATCATTCTTCTCTGCAGATTTACTGCTTCTTCAGTCTGCTGCCAAGGAGATGCACACAGCCCTCCCTGCTTGCATGAACTTCAGATCTTTCTTTCCTTTCTCTCCACCTCAACCTCAGTCCAGAGGAATCTCCTTCTAGTTGTGAGGGGGGTGGTTTGTCTCTCTCCCGCTCCTATATTTTTTTACAAACTACTCTGCTTCTTCCTGTTTGCTACTTTACTTCCTTTCTGCCATCTCTCAAAAATGAATGTGATTTCCTAAAGGCTTGGGTTTGGGAGACAAGGAGCTAAGACACCTCAGGTTTTAGTCATATGACATTCCTCCCCAGGCACTGCCAGAGAGAGAAGTCTGTAATTTTTTTAAAGATTTATTTATCCATTTGAGAAGGAGAAAGAGAGCAAGAGAGAAGGAGGAGGGGCAGAGGGAGGGAGAGAATCCCAAGCAGACTCCCCACAGAGTGAGGAGCCCAACATGGGGCTCAATCCCACCACCCTGAGATCATTACCTGAACTGAAACCAAGGATCAGATGCTTGACCGACTGAGCCACCCAGGCACCCTGAGAAGTCTGTACTTTGAAGGAAAGAAAAGAGGCAGAATATGGGGTTAGCCTAATCCCCAAATTTACCCCAAATACTATCTATTCACATCAGCTTTGACTTCAGCTTAGATTCTCCACTATGTTTTAGAATTGTAAAGACATTTAGAGATGGCCTACTCCTATTCATGAAGAGAAAGAGGTTCAGAAAAAAAAATGGATTTAAAAGTTCAATTCTGGTTATCTATTACTTGTGTAACAAAGCATCCCAAAACTTAGTGGCTTAAAACAATGACGGTATTTATTATGATGATCATTATTATCTCTGATGGTGCTGGAGTTGACTGAACTCATTTGGCAGTTCTCGTTTGGAGTCTCTGCAAAGTTGAATCAGACAGTGGTGACTGGGACACATGAAGGCTTGTTCACTCAAACGTCTGAAGGCTGATGTTGCCTGGGGGCAGAATCAAGTGGGGGCCGAACAGATGGGGCTCCTTCAGCTTCTTCCTCTATCTTTATGTAGTCTTTTGACATAGTCTCTCCAGCATAATATCTTACCTTGTGGCTCAGGGTTCCAAACATACATGTTGAGAGAGAGAGTGAGAGTGAGCTGGATCCCTTCTCACCAGCTAGCCTCTGACAGTAAGTCTTAATGACATGACTAAGACCAGCCACTGTTCAATGGTGAATGATTACACTCTAACTTATGATGGAAGTGTCAGGTAATTTGCAGACATGTTTTATTTTATTTTTTTAAGATTTTTATTTATTTGACAGAGAGAGAGGAAGAGAGAGAGAGAGAGAGCACAAGTAGGGGGAATGGCAGGCAGAGGGAGAAGCAGGCTCCCCACCAAGGAGTGAGTAGCCTGATGCAGGACTCGATACCAGGACCCCGGGATCATGACTTGAGCCGAAGGCAGATACTTAACTGACTGAGCCACCCAGGTGTCCCTGCAGACATGTTTTAAATCCACGACAATTTGTATATCTTCTTCCATGATGTTGATCAACTCCCTTTCCTTAATGTTTCATATCTAGCCTCCCCTCCCCAGCATATAATTTATTCCTTTAATATGAGTGATGGTTAATTTTATGTGTCAACTTGGCTGGGTTGTGAGGTGCCCAGATATTTGGCTGAACACTATTTCTGGGAGTGTTTGTGAGGATGTCTCCAAATGAGATTAACCTTTGAATTAGACTCAATAAAGAAGATATCCTCAATGTGGTGAGTATTGTTTGACCTGTTTAGGGCCTGAATAGAACAAAAAGGCAGAGGGAGTGAAAATTTGCTTTCTCTGCGTGAATGCTTGAGCTGAAACACTGATCTCTTCCTACCTTTGGACTAGGATTTACACCATCAGTTCTTCTGGTTCTTAGACCTTCAGGCTCAGACTGGAATGACACCAATAGTTTTTATGGGTCTTTGGCTGGCAGATGGCAGATTTTGGGACTTCTCAGCCTCTATATCTGCATGAGCCAATTCCTTATATTCATTCTCTCTTTCTTTCTGTATGTGTAAACACACACACACACACACACACACACGTGCGGTTTCTTTAGAGAACCCTGACTAATATAATATATCTTTCAGATTTGAAATTTTCTCTTCACTTTTAGAGTCAAATTCCTTATTGGCTTCCTTGTCACTTAACATGTAAAGTTCAGCCAACTCCTCTCTCACTTTCTTGCCTTTTCCACTTTTCTGCCATTTTTTTTCCCAGCTCTAGTCAGGCTTAAACGTTAGAGTTAAAATTATTTTCCAGACTCTTAGATGATTTCATTCATTTATTTTCAGACTAATTTTAAAGATACATGATCACATTTTGCATTACTCTAGAAACTGATTTTTGTAGTTTGAATAAGGCACAGTAATTATAGAGCACTGAGGGTTTGACCCGGAGGAAGCAGTTCTGCTGATGAGATTCTGAGCTCCATCTTACTTGCAGGAGAAAGAGAGATTCACAATCAGATGTTATGTACCAAAGGAAACCTTGGGAAGGAGATAGCAAGGACCCAACGACAGGTATTTTAGAAAGTGAAAAGTGGAGCGTTTAGGACAGGGCTGGCAAACACCCAGAGAATATGTCACAATGCTCATTTTCCTTACCCATGTCAGGCATGGCTAATCAGTCATAGCTCTGTAGCTGGAAGTGGTCTCAACACAGGGCCCTAGGAGCGACTACAAATAAAACTATCTGGATTGACACAAAAGATAAAGATCTTTTGCCCTCTTGGGTCCACAATCTAGAGAAAAAGAGCTGAAGTCAAGCTAATGTTAAGAAGACTGTGGGTGTGGATTTTTGCTTCCAAAACTTATTGATGACAGAAGGCATATTTACAGCAATGTGAACATGGTGGTTTTCTGACTGGCATGAGAGTCCTGCCAGAGAGTCCATCCAAGCGGTTATAGTCAATAATCACTTGTGCTGATTGTGATGTGTGGTACCTTCAAATTACTGTGTCCTCAGCCTCTAAGAGACTAATCACCTTTGGTACACATGGGGACATAGTTTTTATTGTTCATTGGTTTTCTCAAGCCTACACAACTTATCATAAGTGACACAAGAATCTTCTAGCAGAAATAAATTGATGTAATTGTGGTAAATATGGATTCTGTCCTCAAGATACTTCCTTTTCAGACTTCCTTCTCTTCTTGGATTTCTTTTACTACCCCCCCCCCATATCCCTACCTCTGTGTAGACTTTAGCACACTGAAGAGGTACAAGAATCAGTGATGAGGATGTGACATAATGATTTTTAATTTTGTACCTTTCTACATGCTGCAGAAAAATCAAAAGAGAAATTAAGAAATTTTTACAAAGCATATTGCATATGTCATTCTGGATACATATATAGTGTCCTGATGCTGCAGACAACTGCTTAGTTGTTCATTTTATTTAAAAAAATATGAAAAAAACCCTGAGCCTCTTAAGAACTAAAACTGAACCACATTTTGATTTTAATGTTTAGAAAATAGAAAAGAACATTTTGGCAAGCCTGTGATTATTTCTAATTGCCTTAGAGAACTCGTGTTCTGGGGATGGGTTTGAGAAACAAAGCATAGAGAATCGATTTTGTATGCTATTAATTGGATGCCAATGCCACACTCAATAAATGACCATTCTGTTTCATACCAGCTCCTCCTAGAGGGCAGAGTGGAAGAGAAGAAATTCCTGGGCAACCTCTGGGTCAGTCTCTGTGGAAGGCCTCAGAAACACATGCTATCTGGGTATGCACATTTATCAAACAATTTACACAATTTTCTTTCCTAGGCTATATTCCCAACATGACACAATTACTAGATTTATTAATTCCTTGGTGCTGGGACTAGAGTTTTCCCAATGTGATGGACTAATGCAATATGCATTAGCTCTAACATCTGGGGCTCTACACCCACCAACATCAAGAGATTAACTGAAACACAACAATACAACTTTTCCCTTTGTCTCAATGTGAGTCTCCTCCCTTTCTCCCTCCCTCTCACATCTTGTTCTTTCCCTTGCTCTCTTAAGCACTCAACAAGCTTTTCTGAGCAAGGAAAGTAAGAAAGTGTTTGATTTACAATCTCATTTTGTCTCTGCTTGTATTTCACCTTTCATCTTCACATTTCTTATTGAAACCAAGATGAGTGGGGGGAGATGAATAGACTATCTATTTTCCTCTCAATCTTTCAAATCTTTGGAGAAGCACCAATCACCATTCAGGTTGTCAAGAATTCTATCAAGATCTAGGAGCAGGGCTCAAAAGAGCACAACAGCATATGGTTCTTACATTAGACCTGGGGCCTGGGGGCCACTTCATCTTTTGGTCGGGCTAGGAGAACAGGCAGAGAATATGATGGTCATATGCCTACTGGGATCATTGTCCTCTCATCACACCTGCTCATATAAATGCCTTCTGCCATCACATTCTTGTTGCCTGAGATCCCTCTGTTGGCAATACTGCTGTCTCTTGTTATCTCCCACTTCCTTTTGTGCTTGCGGTTCAACCGTTGTGCCCTAGGATCTTGCCCCTAAAGCAAATGTCTAAGTCAGGTGTTCCAATATCTTAGGTAGGGCTTTCAATCTCAGTTATTTGTAAGATTGCCTATGGAAGCGGGCCAAGTTTTTAAAAAAAACAAGAAAGCAAGAACTGTGATATAGATGGCAATTGACAAATAACCTCAATGTTGGAGAGATAATTTCATAGTCACCATGAACTGGTTACTCATGTCCTGACTAAAAGGGGAAAGCCATGGTTCCATATATGCCCTAATTTTCCAGATTTTTTTATTTTTCAAAAGAAGCTAGAAACATAGAATTCCATGTAAACTCTATTTATGAATATTTGTGACTAATTCACATTTTTAAAAAAGCATAGTGCAAGCCAAAAAAAAAAAAAAAGAAAAAAAGAAAAAAAGAAAAACCCATCTGTAGATGTGATTAGACCCATGTGATTACAGAGGGATTCTTTTGGGTTATGACTGTATTTCCCAATTGGTATGCCTGGCAATGCCAGGAAATCTTGTCTAGAAGTTTAGACTTCTTAAATAGCTTTTCCTCATCAGTGGATTGCCCCTTAATATACTTTTGCCTAAATACCCTTTATCTTCTCATACTGTCTCCTCATGCACCCCATGTCAATTCACCAAATATTCAATTGAGTATCTCTGATAAGTGAGCTACCATAAAAGACACTATGAGAAGTGCAAAAATGTTATTGAGAATGGACTAGACTGCTACAAAATTAACCCAAATTAGTGGTGGCTTAAACAGATAGGTATTTATTTCCCACATAAATCTTAGGAGTAAATAATTCCAAGGTGGTATGTTATCTCCACAATGTCAGGGACCCAGATCCTCCTATCATGGCTCTATTACCCCTGAGGTGTTGAACTTGACCGCATGGGCTCAAGGTGGTTCATTATCTACTCTAGTCAAATACCACCAGGCTATGCTGCATTAAGAAACTTGCTCCAAATCTGAGTTGCCTTATATGGGTCCAGTGGCCCTTCTCATTGCTCTATGTCTAGCACTAGGGGTCTCTAAGGTCACTGTGGAAAAAAGAGAAATGGAAAAGACACATTGGGTCTTAGCTGACTCTTTCTGGAAGTGACACAACTCATGCTTCAATCACATGGTAAGAGATGGTCCCATGATCCCAACTTACTGACATGGGAGAATGGTAAATGTAGAGGACCACATATACAATTGGTGATTAATAGTATTCTTTGCTATACCATCAAATTCATGTGCCTCCTAGCAGGAATACAAACTGGCAAAGGGGAAAGGAATGCCAAAAAATTGCATGCATAACTAACAACTCTTATTCCATTATATGCATTTTTATCACATGGTTATTCCTAGCTACAAAAGTGGCTGGCTGAGAAATACAGTTTTAATTCTGGGTGGCCATGTGCTTAGCTAAAACTTAAGGTTCTATTATGATAGAAAAAGGAGAAAACAGATATTTGGAGGCAATTAGAATATTTTGCTATAATGAAGTTGATATGGTCTTTGCCCCAAAGGAGCTTACTATTTAGTGGAAAAGATAGATGTGTACCTAAAGGATTATATTGAGGTTAATTGTGTTCTGCTTTAAAAGAATAAAAGTGGTGTGGGAAGCATAAACAAAGTTAGGAGAGAGATAATCCATTAATAATAACTCAAGGAATCAAACAAGTATAATGAGTTAGAGAAAAATTTATTCTTTGGAATGCCCTAGGGTCCTGGGAAAGTTTACCAGACCAATCAGGGAAGCCCTCAAAGATGAGGAGACAGAACTACATTTCCTATAGGTCTGCTCACAGTGGGTAAGGGTCACATATTGGTGAGAAAACATCTCTCTTATTTTCTCCCACATAGTCCAAATTTACACTTATCATTCCAGTGTATTATTAGTAGTGTCCTCTTTTAATTTCAGAATGTTCTAATTTGGGCAATAAGAAATTATTTGGTCACTATAGTGATTGGAGGCTGGGCTTTAGGAAGGGAGGAGAGAATGTGAGGAGGGGAGCTGGGAAATGGTAGAATACTATGTGGTATTAATGTGATTTCTTCCTCAAATCTTGTAAATGTTCATTAAAGTTACTAACTTCATGAAATCATGAGTATGACTGAGTTTCTTTTTTTTTCTTTATTTTATTTTATTTTTTTTTATGACTGAGTTTCTTAAGGAAAAAAATGAGTGGGATAAAGTCAGTATACTAGCTGGAATGGAATCATTTCTACGAGGAAGTGATTTTAGAAATTGGCAGAAATCTTGGGGAAGGTACTAGATTCCATAGCTGTGAAATTGAAGGCTCAAATCAAGTTTAGATCGGTGTCCAAAGGCTGAGGGCATTCCACACATCATCACATCATCAGTGTTATATCCTACACTTTATAGGAGGTGCCATCTGAGCAGAGTCCTGAAGGACAGTTTATTGATTTGGAATTCCACTTGGGGTCTGCATTTCCATGTACTATCTAAGTCCCCTCTCATGCCCTCTAATAAATCAGTAACTCCCCTACAACTTTTCTTTTTATACTCATGATCATTTTAAGGGCATGCCCTAAAGCCTTCCCAACTTCTTCCTTCCCCAGATAGAATTATACAAGCCACCCCACACCAATGCTCGCCAAATAACTTTTCTACTCCTCATTCATATCATAGCTGATTTAGACAAATGGAATGAAAATGAGAAAGCACTGGTTTAAGGCAGGCTTGCCCACATGCCACTCAATGAAAATATGTCAACAAACAATGAACTGACACACACAGGAGACCTGAGTTGAGTTTAATTTGTAATCATCCACAGTTTTTGGGAAAGTCACTTCACCTCTTGGAATTTGAATTTACTTATTCATAAAATGATGTTTGGAGACCAGATCAGTTCTTGACTAAATGCATTCCACAAACCACTTATTCCATGAGGTGCTGTTCTTTAAGCAGAAAAACATTTCCATTGGCGTGCATGATGAACCCACCTCACACATTTGAATTCCTGGAGAGAGTTCCTCCCTTAAGAATTCCCTTTTAATTATGTTCAGATTTACCAAATCCCAAACAAAGATGTCTCTATTGGTATTTCACATTGATAGAATAAAGCTGGCTCCATGATTTGGATGCTTGCATGAATCAAATATATCTTCCCTTCATCCAGTTTCACCCGTCTATATCTATACTGGTTTATTTTCAGCTCTTGCTTCTCCTGGTTATACCTAGGATAAGTTATGTCCAAATATAGTTACCCTGGGGCAGTTTCATCCAACTTCATTAGGTTTCTCCCTTCCCAAGGTCACCTCTACTCTGGGTCTTCTTCAACTTAGCATTTACAGTATGCTTCTGAATTTTCAACTTTCTTTTCTGAATTATACTTTCTCATATTAAAATAGGATTTGCCGATTCTTGATTTTGTCTCTTAGTATTTTCTGAAGGGGTCAACCTATTCTGAGCTTATTGTTTAAGCAGTATTTTTTCTTTTAGTATTTCCTTCCAGCTCTTTTTTCTTTCAATATTTTTTTCTCTTTCACTTAAATGGAGCTCCTGTTTGGTTCTATTACCCAACTGTGGTTGACATTTTTATGTTTTGTTGCTTTATTTGGGCAGTTTTTTTGGGGGGAGGGGCAGGGGGTGTAGACTTTGAACTTCATAGATTATCATACTACTTTTCCCATCCAAGCAGTGTCTCAAAGTCATTTTTGGAAAAGAGCAGGTGAAAAATTCTTGAAAACTTATCTGGTCTTTATTTATAATACACTTATTATAACTAAATGTTTTGTTTTTGTTTATGAACTTTATTAATAGCTAAACTATTGACTAGGAGTATGTCAAACAGTTTTTGTTGTTTTTTTTTTTTAAGATTTTTATTCTTTTAGAGGGAGAGAGCACAGAGGGACAGAGAGGGGAAGGGAGAGGGACAAGCAGACTCCATGCTCAGTGCAGAGCCTGGTGTGGGGCTCAGATCCTATGACCCTGAGATCATGACCCCAAGACCATGACTCCAGTGGAAACCAAGAGTTGGGTGTTCAGCCAAGTCACCCACGTGCCCCTGTCAAAGTTCTTAATCGCCTTGTGCATCTGGGGGTCTTCCACCATCTTAGATATGTAGACAAAGATTTTCTAGGACGAAATGTGTAAACTTTTGGTTTGTGAAGATGTCCCATATGCCCATGTAGAAGATCTCTGCCTCATGGTGGTCTAAGGGAAAACTTGAAAAAAGGAAAATCTGTTTTAGAAAGAGCATGGACTTGTGTTACTCTAAGCAAGTTATTTAACCTTTGATCTTCATTTCCTTAACTATGTGCATAAAAATGTCTGTTATATTAAATGAGTTATTCAACATGAATTGCTGATGCTCATCCACTTCTGACTTACAAAAATGACAATTTCATGTTTTTAACCCTGCACCTAATAAAATGAGCCAGCATCAGTCATTAACAAAAGCTGATTCTCTTAGCCTCTCCTCTATCATATGATTTCTCCAGTGCCTCAGTAATGCTCTGCTCCTCTTCTCTTCTTAGGCTCACATGTTCTCTCTAGTCTCTTCTATCAAAGCTCAGGAATAAAAGACTGAAAATAAAAATAAAAATAAAAATCTGAACGTCACAATTTATCTACCACACCTCGTAAACATTTTTTTTTCTGGTAAAACTAATGCATTTTCTGTAGAAAAGTAGGAAAATACAAAAGATTCTTAAAGACACTAATAATAAACTATTGTCCACCAGCCCCCCAAATGCATTTCTAACATTTCCAGACATACAGAAAGAAATAGAAATAGAGCATGTAAATGTATGGGGAGGAGAGAATTTTCATTTTAGTTTTTCAAAATAAGTTTATTTGATAGGTACTGTTTTGTATCATTTTTAAATTTAATATATTATTAACATTTTCAATGCCATCAATTATTCTTTTTCGTATCTTAATGTATTGTTAATGGTTGCAGGATAGTCCATCTTAAGGGGATACTAAAATTTATTTAAACGATTCCCTGGATGTTTACAGGTGTTTTTGGTCTTATAGAATGTACCATGATGAAAATTCTAATAAATAAATGTTTGTTCCAATCCATAACTCTTTGTTAAGGATTAACTACTAGAGGTGGAAATTGTTGGTCACAGTTACCCAAATTTTAATAGTTTTGATAAATTGCCCTGCAGAAAGGTTGTACCAATTTACACATTCAAGGGCATTTCTTACAACTGTTTACTTCCTTAGACCAGCAGTTCTCAAACTTTTGTTGTCAGATGCTTATACTCTCTCAAAAACTACTGAGATCCCCAAAGATTTATGTGGGTATTATGTATGTATTAATATTTACCATATAAGAAATTAAAACTGAGGCTATTATGAAAGTTTATATATTAATTGATTTTAAAAGTAATAAACTCACTATAAATTAATAAAAGTTAACATTTTTATGAAAAATAATTGTATTTTCCAAACTAAAAAATCTCTTTAATATCTGGCTTAATAGAAGGCTGTTGGATTTGCTTCTACATTCAATCCACCTTTGGTTGAAATATGTATGAAAAAAGGTTCTGACTCACACAAAAATGTAACTGAAATAGGGAAAAGCATTTGAACAGCCTTTCTCATATAACTGTAGATATTTTTCTTTGGTACTACCTAAAATTCAACAAGTGTTAGTTTCTTTTTCTTTTTTTTTTTAAAGATTTTATTTATTTACCTGACAGAGAGAGACACAGCGAGAGAGGGAACACAAGCAGGTGGAGTGGGAGAGGAAGCAGGCTTCCCACTGAGCAGGGAGCCCGATGAGGTGCTCGATCTCAGGACCCTGAGATCATGACCTGAGCTGAAGGCAGACGCTTAATGACTGAGCCATCCAGGCACCCCAACAAGTGTTAGTTTCTTAAAGGTTATTTGCGATATGGAAGCAGAAGTCAATGTTTTATATTCTGTTGAGTTGAAATCCAATGGATCTTGCATTTAAATGGTTCTTTTACTCATCCATGATTACCTAAAATCATGTGTAGGTCATGTGTTGAAAAATATTGTTTTTCAGGGTTATGTATATCTATCAATCTTTGGCACATTTCACTATCAAATATCAAAACCCCACATTTATTAGTATCATCATCAGTCTCATCAGAAAATTCTTTAAATACTGGGGAGCTGTCAAGGCACTGTTGCTTGAAAGCTTTAATTTTATTATTGGCTGTAAATATTGTCAGTTATTTTCCTTAAAGCCACAAGCTCCCTTCATTTATATTTAAGACAATATCTGCCAAATATACAACTGAGAAAACCCATCCTTCATCCCTCATTCTTTTAGGTGAAAGTGGTGGTCCTTGAACACACACAAGTGCTTTTCCTTGAGACAATTGTCATACTTTTGTATGCAGCAGAAGGGCTTTAAATGTTCTTCCCATTTCATCACACAGAATGTTAAAAAGACTTGTACTCAAGGGTTGAGATTTAATGAAATTAATATTTTTACTACTTCACCAAGGACTTTCTTAAGTGAAACTGACTTTTTTCCCCCCTGCATATGAATATTGGTGAAGAATAAAATTATTATCAGTATAGTTTGTTTTCATGGTCTTAATTTGTGCCACGGTACAATTGCTTTGGCACAATCAGTGCAAATCTCAGTCCAGTGAAAAGGCAAATCATATTTTAGGATTCCTGTGAAAATAATTTTGGTCTCATGACCCCCCGAAAAGGAAAGAGTGGCTTTCGCCACTGTATTATTACTATGATTATTATAACTGTTCTTCCTATCTATCCCCTCTTCAATGAATGAGGGCGGGGATGAAGTGAGAGATCCCACCTCCTCCGCCCCCCACCAGCAATGTTTACTGTTTAATCCCACTTACTAATTCTCAGAAAACAAAACTGAAGTTCTCAACTGATAGTGCAAAGACACCACAAAGACACAGGTTCTGAAGCAGAAGAGAAGGTAAACACAAATTATTATTTATGTGTTTAGAGCAAAAATTAGTTTGGTAGAGAGCATCTTATGTCTGTTTTATTTCCATATCCCTCAGACTGACCATGGGATGCCTATCAATTAATTCATTTAGAAAGCCATACACCACAAGAAATAAATTATTTGTCCTCTGGAGCTTGTCACAAGGGGATTTTTAAAAAACCATTAAACAGAAAGACAACTGCTCATCTTCAAAAGATGAAAGGCCACTTCTTCCTCCTCAGCTGATAGTTTCTTAGTAATGATACCTACAATGGATGGTGTTTCACATATTATCAAGCATGTCCATATACAAATAACTTAGCCTCTTTGAACCTCACTTTTCTTATATGTGAAATTGGATTAATAAGAATGCTTTGGGAGTATTTAATAAGACAATGCACATGATGTGTTTAGCACTGTGCCTGGCACCCAGGACGTTTTCAGAATGGTCATAGTGGTGAGAATAGTGGTAGTAGGATCAGTAGTAAGAGTAACAGCTGTGGGAGCTGTTGATTTAGGCATTAGTAACAAGGCCTGGCAGAGTGAACGGGCTCTTTCGTGGTCACCCACAAAGGCAAAGATGGAGCTGTTCTTCAGACCCTGGCTATTTTCACTCCATGCCCCAAATTCTTCCTGCTGAATCACAGCTGTACTTCTGGGGCTCTCAGAAAGTGTCCTTAGCTCTCCTGTTGGCTTGATCTCCCTCCTGACAGTGGGCTTGTCTTAAGCAACTTCCATGCCCGGCATCTCCAAGCCGGACCCCTCCCCACCCTGACAATGGTTCAGTATTTCCAGAGCCCTAACAGGAACGGTATATTTACATGGATGCACAGGTAGTAAAGGGTTTACAGCACACACTTTGGAGTGAGCAAAGCCCGAGTCAGAAACCAGTTTTCTGTTTCTTATACCCTTGACATTGGCACATGGAATGGTGCTAATACTTGTTTCGTGGAACTGCGGTGAAGGTCGTTATATGAAGTAGCATCTGGAACAGCTGAGTGCAAGCACACAGTACCAGGCACACAGTGAGTGATAAATAAATGCCTATTTGAAGACGAAGTCTTACAAAAACAGTTGCTCTTCTGGGTCCCGATTTTTAGTCTCCTAGACTAAACATCTTCACTCTTTTCCTTCCTGCTCAGACCCAGACACATCACAGAATTATAAGAATACTAAAAACTCAGGGCTATCCTTACACAGAATTTTCCCTAACCCTCTTTCTTCTTTGAGCTCCTAAAGTTATTTCATAGAAAAGTGACCTTATTTTTAAATAGAGGGGGCAATTGAAAATCAGTGAACGGACCTACCCCCTAATGATTTTTTTCTCAGACATAATTATAATAATTAGCATTATAAAGTGCTAATTATCTTTGGACACAGAGGACCTGCACACCAGAGACAGAGGTCCGCATTAAGTAAAGTGGATTTCACTTTCTTTAGTTATGAGATTTCTCTATTTTTCTCTTTGTAATGATGCAAAAGATATTTAATACACCAAGCCTCATTATGAAAACTTTTTCCAGTTAAGCAAACTATCTGCTGGCCATCCACAGCCCGACTCCATACTGAACTTAGGGAGATACAAAGAATTGTTCCAAACTCCTCACTTTTTGTTAGATGATTGTTCTGTAGTTCTAGGCCAATACTGAGAACCTGGGAAGAATCTCAAACTGTAAATATCATGAGTTTCTTGTTAAGATGACAAATCATTCTTATTAACAAATGGATAGATAAAATCCTACCCTGAGCCTCTGTGGGCGATTGCTGAATGTGTTAGGTATGTACAAGCTCAGTATGTGGTACAAAGAATTTCAAGCTGAATGGCACTGAAGGAATCATCTATTCTAACCATTTAATTTTACAGAGGAGAAACTGAGGCAGAGACCTACTCCCTAAGAGAACCAGAATTGAAACTGTAGATGTGGATGTTTCCAATAGAATTTTTATCACACTGCATTGGGCTTTAAGTCAGAAATCTTCTTGTTAAGTAAAGTCAGGGTCATGTGTTAAAGTGTAAAAAAAAAAAAATTAGGACAAGTAATGAGGCATTGGGGTAAGGCTATGAAGAGTAGAACTCTGGACTCCCCTCTATCATCGGTTGTCTGCAATGAATAATTGTTAATAATATCTAGTCCTCACCTCATTAACACAGACATGGGATAGTGAGGCAGATTTTAGAGCAGAATATTAGTAATGCTGAGGTATACAGAGCCATGGACATTTTCTGAGAGCCCCAGAAAACCGTATAATTAGTTCATTCCCCCCAGTCCAATGTAGGCCCTCGTCTCCCACTTTAGCCTAGAGATACCCAGTCATCCCTGAGTGGGCCAGTCTCAACCGCCAACAGCTCTATGCAATTGGAAGTTCTCATCTGTGTCAGGTCAAAATCTACCCCCTTCAATGTCCATTCACAGGACCTGTTCTATATGTTGAAGCACAAATAAATAAGTAGGTCTCACTTTAAAAAATACTTTCAATTATTTAAAAATATGAACATAATCCCCTTAAGTTTTTGCCAAACTGGTGTTTCTCAAACTCAGCTATATCAGAATACCTTGAAGGGCTTGTTAAAACACCTATCGCTGGTCAGACTGAGAGAGGCAAATACTGGATTTCACTCACATGTGGAATAAAAACAAACACAAAGCAGAATCAGACCTACAAATGCAGAAAACGCACTGATGGTTGCCAGAGGGGACGGGAGTGGGAGGATGGGCAGATGGGTGAAGGGGAGTGTACAAGTACAAGGCTTCCAGTTAGGGAATGAGTAAGTCACTGGGATAAAAGGCAGGGCACAGGGAATAGAGTCACTGAGACTGTAACAGCATTGTATGGTGACAGATGGTAGCTACACTTGAGGTGAGCACAGCAGAACATATAGAGAAACTGAACTACTCTGTTGTACACCTGAAACTAATGTAACTTTGTGTGTCAAGAATACTCAAAAAAAAAAAAAAAACAAAACAAAAACCCAAACAAAAAGCAACACTAAATCCCCACCTATTGCTCTCCCCCATCCTCAGAGCTTCTGATTCGGTAGGTCTGGAGAGGTACCTGTGAATTTGCATCTCTAGCAAGTTCTCAGGCGATGCCCATATGCTGGTCTGCTCACACCTTGAGGTCCGCAGCTCTGTCAGTCCTCTCTGTTATACCTTTTGAGGCATGTTTCCTAATCTGATGTCATTCCATTTGTCCTTTTTTGAATGCTTTAGAAATTTGGCTGTTATCTTTTTTATATTTGTTCAGGCTTTCCTTAGTGGGCATATGTGACTTTTCTTGAGGAAAAAAAGTGCATTTTTCTGGAAAATAAAGTTAAATGAAAGTGTAATTACCAATATAAAGCAAGATGACTAAAAAGAATCTGTCTCATTATTATGTTTTTATAGTTTATATACAGATTATTTGAACTAGAATGCATTTGCTAAGTCATTTATTTCTATTTCCATCACTGCACAGTGTGGTGATTGGGGAAAAAGATGCCTTTTTGGTATTAACTTTATTTTCACATTCTGGAGTTTAGGGTAGCATGAGAAGGCCTAAATTTGTAAGCAGAAGGCCTGATTTCACAATCTAGATATCTGGATTTCATGGACACTGTGATGTAGTTTGACTGCGTGTCTTTGGACAACTTTTCAGTTTCCTCATTTTTAAACGGCAATAAAATAGCAACGGCTGCCTTTTATTCTCCATACAGAAGTAAGAGAAAACATAACAGCACTTGTATATCTATGAATGCTTTGCAAATTTTATTATCTCTAATGTTTATTCACATGGCTACTGCTTTCATTTTTTCATCTGGAATTCCCTTTTGTGAGAAGAAAAGAAGTGTAAGAATTTATTTTGCTTATAAGTGTCTTTAGACATGAGCCCCTCCACCCACTGAGCACATTCTACCTTATGTCCCCTAACGCAAGTGAACTTCTAGTTAGACCAAGTTAGTGATGGTGCACTGTCTCCAGAGAACGCCAAACCTATGGTCCACGAACACATGCGGTCTGTGCGTGTTAGCTCCTCTGATCAGACAGTTGACTTGAAGATTCCCCCTTGGAGGCCACAGACAGTGCCTGTTTTCACCCAAGTTTTAAATGTATACTCTTTGTTAAGAAAGAGTGACAGGGAGGGTGCCTGGGTGGCTCAGTCAGTTGGACGTCCGACTCTTGATTTCAGCTCAGGTCATGATCTCGGGGTTGTGAGACTGAGCCCCGAGTGAGCTCAATGGGGTGTCTGTTCGGGATTCTCTCTCTCAGTCTCCCTTTGTCCCTCCCCCTGCTCACTCTCGCTCTCTCTCAAATAAGTAAATAAATCTTAAAAGAGAGAGAGAGAGAGAGAGTGACCATGACTTGATATAATTCCTCCTCTACGACTGGGGAAAAAAGACTAACTTTCTAAGAATCTGACCTCCAGCTGAAGCTCCGATTCAATAAATCATAGGACAAGTTTTGAGGGACAAGTTTTGGACAGGACTGAGGTGGTTTTTTAATACTCTATATAGACTTTTACCAATTATTGAAGAAAAGAACACAGGGAGAAAATTTGCTGAATCAACTGAATATTCACAGAGGTGGTACTGACATATCTCACATAACAACTTTCCAGGTACCTGCTCTGGGAAAGGTCTACCATTTATTTTCAGACAATTCTCTTTTATTTCATATAACCACTTTTTCACCAAAATGACACTAAATATGCTATAAGATGTGATATTTTGACATTACTGTTTTAGAGAAAGATACTCTCACCAACCTACTCTGTAAGAGTTTCTACTCTGAGAAACCCGTGTGAATTCTTTAAATTGCTCCAGTGCTTGGCTGAGCCCTAAATATGTGCTGTACCCCAAGTGAGAAGGCTGGAGAGATGGTATCTGTGCATCTCTTTATTCGGCTGTGTGTCCTGTTTCCATTCGTTTTGAAAGGCTCTCTTTCTTAGTCTTGTTTTGCCTTGAAATTTTTTTCTTCTCTGTGCTAAAACTTTATTTCTATCTAGTTTGACCTCAAGGAAACCATCAGCTCACGGAAGGTTAAAAAAACAATTTATGAAGAAAGTGATGCAGAAAGAAAAATGCATTTTCCAAAAAAATAACTCCTTTGGAGCCCTTCCACAGTACCTACTACTTTCTGTTGTCTTTTTTCTAGATTGAATGTCACAAACTTTCAACTCATTACATTCTCAGTACAGGCTGTACTTAACTAAGCTTCATGTTATTCTTTGTTATTTATACAAGCTTTTTTCCATGTTCAACTGATGTCTTCTTCAACTGAGTTCTCCTTTTGATTGTTATATTTTGATACAAATTGATCATCGATGTAAAGAACTCAATTGATATATTTTGGATGTAATGGGTTGGGATGGAACACATTTAAAATTAAAAGAAAACTTTTTTCATTTAATAGCTTCTCCCTTGGAGATAAAGTTTTCAGGGATACATGAAAGCCATTAAGCCAGGCATTCATGTACATTTAAAAATTCACAGCAAAAAGAAGTGACAGTATACTCCAGCAGAGGGATGGAAGTTTGAACCTTAGTTGCCTGATTCCTGGGACAAATCAATTCTTTATTCTTGGATATTTTTCCAGGATGCCCCCTTTCCCTTCTAATCTCCAGGTCAATATTTATAGCTGAATGATTCTCAGCTCTTTAAAAGACGGGCTGGCTGAATCAGTTGCTGTCTCAGACAGACTTTAAATGTATTTTCAGCATGCCTTCAGACAGTTACTTTTCCTCTGTTCAATTTTGTTCATCTTCTTACTTAACTTTTCAAGTGCTACTGTTTCCTTTTTAAATGTGGTATTGAGAAGCGCAAACATTATTGGAAGAGAGAGTCTTGCTAGCATAATTGTGCATTATCTTCCTTTTATATTGCAGATGGAAAACATTAAATCTAGGGGGAATAGAAATCTGCTCAATCAGATAATGATAGTACAATTTCCTTTAAAAATACTTACCTGTGGAGAAGAAAAGTACTGATTTTTTAAGGTGGCAACTTTCCATCATTTTTAAAAAGAGCCAAATGACACAGGGAGTTAAAATTCTGTCTTTTGGGAGCCAAACTTCCTTGCTGATGCTACTCCTTTCCCTCTTGCAATTTGGTATTTTAGGTAAGGATTTGGGTGGGGTGGGAGGAGGGAGTACTCCTGTAGAGCAGTATATCATAATTTGGGGATTCGTAGAGTACTTAGAAAGCACACAGTGCTCTGTCCCATGTCTTATATTAAGTTTTAGTAACAACAATTTCTCACAAAAATTTTTAACAGCTTTATTAAAGGATAATTGATAAAGAGTAAACTTCCTATATTCAGTGTGCAATATGATAACTTTGATCTATGTAGAAATCCATGAAACCATCATCAAAATCAAGATAATGAACATGGTCATCCCCAATAGTTTTTGCAGTCCTTGACCCTGGTTGGAGATAACTATGTATCTGCTTTCTGTCCTTACAGATTAGTTTATATTTTTTAGAGTTTCATTTAGGTGGAATTATACAGTATATAGTCTTCATTGTCTGGCTTCCTGCATTCTGTGTCATTATGTTTTAGAATCATCGAGATTATTGCTAGTATCAACTGTAGTCCGTTCATTTTTATTGTTGAATAGTCTTGTGTGGACGTGTGCTTTCATTCATTTTGGGTAAATAAATAGGAGTGGAATTGCTGAATGGTTTGGTAGTTGTCTATTTACTTTTAAAGAAATCACCAAACTACCTTCTAAAAAACACCTTCTGAAAAAACAAACACAAAGCAGGACAAAGTACTTTAAATAATGGTTTTTAAGACAGTGAACAAGGTGGGCAGGTATTTTGGTCCCTCTTACTCCATTTTGGCCAGAAGCAGAACAATAATTAATTTTAATGAAGAAAAGAAATAGTCAAGGAGAGCTTGAGATTTCATTTTTTTTTTCAAAAACTGCATGAAACTTTAGTTAAAAGGGATAATATCTGAAGTATTAGCCAAACTGGAGTTTTACTCCACTGCCATGTTCACAATGGTTCATATAGAGATCTAGAATTTCATATGGCTGCAAAATTTTGTGATTTGACAAATGATAATTTTCATTATAATGATAATTCTGATTAATTCCAATCTTCAGAAATATAAACTTTGCCAGGTAAAAAGGGAAAATTTTCTTTTGTGTAATAATTTCCAATGTAAAGCTATTTTAATATACTAACACTTCAATTTCCTGAGTCTTTCTTCCAAACTGGAATCCTTGTAGAAGTCTTTGAAAAATACTTACATCGAGCATTCTCCCTTCTCTGTAAAATATGGTTCTTACAGAATACAGTTGTTTCTTAGACATGAAAATTTGAAACTCTAGCAGTTAGAAGGAAATAAAATCTAGAGAGCTGGGCTCATCCGAGCTTTAGGGAGAAGTGGCTAGCTTTGAAGACCTCTGAGAGGAAATGACTGGATACTTGCTGGAGAAATGGCTGTTACTTAGCTCATCCTCACAGTGAAAACTCATACATGTGTGCAATAGAAATGCTAAGGATCTCCATTACAGGTGTATACTGTACTACATGACCTCTTATTAGCTCTTTATGATATTGACTCTTCATTGCCCTCCCTAACCCTTCTCACTCCTGCCAAAAATCCCACAACCAAATCTTTATTTAATTTCCAGGTATCCATATCTTTTCGGATAAGATTTACTTGTCTGACTACTCCTAGAATTATTTATCTAGCCCAACACTGCCACACCCTTCATGTTCAATCTTGTCTCTATAAAGATGGTGATTGCTAATTCAGAATGCAATCTCCAAAGATGAAATCAGCTCCATCAACCCAAATAGCTGTCTCAAAAATCCCTAAAATCATTTTTGTTCAAGGCTTGACATGTTGTCTTCCTCAGCCCAGCCATGTGTCCATCATAAGTCCCATCAAAGAGCTGACTGTTTTCTCCACACTGTTTTGAAAGTCTAATTTAAATGTTAACCAGCCCAGCAGTAATACAATTCGGATTGTTAACAGCAACCTCCAGACTCAGAGACAGTTCAAATGACCATTATCTGGAAAAATGAGACAGAGTGAAGAGCTGTTTCTTATTATGATGCTTAATTTACAAATTAAAAGCTCCTCAAACCCTCATTTCAGAGCTAGCCCTATTTGGGGCAGTGGTGATGGATAACAAACATTATTCTAAATAATAAAATTGTTTTAAAATATAGGAAGACAAAATAATTATACTTAAATTGACAATTTTTTTCAATTCCTTAAAACTTTCACCACTATGAAGTGATCAAAATTGTTAGGGGCATTATATTAGTCTATAAATAAACATGTGAAATAATATAATATTTACTTAATTTACTTTAAAGTTTTCCTTAGCTATCACTGCCTAGAGTTTATGCCAAGTCCATCTTTCTAGATTGTAAGAAAACATCTGCCTTTAAACATGTAGAGAAGTAGAGGTATTCAAGATTGGCATCATTAACTCTTATTAAATATTAACATACATGTATTACATATATATGTATGTATTTAAGAACTAAGATCAAATGGAATGTCAAAGATTATGAATAATGATTCTTGCAGATTGCTGGTCTACAGAGGCTCAGAATTATTATCATCTGAGGAGAGTTTGTCAGACCAGTGCTTTTCAAATTTCAGGGATTGATACATTTAATTTTTGTGATAGACAGGATCTAAGGTGGCCCCCCCCCAAGTCCCTTCCTCTTGGTTAACGCCCTTGCATAATTGCTTCCATTTGTGTGTGTAGCGGACCTATGATGTGCTTCTAACAGAGTGTGGTAAATCTCTCAGGGCATTTGTGATTCCGTGTATGTGATCATATTATGCGATTGTAGAACTTGTTTTGCAAGGAGATTTGTTGTCTTGCTGGCTTTAAAGAGCAAGCTGCCATGTTGTGAGCTTCCCTATGTAAAGGGTCATGTGGCAGGAAACTAAGGGTAGCCTCCAGCCAACAGCCAGCAAGAAACCCAGCCCTTAGTCCAACAAGCCCACAAGGAACTAAGTGCTGACAAAAACCAAGTGAGCAAGGACATGAGTCCTTTCCCAGTTGAATCTCATGTGAGATCCCTGCCCTGGCTGACATGTTGATTGCAGCCTTACAGATGACTCAGCCAGGCTATACACAGATCCCTGACCCACGGAAAATGTGACAAAATAAGAGTGTGTTTTTATAAGCTGCCGAATTTGTGGCAATATCGTTACACAGCAACAGGTAATTGATATAACGAGTTATAGAATAAATTTGGTAAGTGGCAATCTACAATTTAAAAAATGAAATAGAATAGAATAGATGAATAGAACCGAATGAAGTATAAGCCTATTTCATTAAAATTTTACTTTATTTATATAGTATACATACATATATTGACATAGGGTCACAATATAAATGTATTCATAATGTGGGTTGTAGTAAAAAAATTGACAAAAATCTTCTGGAAGAGACCTTTTGTAGTTTTAAAGGTATATATTCTCAATCTATGAACACTTTACAAGGC
Organism: Zalophus californianus; assembly: GCF_009762305.2. Classification (NCBI taxonomy): domain Eukaryota; kingdom Metazoa; phylum Chordata; class Mammalia; order Carnivora; family Otariidae; genus Zalophus; species Zalophus californianus. The sequence goes on from NC_045595.1 coordinate 83,523,569, forward strand.
CTGTGAATGCTGCAGAAGCAGGAGGATAGGAGCGGCCAAGGAGAAAGTACAAGTACATCAGGAAAGGGATTTGCAAATGGCCAATGTCTGCAAATTGGGAAACCCTTTTCCAGACCAAACCTTGGTTTACCAAAGAACTAGAAACTCAGGGGGTTAAGTCAGAGAGGTTAAGACTTGCCTTGCTCACTGCCTTGCATGTGGGATCAAACACTGGAGAAGAAGAATGAGCCTTTGCTCAAGTTTACGTAAACCATAGACTCTCTTGAGTTAAAGAAGTTACACTGGTAGGGAATGTGTACGTGGTTGTGATGTGGCTAAGTGTCTGAGGGGGGTTGTGTGGTGTATGTGTGTTTCCTGGTGGTTCCCATATCAGACATTGTGCTAGACACAGCCAACGAGACAGTTAAGGCATATCTCTTGTCCTTTCAGAGTTTATAGAGGAATAGATCATAATAGTTAGTCATAAACCCCAATAATCAATAAATTGGTGAAATTATTGATTATTAGAAGGCTCTTTTGAGAGTCGTGTAAAAGATTCAAAAGAACGTTGACTTTCACATTAGAAGATGTGAGGTCACATTTTAGCTCCACTTTTTGCTGGTCTTATGATCTTGGACAATGAAACCTCTGTGAGCTTCATTTTGCTCATGTATGTAATTAAGATCTGAGTCCTTTCTTCACTGAACTATGTATAGTCAGGCTTCTCCAGAGAAACAGAACCCATAGGATATATATATATATATATATATATATATATATATAAAGAAATTTATTTTAAGGAATCAACCCACATGATTATGAAGTAGGTCAAGTCTAAAATCTTCAGGGTGGGACCACAGGCTGGAGACCCAAGGAAGAGCCAGTGCTGCAGTTTGAGTCCAAAGGATGTCTGCTGCACAAATCCCTTTTGCTCAGGGAGGGCCGATCTTTTGTTCTATTCAGGCCTTCAACTGATTGACCAAAGCCCACCCACATCATAGAGAGGAATATGCTTTATTTTAAAGTCCACTGATTTAAACGTTAATCTCATCCCAAACAACTCTCACAGAAATATCTAGAATAATATTTGGCCACATCTCTGAGTACCATGGCCCACCCAAGTTGACACATTAAAATTAACCATCACACATTCACCCCCTGTTAACATGGCCCCCATACGCATCTCCTTAAACTGAACTTCACCTCCAGATAAAGGTCATACCTCCACCTGACATGATACGACTATCCTGTGTGCAGGTGAAAACACATTAATCCTTTTTTCAGAAGAGGATGTAGAGTCGTTGGATGATGTTTACCTCTCTCCTTGATATCCCAAAACCTAATACTATAATATTGATATCCCCAAACTAAATACTATGATGTAAAGTTAACAGCACTTCAATACTATGATATAAAGTCAGCACACCTTATGTTAGATAATAAGAGTATAAGAGAGGGAAGAAAATAAAGATGTTATATATATATATGAATATATAAAATATTTATAAAATATATAAAAACATAAATATAATAAAACATATATTTATATACCACTGGCCCTTGAATGATGTGGGAGTTAGGGGTGTAAACTCCCCCACACAGTTGAAAATCCCTGTATAACTTTTGACTCCCCCAAAACTTAACTACTAATCTGGAAGCCTTACCAATAACATAAACAGTTGATTAACACATAGTTTGTATGTTCTATGTATTATATACTATATTTTTATAATAAAATAATCTAAACAAAAAAATGTACACTTACAGTTCTGCACTGTAAAAAAAATCTGCATTAAGCTGACTCATGCAGTTCAAACCCAAGGGTCCAAGGGTCAACTGTATAAGTGTGTGTGTGTGTGTGTGTGTGTGTGCATATAGTAGCTAGATTTTCCAGCACATGGCATATTGTTATTAAATGCTGCTTCTTCACACTGTACTTTGATCTAGGATCAGTCTCTGCTACCTAGTGTCATACATTAACTGTGGTAAGAATTAGCCTCTGTACAAACGTGGGCATAAGAATTTGTATGTGGTATGTGCTCACACATTTTGGTAAATAATAAATTACGTGTGCAGTAATTAGGTGCCTGTTTCTTTTATATAAAAGATCATCTACTTAATTTTTTGCATTTTAGGCCAGGGCACACAATTGTAGAATTCTTGGCAGAGGAAATCAGGGTTTTCTATTTTTAAGAATCTAAAACTAAATTTTCAAAAATTCTGCCTGCACATAATGAAATAGGCCCAAAAGGCTGCATGGGAATTGGGCACCTATCTGAATTATTTGCCCTGAAGTGGTGGTAATGATGTGTGTGTGTGTGTGTGTGTGTGTGTGTGTGTGTGTACATATACATATGTATGTGCATAAAATAACTCACTTTTAAATCTCCTGCAATTGATACCTGAAACTTTATGTAATTCGCTCAATGTTCAATCTAACTATATATCCACAATTTAATTGAAAATCCTGCCAACATTATGTACGTTACCCCCTGCTCTATCCTAGCTAATCTGAAAAATAAAGAAAAATATTGGACTTTGAGCATTTAATCCAGACACAGATAAAGAGCTCTACCACATACATTGCATTTATATTCTCCTTTCCACTTATAAAATGTCTTTTCCTCAGTAAGGCAAGAGATGCATGTCTATGTTAAAATTCTAGTTCTACCTTCATAATACTCTTCCTAATTCTACTCTGAGTATAATAGGTAGCAAATATTTTTTCTATTAATTAAAGTCCTTCACTTTGGGGATGAATTTTTTTGAAAGCTCTCCAAGCCTCTCGTGCTCTTTAAAAAATATCTTCTCCCATGGAAATGTTTGATTCACTACTTGATACTATAAAAATTAAAAAGTACTTACTCAAACTCGTTTATTTTGTCCTTCCTTCTCCAGTGCCCATTATTCCCCTCCTCCTAGGCTCAAGCAAATATGATGAGGGGAAGCAAAATGTCACTCATGCACCTGCACAAGAGTCTATGGAAACTCTTGCATACCAAGAAGGTTAGTCCACATTGTAGCTTTCCTCCCATCCAAAATTACAATAATCAGGATGGCTAATGATTGGGAATTTAAATTCTGCTTTCTTATTTCCAATCGTTATGCTAAGATCACAGAGATAAATAAACTTTTAGCAGTGTGTAGGGAAAGAAAATCTTTTCAAATTCACCAATCACGTTATTCTAAATCCAATCTTCCTGTGCCTTGCAAAATCAGCTATATCTGGTTGTTTTCACAATTTCCTGATTAAATCTGTCAATAGATTTTCTGCTGCTCATTCCGTTATTTATCCAGAGCATTAATGAACTTCTCTACTTCCTGTGGATCCATAAATATTTCTATTTTATTATCAAAAACAACCCTTAATTGGACTAAAAATAGGATTGTAGATCTATCCGCTCTGCCTAAGTAGTGAATTAACTTTTGTGGCTCCAAAGTCACCATTTATTTTTTCATCATTCACTGCTATTTATTGCATGCCTACCACACGCCAGGCACCGTTCCTGGGGCTCAGGATTAAATGGTGAAAAAGGCAAGCAGGGCCGCCGCTCCCACAGATGTTAGATTCAGTGAGAGAGATAGTTAAAAAACATGTCACCAAATAAAGCAGAAACTTCTTATGATGAAAAGTTGTACAGGAATACAGAACAGGGAAATCTGGAATGTGGTGACTAAACGGAGGCAAGGAGAAATGTGTGCCAAAGAAGAGGGGCCCAGGAAGTCCTCTTGGAAGAGCTAACATCTGAACTGCTGTCAGAATAATGAAAAGGAACTGGCCAGGCACAGATCCAGGGGAGAGATTTTTTTCAGACAGCAGGAACAGCAGATGCAAAGGCTCAGAGTCAGGAAATTGGTGTGTTTGGGGACACTGAAAAAGACATGTGATTGGATCTAAGTAAACAAGTAACTGCAACTAACGTGACATTGGCAATGTTCCCACGATCTGTCTTCAATAATAATGGCTAAAATGTACTGGGCTCTCTGTATGAGCCAAAGACCAGGAACATTCATTCGTTACCTCAATCAATTAAAAAATAACCGCATAAGGAAATTAACTTTTATTATTTCCATTTTCCATTAAACTGAAGTTCAGAGAAGTGAGTGACTTGCTGAAGGCTATTTATCTAGTAAGTGGACCAACTCAAACTGAACCCAGCCCAGTTCCTTAACCAGTAAGTCACAGTGCCCACCTTACCTCTTTCCCACTAATAATTTGGACTATTTTTATCTTGATTTATGAATTACTTTTGCAAGTAGCATTTAGCCACTTTTGTTTCAGGACTACTATACACAATAACGTCAGTATCTGTGTAATACTTTACCTACTAGGTAGGAGGCAGTGATATGCTGGTAACTGCCGAGCAACTAACCCCCATCTTCCCCCAAGAAAGCCCTGATTTGTGGCATTTGTTGATTTCCATAGTGTAAATACTCCCACAATGGCCTATTTCAAGTTAACAATGAGTCATCTGCTAAATGTGCAATCGAGAAGAGATGTGCCCAATCAGCTCCTATGAGCCAGAATGAATGGGCTCCAATATACCACTGCTAGGAGATGCCCAATAAATATTCATTTGAAAGAAAGCCTACCCATAGGAAAACAGTTTGGAATCCCTTTGATGAAAGTCAGAATCACAAAGGCTAAAACCAATTGCATTTTATTACTTTCCATCTTCTAAATTTACTAGTTGGGAGAAAGGTAGGAGGCCTTTCATGGAAAAAAAAAATGGATGTCTTTTCCCCTGATTTGTGCCAGTTGAGAGTTTTATCACTGCCGCCTGAAACGTTTCGCCATTGAGTTTGCTCATCGTTGAGCACATCATCTTCTTGAATGTAATGTACACAAATGGTTATTTCAAAATGAAGAGGCACAGCACCTTAGGCACCTATATAAAAGTTCAGGATGGTTTTGCTAATTGAGAATTTAGGAGACCAAGCCCCTGGATGCAGCACCTGAGGAATTGTTTTACAACATGGAAGCCATTAGACAATATGGACCTTCTATGAATGAGCGGGAATCCTTGCGGTAGGGGTGGAGAAACTGCCTTCCAAGTGCAAATTCCAATGTGGAATCACCAGATAATAATTCATGACAGAGATACAACATATGCTCTCCTGATAGAGTGGGAGTTACAGGACACAGAGAGCAAGTAAGCAGCAGAAACTCCGTGAGTTACGGCACCTCATTGCCATTATAAAACATCTTTATTGGGAGGGAAAACGCAATATTTTGGTAGAAGGAGATGAAGGAGGTAGTCTGGATTGCTCACTTATGGTAGAATGTGCAATTTTACAGCTGGGATATGCCCGTCTGCTCTGTTTTCCTTGACTCACAGCCTATCCTGAGCAGGCGTTGAGTATACACACTTTAATCCGCAAGGCAATCAAGGTGCTTAGGTAGAACCTGGGACATGGAGAATTTTATGAAAGCGGAGCCTATATTTTCTACATGAAGTTCTCAGCACCATCCTCTCCATCTCTTTTTAAGCGTTAATTTGACTTGCGCTACTTCTAGGAAGCTGTGTTAGTGGTCATTGTGTGTGCGTTCTTGAGGCAAGTGGATTGATTCCCGCCCCCCCCATATAAAACACTTTGTTGTTGTTGTTGTTTTACTGTTCAAGTTTGGAAGTGGCTGCCATTTCATTTTCTCAGCAAAGTCTCAATGCTAAGAACACATCATTGGAGTCAGGTGCAGAAGCCTGGTGCCCTCGGATCCTTGAGGCTTAGAGCAAATGTCTGCTTTACTTTCCCAGTGTCAGAGAAGAGGGCAGCTTATAAAGTCATCAGGGAGTTGCAGTCAATCTGAAGTTTTAGAGCTGTAAAGAAATTGACCATGCAAATCCTTCAGTAAGTGTAGTGTGGGAGATTCCCACCCCCCCCCCCCCCAGGAGCAAGGGAAGGGAACTCATACTCTCTCCAAAAAGTTTTCAATCTAGTGTTTCTGCATTTTTTAAAATTCTTTCTCATGAAAGGATAAGTTAAAAGAGTTGAACCCTTTATCTGCTTGGCAAATCAGAATATCAGAATAACATGAGGAAGGTTGATAGCCAAAGATAGGAGTCACGGAGAATGGAGATGAAAATGCATGATATTTAGAAGTCTCTAGTCTACCTTATCATTTTCATCAAAGAGAATATAATTCCTCTATGCAAACATATGAGTGAATTCCTATATTCATTCTTTCTTAAATCTCCTGCTTGTTTTGTTTAAATGTTCCTTTAAAATATTTTGAATCTCAATCATATGTTGAGGGGTTTTTGAAAGCTGAGAGGTCATCAATTTCATGATTTCAGTGATATGACTCTGGAATGTCATTATTTTCCTCTTATAAATTTGATCACTAAAAAATCCCATAAAATGGTCATGGTGATTCCCTGTAAGGTAGTCTCCTAACATCTAAGTTTAGAAAGGAATGTTTCAAGGGGTACTTTATGTTGATACACATTGCTGTGAAGTCTTCTTTATTTGTTATTGTCTTTTAGAAAGCATGAAAATGTTTTTTCTATTTGGAGTTGTTTTCAGGAAATATGATGGACTCTTGTCTCTCTCGATACCTCCTGGCTACACTCACTTTCTATGCTATTTGTGTATCTACATTATTCATGCTTACAAACCCAGCTGTAAAATAAAAATAGAGTGAATGAATGAGTTCTAAGGATCAACATAAAAATACGGCCTGAACTCCAGCCAAACCTTGACTCTAACTTACTTTACCTAGTTCAACCCTTCCTTATCTCATCCAGAAATTCTGTTAGTCAAACTACTTCTCTTCTGAAAACCTGCTCAGCTGAAATTAGGTTTGATGCCCAGGACTTTTCTTAATTAAAATGATAAAATCTATAATATTCCATGTGTTCTGTATATATCCCCAGATTCCCTGTAAGACCTGGAAAGTTTTCATATCAATCAAAAATGAAGAAAAGTACCTTGTTCTGTTTCTCCATTTTTGAAATTCAGCCCCCTTTATTTTTATTTACTCACCGGTCGGGAAACGTTGTGTGGCTTTCTTTGAAGCCCTGAAAAAATTAATACGGAATGGCCCCAACTTCACTATGCTAATATTCTGGGAGGCACCGTCCTCAGAGACCATCTTAGGCTGGCAGCTGCTGTTTCTGATGCTGGTAAATTGAAAAGCAAAATACCACCGACACAGCGAAAAAGCATGGTCAACTTTACATCAGACTTCATTGTTCCTGCTGTAATGCGCTGCTTTCCACACATAATAGTGACTGAGCTGGGTGATCCTTTTCACTTAGGGGAAAAAACGTTTCTAAACTCATTTTGTCAGCTCCAGAGTTTCCTATGTCTAAAACAGAGAATTATATATGTGACAGGGCTCAACACTGGGACTAAGAGATCGCCTAAACCTGGAATGAAAAACATATAGTTTTCTGGCAATTTGAGCCCTTTGTAAATTTTCCTCTCAAGCTGATTCACATGGCTGAGTAGAAAAATGTGTATTCCTCATTGAACTCCAACCGGCAGCTTCCTAGCTTTCTGCCGTCAGTTGTAGTGAAATCATTGTCAATTAATCAACTGGAAGAGCAAACACCTGCCCAATTTATTATTATTTTTTTACAAGTAATTAGGGGGTCCAATAAAGCAGCAGGAGTAGATACATTTTCAGGTAAAAGCGTATGTCAAAACCTGCATGTTTCTAAGCAATCCCACAGCAGAGAGAAAGAGAGACAGAGACAGAGACAGAGATATATATATATATATTTCTTTTGACAACAAACAACCACAAACAAATTCTGAAATGTGGAACAAAAAGGCTTGTCAAGCAACGATCTTTATTGCCTAGGATCCCAGCACCTGTGAGTATATTTAAGAGCATTACGTGTGACAGATCTATGTAGGTCACAGTTGTGGAGGTAGCACAGGTACCGTTGGCCGGGGTACAGACAATGAGCTTGTATCCACCGGTTTTATGTATATTTTGTAAGCAAGACAACAGAGACAGACGGAATTTTGTCTCTTCTCCAGAGAGAGGGAGAGGGAGAGGGAGAGAGAGAGAGAGGGAGACAGAGAGACAGAGGGAGAGACAGAGAGAGAGAGAGCAGGAGAGAGGGAGAGAGAGAGAGAGAGAGAGAGAGAGCGAAAAGCAGCCGGGTGGCAGAAGCCCATGTACACTTGCACAAAACAGGTGGTGTTCTAGTTAGGATGCCATATTTGCTATTTAGGGTTCTTGTGATCTCTGGAAGATGGGTAAGCTATAGGGTGCGTAGGATGAATCTACACAAAGCATCCCTAGCGCTCCAAGCCTACAGGCTCCGAGCGACCTGGCACTCCACATACCGAGATGGGTTATCTCAGCAAGCCTGCTACAGAGTCTCTGTGAAATTTGGGTTACCACATTTAGCTGTGGGATTACAGCACATAATACCACAGATAGGAGATAATGCCTGAGGCGTGCGGCTGTGGCGATGTAAGCCTCGTAAGGCTAATTATGGCAGATTTGGGGGTTGGGGCAGATAGAGGGGAGGCAGGACGTGGAGTGGGTAATACAGCGTGGCTTGTGGCTCGTTAGTGGCTGTCATGGCATGCTTGCCCCCACAGCCTGGTACTCCACCTACCCTGACAACCCAAACAAAGCTATAAAATGTCATTCTGTGCTTCCATCCTTTCTGGGGCAGACAGCAATAAATCAGAATTTATTTTTCTCAATAGGAGTCCAACAGCACATAAAAAGAGCAGAATTTATTTTTATTTTTTCTCTTACTTTTCACTGTCTTTTTGGAGGCTGAAGTGATAGGTTAACATTTTCTCTCTGATGGCACTGTATGAATTTTTTCTTTAATGATTCGTGTTCGCTGCGTCCAGTGGCCAGAAGCTCTCAAGATATTTGTGAAACAAGTTGTCACCTCATGGTACCTCACCAAAACTTTCTTTTTTCACATTTTTTTGTTAGTGAGCTTTATTTCTCACTGTATTTCTGTTGAATAATCTCCCCAACACTTGGACAAGTCCTGGACAAATCTGGTAGAGTTCAGAATAAAACTGAACTGTGGTGGGTGATAATTCTTGCTAGTCCAGCTATCTCAAATTTTGAACCTGTTCACATTTCCCGTATCTCAACATTTCCTTCTGATTGACAAAGACCATTCAAATGCTCTATCAACTCACAAAAGCCATTACCTCGTCTCAATTTTCTCAAAAGGAAACAATGCTTCTCATTATCTATGCTCTACTCTTATAACAGTTGTTAGGAAGCTCAAATGTAAAAGGTGTTTCTCCCATAATTGAAGTACTTCCAATGTACAACTGTATTGTACTCTCTCCTCCCTTTCTTCTAGGTGCAACTCTTCTTGATCTTGGAAAAAGGCACAATGAGATTTGGAACATCTGAAAGACATAAGTTGTCCAGAAAGTCTTAAGATATAGTCTGAAAAATACTAGATATGGTACTTATTAGTGCTATTCATGGGTTATTTTAGGATCTCTGCATTTTGGGCACATATTAAGATTATTATTTCCTGGGCGCCTGAGTGGCTCAGTTAGTTAAGCGACTGCGTTCGGCTCAGGTCATGATCCTGGAGTCCCGGGATCGAGTCCCGCATTGGGCTCCCTGCTCAGCGGGGAGTCTGCTTCTCCCTCTGACCCTCTTCCCTCTCGTGCTCTCTCTCTCTCTCTATCTCATTCTCTCTCTCAAATACATAAATAAAATCTAAAAAAAAAAAATTATTATTTCCTGCCCCCTTGTGTTTGCACAGAGCCATCTGACTAGTTCTGCACAGTTAATCATGATCAGAAGGGCTGCGAGTCACCTCTGATCCAGGGCATTTAATGGTTGATATATGTAGGAGATTTTTCAGAGCTTTCTCTTTTTCTTCTAGCATGGCAACTGGCCCACTTCATATGCTAGCTCTTCCTTCAGGTTTGGTCCATGAGTAACTGTGATGAACACAACACTCCTGCTGATCCCTAAGGACATGCTGGGCATGGACCATAAGCAGAAAGTCAATGTGTGTTGAAATAAACCATTGAGACTGGGAAGGCTCTTTGTTACCTCAGCCTAACCTAGCCTATCCGGACTGTTAAACTAGTTCTTGGGACTGCAGTACACGTGGTATGCAATGAAGGGGTGCCAGGTGAAACAAGTTTGGGAAAAGCTAGTTTGAACAAGTTGAAATAGGTTACCTAGGCTGTTTCAGATTCATTAATGGCCCGTGAATCTTCCTAAGCCTATTGTAAAGAAATGAAAGCATCCCAATACAGTACTTTCTATTTGAGGATCATCCCAAAGGACTCACGTGCCAAAGAATGCATGCCAACTCTCCGCCACCTCAGTCAGCCTTTGTCCTTCTGTGACGGCATCGGGACAGTCTTCCTCGCTCCTTGGTAACGCTAGCTCATGGCATGGTGCTGGTTTCACTGCAGTTCCACGTTCCCTGTAATCCATTTGCTTGAGGAAATCTATAAATTCATTCTCCTCTTGAATGTTAGCTAATTTCAAAGGCAAGTGTATAATATTTTGCACGTGGAGGAGAGAGCGGTGCTATTCTCTAGAAGGTGAAATATATATATATATATTTAAAACACGTAGACTTTGATATTTTTCTGGCTCACTAATTTCTTTTCTTTTTCCGATTAAAAAATACACCTCGTTTATGAGAAAAAATATATTACCATACATGCTACAAATAGAAGCCAACACACCAAAGAAAGTAACTGCTGCTAAAAGCTGGCTAATTGAAATGTAATTCATTAGTTTCAAACAGAAGTGGCTCTGCGTGTGCATGTGCGCACGCGCGCGCGCACACACACGATTACACACACATGTCGAATTTTGGCCTCATAACCCTTTCCAAGGTTGCATTTATGCTTCTTTATCTGGCAGTGTTTTTGCTGCACTTGAGAAACTGGAAAAATCTATTGTATTGAAAACTAAAGGTGGCCACTCACACACAAAGTCTGACTATGTTTTTTTCCGCGACTATTTTCTGCTGGGGGATGATTGTATAGACGCCAGCCTAACAAAGCATTCTGTCTGTCAGGGGTGTGCTGAATTTGGAGAGAGTGATCAGAACTTAATTCTCAAAATGTTACTCTGATGCAAATCGAGGGCAGTCTATTTCAAGAGACTCTAGTTTCTTTATTCAAAGTCACCCTGCATTTCTGGAGCTAATTTGGTCTGAAAAGTAACCAGTTAGGTGAAGAACCAAAGTGTTTCCAAGCCTCAGGCTGCAGGTGGCTGAGATAAAAGTAAATCCCAAGCTGTTAGAAGAAGAAAAGGAAGTGGAGGAGGAGGGAAAAAGTAAAATAAAGAGAGAAAAAAAGGAAATGAAAAGGAAGAAGGAAGAAAGGAAGGAAGGATGGAAGACAAGAAGCATGGAAGGAAAGTAATTCTGCTCCGGCGCTCATTTACTTTCTGAATTGACACACGAGCAGCCCAGATCTTATCAGATAATACACACATTTAGAAATCCGTCTGCACGTGTCTATGTTCCTACAGCCCATTCTGCCTAGCTAAAACAACATCTTTTTTTTTTCCCCGAAAAATCTGTTTCCTTCTTACATAGTCCAAATGTTAGAATGTGGTTTGAATTCTTTTTTGAACATTAATTTAAACAGTATGGGAATAGATCAGCCCTTATAAGTCTAAATAAAACTTCCTTCGACATATATAATATGGTGTGCTTATTTGGAGGCTAATGGAGCTGGAAAGAAAAAGTGGGAAAGAGTTAAATACAGAAAAGAGTAAGCTTCATGGGAGTTTTTTTCTTATAAAAATTTAATTGCTCCTTATTTTTTTTCCATCCAACCTATTTAGCAGAAATTTACAGCAAAGCTTTAAACTGGTTTTCATACCAGCATTCCAAATGTTCGGATATTTTGACCTGAATAGAAAAATGCAAATAACACAGTGCCACTTAGTGGAAAGGGAAAAAAAAAAAAAAAACCCATGTGGATGAGGAAGAAAGTCAACAGGCATCCAAATCGTTGCCTGGAATTATAGATACAAGTCATGTTTGACATTCAGATGCTATGCCTTTTGATGGCTTTCAATCACATTAAATTTCTACTGCCACAATAAGTAAATTGTGTCACATGCTATCACAACAAACATTTCCAAAAAGAGCATGGAGGAATCTATTCAATGCTGATAGTATAGAAATATTATAAACTCTATTCGCTCAAGGAGAGAAATTTTGGTAACTTCTTAAGGTGAGGCAGTCTCATAAACTGATAGAACCATATAATTTTTGTAGCTATATGAATTATAATCAGACACAGACCGTGCTCAACAGAGCAACTTTCTTCTCTGCATTAAGGCAGAAGTCACATTCTTAGGAAAACTGGCAGATCATTCACTTCCATAGTGTTTTGAGGACCTTGAGAAAGCCAGAACTGGGGTGGGACCACATCTCTCCAGCTTATGGTGGTGAGTCAGGGGCCAGGGCCACCAATTTCGTTTGCAAGCTAAATATTTTTTTTCCACTAATAATGAAAGTCACTCTCTAAAGTGAAGCTTTTTGTAACTATTGTCGCATCGTTCTTGGGGGTGAGTTTTGTAATGCCTTTAGGTGTCTCCCTGTGTACCTGTTAAATGTAATCATCCATCACGCTATCCAATAGCATTTCATTATTCTAATATTTTGCAAAATTCACAGCATGCATGGACAAAAGCACTGACTCTATTTATGTACATATAACTTGACACACCCAATAAAGAGCATCAAGGCGCTCTTTCCCTCTCCCACTCCCTCCTGTTCTCTGTTGAAGCTAGAGCTTATTTATCCAGCTCTGAAGTGCTCTCAAAGTCTGCTTCCTCCCACCGCCTCTCGGCTTCCCAGCACACTTATAAAAATGCTACCTTTGGATACTAGGTTTTATTTTTACAGCCCACCCCTGCCAGCACTCCGCTGTGACCCTCACGTAGGTAACTCAGCAGGATACATTCAGAAAGTCTGTGGTCTTCCATCGGGCCAAGTTATGATCTTTTAGGCTGGGTGGTGCTGAATGCAAATGGCAGCACTGATGGTTTTACAAGAAGTATTTGAGGCATCCTAGACAGCACTTGGGGAGTCAGCATGGAATTAAAGATGAACAGCATTCACAGCTCTTAATCAGAAGCTCTTTCTACAAGAAAAAAAGAGAAATTAAAAAAAATGTTCCTACATTACCTACAGTGTTGTTAATGTAACTTTCTATTTACATAATATGCAAAAAGGGCTGTCTGCAAACTGCAGTAATCTATATGGAATGAGGACAAAAGATACTGATTTCTCTAAAATGTTCTTGTTAAGGAATAATCAAGAAGTTAGAACCTCTAATCTTGCAGTCAAAGCAGAAGTTTGGGAGATTTTTTTCTTTTTTTCATTTTGCTCATGTATATATATTCACACGCACAGACGAGTACAGACAGATTTACAGATATCAAATATATCGTCTTTAGCATTCAGGAACTAAATTAAACTTCAAAGAAAAAGTTAAAGTTCCCAGTAAAAGAAACATTTATTCACTTTTGATTTAGCCTTAAGCACTTCCAGCAAGTTTGCTCCGAGATGTCGAAGGAGAAGTTAAGGGGGTGTGTGTGTGTGTGTCTGTGTGTGTGTGCATGAGCCTGTGTTCCTGCTTGTGTGAGAGGGAAAGAGACAGAGAGAGGGAGAGATGAGAAGGGGAGCAGGGAGGAAAAGGGAGGAAAGAAAAGATAGAGCAGACTGGACTGGACTGGACCGGGGAAGGGAGCACGCGAGGGAGGGGAAGTAAGGAGAGGTGGAAAGAGGGAAGGAGAGAGGGAAGGAGGGAGGGACAAAGACTTCCAGATGTTCTTTCTGCTCCCAGTCCCTGAAACTTCCAGTCTTTCAATCAGTGGGAGGTATATTTTACCATGAGTTAAAGCAACGCCTAAGGGAGCTTCTGGAGAAGGAAATTTCAAGGCCAAGGTTGTCTAAGAAAATGTCCAACTGCTTGTCAATTCCATCTTCCATCTCTAGATGAGGATAAGAAAAATTCTGGTTGACATCACCTGCGAGGGGACAACATGTAGGGAAAAGCACGTCTAGGGCAACACAACATTGAGCCAGTAGGGGATGACTGGATGAAGAATCAGTGCCTGGAAATGCATTTGCAAATAGCTAGCTAGTCGCCAATGCCGTTAAGAGCACTGTTAAACTGCTATCAGCAGAAGCTTCCCAGAGCAGGGATCCGGGATTCAACCAGCTGAGGGTCCCCAGAGGCCTTCGAATGTCTTACTGACCTCCATGTCCTTAGAGTCCAAAGGTGTGCTAATTTCAGGTGTAAACATGTAAATCATCAAAAAGTTTCAGACTGCCAAATGCATATTTTAGGACTAGAATGGCTATTAGATTTCCCTTGGAGCTCTTCATATACATCAATTAATCTGCCCATTGATCAATTTTACTCTGAAATAGAATGATAACTTTGAAAATTCCCACCATTGTTCAGGTTTTCTGTAGTGAAATTACAGCAGCAAAGGTTTCCAGATCCAAAGACCCAGGTTTGAATCCCAGATCTAGTTTGGACTAGCTCTGTGTCCTTGTTCAATTATCACATTACTCTGCACCTCCATTTTTTCCCTCCATAAAATAGGAATAGTCATGGAAACAATACCTCACGGAGGCTTCATGGGGGTCAAACACGAGCATCTTTGTGAAAAACCTTTCTCGGTTGTGACTAGCACTTCCACGGGGACTTTTAGCGATTTCTTTGTGTGTGAGGCTGATAACTGGTAACAACATCTCTGAAAATTGTCCATTTTAAAACTCTTTGTGCCATATGAGGTGGTCTAGAGTGCTGGGTCTCTTAATCAAGCTGTTATACAGGCCCTTATAGAGAAAACCCAGATCTCCTTCCAGAATAAAATGAGGTTTGACCTGCAGAATCCCTGGAGGAGCCTGTGTGGAGGTGGAGTGCCCTTGTCAGTTTTCCCAATGGAACATCTTATCTACCACCAACTAGTCCGGTTCCTAAAGCTCAGGACTTTTCTCAGCATCGCAGGGCTTTAAAATGAGACCTTTCTTCCTGCAGGTGCTGTTCTTAGCACTCCATATGCGTATTTAATCCTCCTGAAAGTCCTGCGTGAAAGGTTGTATACTGTTATCATCCCAATTGTACAGATGAGGAAACTGAGGCTTAAAAGCTTATTTGTCAAAGATCACCCAATTAGTGACAACAGAGGTCATAATTAGCCACACACCAGACTCTAAAGCCCATGTTTTTATCCACTTATCACAATACTTACTTCGTTTTCACTTTTCCCCCTCCAGGACCTAGCAAAGGCTTTGCCAGGAAAAAGAAAATGCAAAGGAGATATCAGAGACAAAATACTCTGGCAGGTGTCACAGCAGGTGCCACAGTGGGTAAGGCTCTAGGCTTCGTGTAGGCATTACAGTGCAGTAGCCTAGAGTCACAGTAAAGGGCACATGAGAAAGGGGGGTGGATGAGAGGAGACCTCCATGTCTGCTGCCGAAGGCTATGCGGGCAGAACAATGAAGGCCGTTTGAGATATGAAGGGCTACTAGATCAAGATTTGGAAACTGACTGCATTCTGAGAAGTTATCCCAGCTTTCTTATTTGGGTTGGGGGATCAGGGAAGATTTTACATCTGGTATGAGACAGTGATCGGAAAAGTAATAACAAAGGGGAGGCCGTTGTGTCATCTGAACACGAGATGGCTTGAGACCACAACATTGAGAGTGACATGGACTCGGGGTAGGAGAGGATGGGGAGTCTGTCTTCATATCCCTCCCTTTGTCACTTTATCCACACACCACAAATCTGTCATTCCATAAGGGAAAGGTCTAAGCACTATGTGGTGCTTGCATCAGATGTTTTTGGTATACTGTGTCATATGCCCTCAGCTCAGTTCTCCATCCATACAGCCATGGTGGGGGTTCTCTGCATGCCTGTGACTGTCCACCTCAGTCAGCCAGCTCAGCACCTCTCTATTTGTCTGTCCTTGGGCTTTACCTGAAGCCAAGAAAGTATGCTCAGAAGGCATGCAGATGGCCCCTGGACATGAGGGGGTTAACACCCCTCTGAACAAGCCTCCACTAATGAGGAGTGAGTGTTGGTGGATATTTGCCCAGGCTTCTGGTCCTTGGAGGGATGATTCTGATGAACTTTCTATACATTTCCTCACAAATTCCCCAGCTGGACTGAGCCCCAGTTGCTCACAGCAATAACCAGCTTGGTAATGTACAGTTTATTACTTGTGCTCTTGTCATAGTTGCCCATCTTACTCTCCCTGTTCCCTTAATCCTGCTTCCTGGGATCACTTCCCAAATAAATGACCTAAATCCAACTCTCTCTTTTGCCTCTGCTTTCAAAGGAACCCAAGCTAAGAGCTCAAGGTGTTTCTGTAGATTCTCTCTTTCCTACTACTTTTTACTGCCCCAACTTACTTTGGCTCTAATTTCTTAGGGGCAAATCCTGTTTTAGTTCTGAGAAACCCCAAAGCTACTGCCAATTGTTCTAACTGCAGGCAAGAATTCTGACCTAAAGAAAGGTAAATTTCACCCTGAATAATAACAATCTCCTTCCACCCAATGAAAGGAGCAGTTAAAATACTTTCAATTATTGGCTATTGCCTTTAAGACCCTTATTGACTCTCATCAGTGACAAAAGTTAACAATGGCTTTATTCAAAGGTATTAATGCTTAAAGTCGGAGGTGAAAAGTAAAATATAACTCTCAGAATGTTATCAGAGTGGACCTGTTTTTCTTTATACTGGAAGACACAGTTTTGGGATGTGCCCTCAAGTAACTCTACATTCCAAATGAGGCCTTTAATGGGTATGGTGTATCCATAAAATGGAGTAAAACCTAATGTACAGATGTCACAGAGGGGCATTTTCTTTTCTTTTTTTAAAAAATTTTTTAAAACTTTTTATTTATTTATTTGACAGAGAGAGACACAGCGAGAGAGGGGACACAAGCCCAGGGACTGGAAGAGGGAGAAGCAGGCTTCCCGTGGAGCAGGGAGTCCGATGTGGGGCTCTATCCCAGGACCCCGGGATCATGACCTGAGCCGAAGGCAGACACTTCATGACTGAGTCACCCAGGTGCCCCACAGAGGGGCATTTTCTATGTTTACTAATTGGGTTCTTATTTTCATTTCTGTTCTCATCTCTAATAATGCATTTATTTGAACCAAGTTGCCCTTCTTTCATTAAACTTAGAAGTAACTATCAATGATCAATAAGATGTATAAGGTAGAATAAAATTATTATAATGATAGCTAATGAGTTGGGATAGTATTCTCATGTAGCAATCAATATCATCTCCCAAAATAGCTTCTAAAGCATTGACCCGTATTGTCTTTGGGACAAGGTTGCTACTGTAAAAATTGAAAAAAAATTGACAATATTAAGCTCATGAACTTCTAAAAAGGTGCTATAATTCCCAGGCAAACAGGTAATAGCTTTGAGAAAATCAGCACTTTTGAGTAGCAAGAGCCTGTATCTTTTAAGCACCCCATTCCAGGATCCTGACCCAAAGTTAGATAAATGCAGGCTGACAAGAGAAGTCAGAAATGAAGCAAGATGGATTAAATGCTTGGAAACTGACTGAAAAGGGGGCACCTCTATGCATCCTCATTCTCATTTGTGGATGACAACACGGAAGCCTGGCCATCCCTGAGAACTAGATGCAATTGTACGAATCCACAGATGCCGGAGAGGACAGGACCTGACACCAGGATGAGAATCCTCCCTTGAGGCCATGACACCTCCCATATCCCTGGAACTTAGCTATCAACCAAGGAGGATGAGGACGGGAGGGGGAAAAAATGTATATTTGAGTGACTTTAAATCTGAATGGACTGATTTTGCATTTTTCAATTTGGGGAGATTCCATTTAAACGTTCATATTTCCTTTTTTTATCTCCTAAAATCGGAAGATCTGGCAACACCAGGGGCTCCTTCTGGCCTGAAATTTTCCCACTGAGTATTATCTGCCCCCCTAACCTTAGTTCTCTAGTTTGCCCCGATCCCTACCACTCCTTAATGTCTTACATCTGAACCACTTCACTCTCTTAAATTATTAGCCCAGAGCCTGTAAGTATTTAAGTGTCTATCTTTAAGTTCAGAGGGCAAAACAAGAAAAAGGAGATGTGCAGAAGATGTACCTTTATTTGCAGAATAGGATTATACTTATCAGGTTAATTCTGTCAGTGGAGTTACCATTTCATGCGCATCAAAATCAGAGGCTGTTTTGGGCGCCTGGGTGGCTCAGTCGGTTAAGCGACTGCCTTCGGCTCAGGTCAGGATCCTGAAGTCCCGGGATCGAGTCCCACATTGGGCTCCCTGCTCAGCGGGGAGTCTGCTTCTCCCTCTGACCCTCCCCCCCTCATGTGCTCTCTCTATCTCTCATTCTCGCTCTCTCAAGTAAATAAATAAATAAATAAAATCTTTAAAAAAAATAAAATATATATGGAAAAAAAAAAAACCCAGAGGCTGTCTTACCTAAGCAGTCACTGCCTGCTTTTCTCATAAAAAGATTGCCACCTAGACCCCTTGAGACTGGGAGAATAGAAGTCTTAGTCCCTATTGGGTATAAGTGGATATAATAATAATAATTATAAACATATATATACACATTATATGTGTCTGTGTGTGCATGAATTAGCTCCCCCGGCACCCAGCAAGTTTGTCCATATCTTCCTATAGCAAAGCTTAGTTAGAGAAGACCCGACTTTCAAGTTACAATTATGAAAACAAAACTGGTTTCTTCTTAATTTTGTAGATACCAGGTTTGCATACAGCATTAGCCATTTTCCTGTACATTTCCATTAGTAATGTCTTTGCTGATTAGTTTTTTCTAAATTAGCATGTTTATCCATTAGCATATCAATATTGCTGCCAACCATCCTCTTAATTTTTAGTTTTCTTGTTGCAACAAAAAAATTTTTTTGCCAATAAAAGCAGGCATTTCTTAAAGCCTTAATTAACTCCAGCACAATTCCTTTTTGCTTCTTTAATAATAGTGTGTAATATTTACTAAGATTATAGATTTTGCCTTATTCAAAACCACCGCTCATTCAAATAAGCAAAATCGTCACAATTTCGGGTTTGGCATTAACACAGTCTCCTCTTGTCAAGAGTTTCCCTGAGTTCTGGAATGCTTTGGAAATACTGTACATTTTCAAGATAAGCATCAAAGAAACTTCAAGGACAAAGATTCCATACATGTAAGATTTTTTTCTAAGTGGTTATTGAAGCAAGTTGGGTTCTCAGTAACCATGTCAAAGGAAAAAGATGATGGTCCAAACTCAAATTCTCTTGGCCAAGTCTCTTTATCTGTATTACCTACCACAAATAAGCAGAATTCTGGCTGACTCATAGCTTTGATGTGTACAATTATATAAATTTAAAGTCACCTACATCAAATAAGTAACACTATGTTTAACAAAGTACACAGGAAGCACGCTAAAATATATAGTCTGTTAAAGACTCCTGTCTACACTGTTATTCAAGGTGGGTTCTTTTGACTATAATGATTAAATATCTGCAATAATTTTTTTTTTCTGCTGAGTCTGTGAAGACTGTTAAAGTTATGCTTACCTAATTCTAAGCACTGTCTTATTAAGGTAAGTGCTAGTAATTATAAATCTTTATGTGTAAGTGTAGGGTTTTTTTTTCCACACCTTTCTGGTGATTAAGAAGGAAAAATGATGAAGAAGTTGATGATATTGATGACTGTATCTCACATACTGTTTGTGGGAGTGTAAATTGTCACTGTCTTTCTGGAGGGCAATTTGGCAAGATCTCTCAAATGAGAATGTCCTTTGCCCTAAAAGTTCCACTTGTGAGAATTGTTCCTAAGGAAATAATTGGAGAAGGCAGAGATGAATATACAAAGATGTTTCTAATTGTGGGGAAATGAAAACCAGCTTCAGTACCCAACAATCGAAAATAGTTGAATAAATTATGAAAATCCAAACAATGGAATACTAGGAAGCCATAAAAACTGATTAAATCAATCTCTATATAAATTAAAATGAAAAAGGTGAATATTTAATATTGGAAGTTTAAGTACAATTGTAGAATAATATACATATTATGATACAGTAAGATGTATTTCTATACGCAAATACAAAAGACCAGAGAGACATAAACTAAACCACTCAAATTGTTAATCTCTGATAGTCCCATTATGAAGGAATTTCTGCTTTTTAATTTTATTTACTTCTGTATTGTGTGACGTTTTCACAATTGCCCGGTTTCATTAAAGAATTGCCTGTATTATTTATTTATTATTTTAGGGTTGTGTTCTAGCACTCAGACACTCACTTTTCTCTTTTCACCTTCATCTTCCTTTGGAAGGAATTCCCTGTCATGTGCCTCTTGGCTAAGCACAGTGCCCACCCCGACAAGGGTGTCAAGGTGTCTAGATCCTCTCTCTTTCCTCCCAGGGCTATAAAGCACACACGTTCTTTCTCCAGGACTTGATGCTAAAGAGAGTGACTCAAGGGCACGGGAGGAGTTAGTTGTAAGGTTCATTGTAGGGGTGGAGGTGGCGCGGAACTCAGCCAGTCCCACAGCGTGACCCTTGCTGTGGGTCCTGCTGCCCAGTGCTCGGAACATTCCTGGTTCTTGTCCATTTGTTAAACCTCCTCCTCTAGCCACCTGCCACTCTATGAGCCCTTGCTATGCTTCTAGTTAATCTCCCTCTGCCTTTGGATGGCCATAGTCTGCTTCTGACTGATGTGCGTGTTTTGTTTTATAAGAGAAAACAAAAGTATGTTTCTATCTACCCAATGAAACAAATAGCCTACACTATTTAGAAATGAAAGCCAGAACACTGAATAAAAAAGCAAGAGGGAGAAAAAGAAGAGGAAAAAACAAAACAGAACAAAAAAGCCCGTTTGATTCCAAATGGGTGTAAGTGTGGGGCAACCAGGTGCATTATGATATGGACAAAAAACCAAAAGTGGGAATAAAAGTCAGTGTGTGTGTAACTGTGAGCATCTGATCAGTGTAATTAGTATATGTCAGGGAGAAGTTCACCTCTGTTTTGCTTTTCATAAAATAAAACATAGGGCTTTAATATTAAGGGTTTAATTCTTATTGTTCACTGTGGATTTATTGAACTATGAGTCCCTTGAGGAGGCCTGGTTAATTTATTTCATCTGAAAGAGGTATCTTCTGTATTGGAAGTATTGTATTTTATTCAGTTTTGAATTGCTAAACTTATCCAGACTTGTATCTTTCCCTTACCAAGATGAGATAGATTCATGGAGTCACAAATAATAATAGCATCATAAACAAATAAGACTGAAATGGTTTATATCACGACTTCTCTAAGCTGAAGACATAAATGTTCCCTTTTGAATACCTGAATAATTCAAGTAAAGGTATTCTTTAAACTTTTCCAGTATTCATATCTAAGAACATAAAATATTTTCACAATACAAGTACATTTACCAAGAGCAAATGTTTAAACAAAAGAACCAGGGTTCTTAATGAAACACCCTCAGGAAAATGTTTAAACTTTGCCCTTAAGTTTACTTTGTTCACTAATAGGCTTCTATTTCGAGTAGAGAGTAGGAAGGGTAAGTTCAATGTGTTAATAAGAAAAAAGTAATAATATTTAATTAATTCTGGCTGAACACACATGGTTTAATATACTTGGCAATATCATTCCATCACATGATATGATAATTTAATGGAACTTTTTTATTTAAATTGCTGGCAAGTTTATGAAATTATAAAGCAAATAGGCCATGCACTTGGGTGTAATTGACTGTATAAATGTGTTTTATACTATACTGTTGGCAAATTAGCCAATCCCTGTCACGGAATCAATTATTATCTAGCTGGATTCCACAAACACAATAGCAGAAATATTGCATTTATACAAAAAACACCATGATTGTTAATCTTACGTTGTGCATCTTAAAGCAAGGCAATAAACATTTATACACTGGATAATCGTCTTAAGATAATGCTACTGCCAAATGATGCACATTTAAAGATTCCTTGTTGTTTGGAGACAGTCGTTTGGGTTTTATTTGTGCATGCCTCTCTGGATCAATGAAGAGGATAATGGAAGCTTTGGTAGTTCAAGTCAAGTAGGGGTTCAGGCAGTTGACCTGCATTTAAGAGACGCACACTGCCCAAAGCCAGCATAACACGGTGCGTGCATACCTTGCTCTGGAGGCTTTAGAAGTAATAACGATGTCACGTGTTTAGATAGAGCTATCACTTTCCAAGTGCTGTCATGCACACTCTATCTTGTTACCTTCCTGAGTGAAAACTGTGGCATGGATGACCCAAAGAAGAACCCTGTTTCACCAGTTTCTAGTCTGGCTTAATTTAGCGCAGTTTATTTGGACCAGAAAGAGGTTTCTTTCTTCTCCAGTTAGCCCTCCGGTGTTGCCAGCCGAGGCTGCTGCAAACTGCTTGTTGGGAAAAGCCTTGACACCAGCTTTTTGGATTCTGAATGGCCCAGGATGCAACCGCACTTGAGATAACTAACATTTTCAAAACTGAATCTGATGAGACCAAGTGTACCTTCTCCCGGCCGTTCGCATTTAAGCTTCATAAAAGTCTGTGAGCCTTACTTTTCTCATCTGATGAGAAAGCTGAGGCTTAAAGAGTCACAGAGATTTATCCAAGACGACACATACAGAAAGAGAGCATGAACGTCCATCTCACAAGGGCTGATTCAAAACCTTTGTTCTTTGTGCTAAGACAAAAATCCAAACAGCAAGACCCTCTTCCTGTAGATGCTGACCAGAAACCGAGTCTGCAGAAATAATGCTGGAATGGAGTCAACAGGGAAACTAGTAAGCGTATTCCTTACAAGAATATTTTTCTCCTTTAAGGGAGCACATTCTTTTTTTTTCCTGTTCAGCAGGGAGTAGATTTCTTTAAATATCCAGCTGAAGCGCGTTATCTCCGCTTTGTCTTTTTCATATTCGCTTGAACACATATTATAATATGCTGTCTGTTTTAATAGAGGTTTTTCTGCCTTGTAGTAGCATTTGGACATTCCTTCCTTCCAGAAGAGTTTCTTGCCCTTAAGAGTTTCTTTCTTTCTTTTTTTTTTTTTAATGTTGAATTTGAATCAGTTTCTCCACTGCTCCATTTGCTTCCTCCTCTTTAACCTTTGAATTTCTTCTGAGCCTTATTCTCACCACTTTGTAGTGGTCAGCCACACTGTTTGGAGAGCTACATCTCCCAGGGATTTGCTTTGTGGCCCCGAGGTGGAGGAATGACAAAAGGGAGGAGAGAACCTTGCATTAAAATACTGAGTTTTCATTTCTATTGGGCTTTGTGGGTGTGTGATGTTCATTTAATATTTGACAAGAGTGAAAAGCATCATACAAGGAAGGCTTGTAAGCTACAACTGTATTTAGTGTAAGTGAATGCATTTTTAAAAAGTTAATAGCTTTTATCATGAGATTTACCCATCTTGAGGGTATCCAAAGAGCCAGTAAACTCTTAAAAATCTGCAGAGGTCTTTCCCTACAAGATCTTTTATGAAATAAATATTTGTTGAATGGCAAAATTTAGTCCATGGCCACTTTCCATTCCTTGCTTCGGAAGAAACGGGAAGCACTGGATATAGCTGTGACTTTTATCATAAAACAAAGGTAGATCTCAAGAAACGTCAAAAACAATCACAGATGATGAAGCAGGTTTTCCAACATAGTCATTAGTTTAAAGGTTTATATCAAACTTAGAGCGACTGTAAATTAATTTCTACATCCTTCTGAATACCCTTGTTGTAGCCACTGGATGAAAGCGAATATTTTCTAGCTTACCTTGCTCCCAGCCTGAAAAATGTGAAAAATGATGAAAAGAGGAGCAACAAATTTTACCACCTCATCAGTCAACATTTCAGATTTGGAAACAATATTTTTCTAGAATAGCAGGGAGAGCTGTGGCGATGTAGATTACAGCCTACCTCAACCCTAGAACTTTCGTCTTTTTCTTGCTGACGTAATTTAGACATTCATTCAACAAATACTTGTTGATTTATTTGGGATTTTCGCTATGTGAAGCATTTAGATGCTGCAAAAGTATTCTTAACTGAATGACCGGCTAGGTGAGTGATTGAATATCCAACTCCCAAGTCTATCTGTGTGTGTGTGTCTTCCACTGGATATCCCCAAATCATCTCAGCTTCAACAACTCCGGAGGTACAAAAACTCCAGAGTCCCCCTAAAACTGGCTCCTCATTTAGTAGCATTCATCTCCTTGGGGATGTACAGCTACCCAATCCAGAAATCTAATTTAGAGACCCAGTCTAGAAATTTTAAAGTGGTCTTGAACTCCTTTGTGTAAATCAAAGAACCCACCAATCAGTGAGTCCTTAACACCTACGCATCCTGCCTCAGAAATACCTCTTCTCCCTCGATTTCACGATGGTTAGCTCTGACATTTATGATTTCTCAGTCCTAGCTGTGCAAGTAGTCCCCTAACACAATGCAGCAAGTCTGACTCTTTCCCAGGTCATTCTCCATGTGATCATTAAACTTTTTTTTTTTTTAACTGAGAAACTAATCTTATATGTCATTCCTCTGCTTCAAAACCTTTGTGATGTCCCCATCTCGGACAGGATAAAGGCCAACGTACTTAGCATGATGACAGGGCCCTTCATGATCTCGCCTACTGTAGCTCTCCACTCTTGTCTCCCAGCACACCTCCACACTGAAGCTGCTCCCACCAGACTGTTGTGATGTTGTATTTGGAAACAAGAATCTCACATATTTCCATGACTATGAGGGCAATTTTTTTACTAATCGATTTCTATGGGCCTCAACTCACTCATGTATTAAATGTAGCTAATAATATTGAATATTTTATGTGGATGTTGTGAGGATTAAAATAAGCTAATACATGTAAAGTACTTGAACAGGCTCCAGCACGTGATACATTTGCAACAAATATTAGCTATTATTGCCGTTAGTATGATTCAAATATTGCTTTTAGTCTAGGAAGCTTTTATTCTCCTCATCCTCCTGGACAATTCTGACTCCTAATGACCATCTTCTTTGGGAAGCCACCTCCGATTTGGCAGAAGAGTCACTCCTCTATACATCTACGGTTCTTTGTTCATTTATGTAATAGAGACCTGGTTGACTTAAAATCATATATCGGTTTGATTGTTTTTTTCTCCATTAAACTTTAATATCATTAAGAGCAGATTCAAGGTCCTATCCTTTTTGGATGCCTCGGAAAGCTAACCAAGTGCCAGCCATTTAGTGGGCACGATAAATGATTGTTGATTGAACAAAAGACATATGTTACATGACCTTGGACAATGAAGTCTGCTATGTGACCTATCTCCAAACTTAAGGGAACTTTAGAAATTTTAAAAAATTCTAATAATCCATTTCCATCCCTAATAGATCTTGTGCTAGGCTATTGAACAGTGGGAATTCCTGCTTGGGGGCGTCTTTCTCAAGTGAGGTGGAAGATTGGTCCAATCTATTGTTTTCTATATCATACTTCAGACAGAAATGGAATGGGTGGGGCGGAAATATCCTATCTTACCTTAGCTTACTTATATTTTCTGAGTTTGAGGTATGTTGTATCTATGCTAGTAAAACTCAGAAAACATTTCACTCATTTACATGTGATTTATGCCAGAGACCTGCCAGAAGAGTGTAGATATGAATCAAAAAATGTGATTTATTATTCCCCATATAGAAGTAATTATCTGTGCCCATAAGATTCTCCCAAAGGGACAGCGTGGTATTTAAAACAGAAGAATTTATAGCTCTCACACATATTTGCATCTTTTACGAAGCTGATAATATTTTGAAAAGAATTGTGTGGAATATATGGGTGCCCTCAGGCCTACGGAGTTCCAGTGAATCCTGCCAAATATTATATGCTGTAAAGAACTCCAGCTTGATTGGCCATTCTCAGCTTGATCAAGGGGTATGGAATATTAACTTCTTGAGGTGGTGGCCCTTACAAGTAACGGCTCTTGCACCCTCGGTTTTCTCCAGGACATTTTCTCAAGTGTGTTTTGGTGCTTCCCAAGTGTCAGGGGGAATGAGAATTAATTTAAAATGATTGATGATTTGGCAACCATCGAATGAGAATGATTCACTCCTTCCCTCGTTGCCAGTCAAAACTCAATTCAGTTTCTTGCTTTCTGCAACCTGTGAAAGTTTTCTAAGTTGTAGTAGATGCTGTCGAATATCTCTGTCAGAAACCTCAGCTGACTTGCCAAAACAGGAACCAGGAGAGGCATACGATAGGTTATAAAGGCTAACATTTTACACAATTTTTTTCACAGCTGAATGCTAAGATGACAAGGGGTGATTTAGGCTTGGCCCACTCAAGGCAGACTTAACTGGTCAGAAAATGGTTCAATTTCAGCTATTTGGGGAGATTTTAATTAATTCGATTCTTAACTACCAGTCCCTTCCCCACTCCCTGTCTAGCCAAAGTTCCCAAATTGGAAGTGTTTGTCCAGTTATTATGTTTATTACAATAAGATCCTCTATCTTAGGGCTTCTCAAACTTTAATATGCATGTGAATCTCCTGTGGATCTTTGTTAAAAGTTTCCGTAGGTCTAGAACTGGAGCCTGCGTTTCTAACAAGCTCCCAGGTAATGCTGCTGGTCTGCAGAGCACACTGAGTCTCAGGTGTCTAGATGCAACCTCAGACCAGGCTAGATACCTTTCTGCCACTCCGGGTTTCTCTACTACATGGTATGCAGGCACAAAGTAGATATTTTAGAATAGTAGAGTAAAACAGACATTGCAAAGAGCAAAAGGTCCTTCAAAAGTCATTTAGAATTGGGGAGGCTTAGAACTGAGAAATGACATTTCTTCTAATCTCTTTCTAGATAAATAAACGGGTCTAGAAATGCCTGTATTTTTGGCCTTTTTCAGCATCCCCCCGGCATGTCAAGAATAAGAAAAAAGTTTATTAGGGGTTTATTTTCCCATTTCTGAAACTGAAATCCATTGTAGTGATATAAGGGGCAATATTTAAACTCCTTAAAACAATCCAAGTGATGTGCCGGCCATCCATTGGCTGGGTTCCTGTAAAGGTTGCCATTTGTGTCTCATCTGGACCTCTTGGTATACCTCTTGAGTGTAGGCTAGGGGAAATTTCCTTGGGTAAAATGGGGACCTTCTGGCTGGGGCAGCTACCAAAATGAGCCATCTAAATGGTTGAAAATGACTCTATGATATGGTGGTAATATTTATTTCTTGCTCTATTTGTGGTTTAGAATAGAATAATTTGCTCATCCTTAGTGGAACGAATTAGCCACGTTGATTTTTTGCTTGAGTAAGATGAGATGAGATAGCTCTCTCTGCTAGCAATATCTGCAAGGATAGCTAATGCTGTCCATTCTTCAGCCAGAGCCACGGTCACTCCTGTTCTCCTTCTGAAATCCAAAAATGATTGGGCAAAAAGCAAACTCTCATATAAGCAGGGCATACCTCAGACTGTTCAGGTTCATATAGATTAGCTGTGTTCATATTGCAAAGATTAGGCAATCATCTATGGATGATGTCTTCTTACTTTATCTTGTCTTTGAATGAATGGGGGAGTTATAAATAAAATGTTGTTCAAGGAGGTGTATAAATAAATTGGCGTAATTAGGTGTCATAATTAGGTGCCCAATGCTATTCCAGACATATTTACATAATTGTCAGTGCTGCAATGAAAATAATTGTTTGCCAGGATTGCTTCTGTTAAGGGTGATAGTTCCTTACTTAGTATAGTTTGTTCTAAGTGGTTGTTTAGAAAATACTCAAAACTCTGATTGTGGAATCATTGTACACAGACTTAAATTTTGGTTTATTCTTTAAAAGCAAAGCAAAGGGCAAATAGCTCATTTTTGGAAACTTTATCCATTAGTGAAGCTGAGAAAATTGTAAGTTTGTACACATATGCACATGAAGAATGAAATGCATATATTTAGACAAATAAAGTATACTCTGAAATTCAGCTTTTAAAATCTAGAACTCTCTTTTGAGCATTAAATTGTACCCCTGACTAATGAGTGACTGTCCAAGGTCAACTGAAATATGGTTGAAAAGAAATTAGTATGCTTCTGTCTGAGGAAGGAAGGTAGGGCAGAGGTGCTCTTGTTGCTTAGATCCCTTTATTAATCTCTTGTCTTAAGGTCTAGACTTTCTGAAATACTTTCTGTAATACTTTTTCCAGATATTCCTCCTATCCTTCATGTCTTTGCCCAGATGTCACCTTCTCAGAGGGTCCTAGTTTGCTCACTCATTTTTAAAATTGTTCTTCCCTGCCCCTCCCCCTGCTTTCTTGCCCTCAATTACCTTTTTTTTAGATAGCATTTACCATCTATCAGTCTACATGGTTTACTATTTAATTATGCTTACGGCTTATTGTCTGTCTCTCCACTCTAGGAAGTAAGTTCTTTGGGGCAGAGATCTTCACCTTAAAAAAAAAAAAAAGTAGTGTAAAGAACAACTAAAAGGAATTTATTGGTTCACATAAAAGTCCAGGAATAGTCAGCTGCAGGCATGGCTGTATCAAGGGGTTCACATACTATCCTAGACTGTGTTATTTCTTTCTTTGTCTTCTACTTTTCCCCTTTATTCTAAGGCAAATTTTTCAATCTAGTGGCTACTTAACCTCCAGCAACTCCAAGTTACTTTGTATCAGCCGAAAAGTATCAAAGCAAGAGGAGGTTGTCCTTCCAATAGTTCCAACATAAGACTGAAGACTGGCTTTCAGTTCCTATTCCAGAACCAGTCACCATGACTAGGGGTGGAATGCACACTCATTGGCCAGAACTAAGTCCCACACCCATGCCTGGGGTTTGGTAGTGGGGTCAACTCTACTTGAACCACATACTGGGATAGTTTCCTAAAGAAAAATCAAGGCTATACAAAGCTCTTGTATTTGTTGATTATGCTTCTCTACTGGAAACATCAGCCATTTTTAATTTAAATACTTAAGAATATTTTTATTCTGAATTTTGATGCTAATCCCTTAGGAATGACTTATAGATCTATGAATGCCCTCTTGCGCATTTCCTTCCTGGTTGAACAAATTATTACGGCAATGAAGAATTCATGTGATCATTTACAGCAGAAGAATTAAGTTCTAACCCATTTTCCGGGCCACAGACGGATTTCAGCATGCTTCATATTATTCAGAAGGATTTGCTGCAAACTCACTCTTGATTCCTCAGCTGGTAAAGCCCTAGACTTTCCTGGCATTTAACTCCATCATATGAATGTATTTGTGTTGCAAAAATTGTCCCTAATATTAAGTAAAATGGGTGTAGCTCTTTTCTTCTAATTGCCCTGTTCTACTACTACTACTAATTAATGGTTCTTCTGCTCGTAACATCATTTAACTTTTAGGTAGACAGTTATATCTCCCCTCAGGCTCCTTTGACTAGAATGAATATTCCCATGTTCTTAGCCTTCTCTCACAGGTCTTGTTTTCCAGACCTTCTATCATTTTTGTTTGTCTCTTCTGAACTACCTACAGCCTATCTTCTTTAAAAACACAATGTCTGATATCCTCACCTGAAGCAGAACCAGATTCTGCTCACAGAGCAGAATCAGTTCTTTTGTTTAAGACATCTTTTTTGGGGGGGGCGGGGGAATATTATATAAAGCGTCTTTTCTCACCCACAGGTGGGTTCTATTATTGCTTAACTGGTATTCCCCAGTTTTACAACTATTTGGAAATTTACCAATGTCATCATCAGACCCCTGCACAGATGTACAAAATATAATGAAGCAATTATTTAAAAGAACATAAAACTAATTGTTAAAAAAACACTTTCCAAGTTGATCAGCTGTTAACTCTGACCTGCTTTTAGCAGGAAGTTTACATATAAAGAAGAGAATATAATCTGCAGGTGTGGACACCGCTTGACATAAAATTTGAGTTAAAAAAATTTAACTTTAGATACTTGTGCTATTTGGCTTTGCTCTTTTTTTAAAAAAAATCTTCCATTATATATAATCAGAACTTTAAAATTATAATAGACACTGAAGTATTATAAAATTATATAATG
Source organism: Zalophus californianus (assembly GCF_009762305.2). Taxonomy (NCBI): domain Eukaryota; kingdom Metazoa; phylum Chordata; class Mammalia; order Carnivora; family Otariidae; genus Zalophus; species Zalophus californianus. The sequence goes on from NC_045595.1 coordinate 83,553,509, forward strand.
GGAAGAAATGACACCAAGTTATGCTTTGGAAGAATCTACCCGCCATTCTACAATTAATGTGCTGCTCATATTTTCATTATTATAGATGTGCCATGGCATATTTATATGCCAATGGCATATAATTTCCCTGGGAAAAGATGTCATTTAAGGCATAGTACAACCCAGAATGCATGTATAATACCATTATACTTTCTGATAGTCTAATGCAATGTATTGTCTGATTACACACACATATTCTGTAACATACTGTTACACCATCCAACAATGCTTCTTTAATGAAACTTCCAAACCTTTGTGCAATATCAATCTGCCAAAGAAAGTAGTCCCTTTGCAGGTGATATAAGCAAACTCAGCTGCTTCCCTTTTAAACTTCCAGTTTCTTCTTCCATAATCAATCTAGTTGCTATGATTATCTATGTGACAGATGTTAAATGGAGAGATGTTTAATTTTCCCAAGGTGTTATTATACACTTATTTTATGTTCATTTGTTTTCACTCATTTAAGTGCTTCATTGGAATGAAATTTCCTCGATGACTGTCTTGGGTTACAAGAACTCCACATCTTATTCCTAAATAAGTCTTCCCTGACCTAAAAAGGTATTTTACTGTCTTATAAAAATAAGTCCTTTTTGTTTTGTGTCTACCCTTCTAGCTAATGATTAGATCCACATTTCCCAATACAAGGTCCATTAGATAGTCTATGGCCAAAGGGTCCTCTGATCAAATATGATTGGGACACTGTGTATTCTATTCTCCTCCTGAAGAAGGCACATATGTAGATATGAATAAAAAAGGCTTTGAGTAGTCCCAGAGTAAAGAAACCTGTTCAAGGCAGTGTTCCCCAACATTTTTGGACTCGACACATTTTTACTCCCACGTAGCTCCTATTAACAGTTCTGGAAAACCACTTGGAACACTGAAATATTGGTTTGTAACAATATTTCAACCAATAATACTTTCTCTGTCATTTTCAGGCATAGTCTTCTACATCCAGGGAAGTAGTTCAGTGGTGTTTCCTTCATTTATGGACTTCTGTGAAATGTGAAGAGAGATAACAAGATGGAAGGACACTCCATCTTGAGTTTGGGGGGATCAGAAGAGACAGTACCTATGCGAATTTCTGGAAGGGGAAAAGAAGGGAATAATGATTAAGCACCTATTACATTCTAGACACACTTACTCTTACATACTTTATGTACATACATGCATTTATTCATTCAACAAATATTTATGGAGTGCCTATTATTCTAGGAGTTGCGAATCAGTCCAGAACAAGGCAAATTCCCCATTCTGATGGTGCTCAGATTATCATGTTGAATCCTCAAGAGGTAAGGACTTCATCTTCATTTTACAGATGAGAAAATTGAAGCTCAGAGACATTACACAAGTTGTTCAAGGTCATAGATTTAGTAAGTCTGCATGGAAAGGGTCTGGAAACTCACAGCAGACCTCCTTGCAAGGCCCATATCCCAGACCCCTGTGTGTGGGGTTTTGGTGCCAGGGAGTTCCAGTGGCTGGAACAGGAGGTGAGATCAGGGGATATTACCTGGGAGACAGCTCATCAAAGGCATTGTCCTCCACATACTTTATTACCTGTTACACACCCTCTTTACCAACTGCCTGTAATAATAAGAAGAGTCAAACCTGGAGGCATATTTATGTGGGTAAATAACACTCCTCTCCTTTCCAAGACAGTTTCGTATCAGCGTTCTCAGCAAGTACTTTCATCCTTGGTCTCCAACCTAACTTTACGGGGAAACTTAATCTATATATTTACAAATCACTCTCTGACAGTGAGCCTCAAACCCATCTTTAAGTTCACAAAACCTCTTATTCTGCCCCTAACAGCTAAGAACATGCTGTATCCAGAAGTTCTTCTGAGTTTTTGGCCTGTGGCTTTCATGGGGATGTGAATGGGCTGTGAATTCTAGGTTGGAATCCCTGTTTTTCTACTTACTTAGACAGTATGAAAGCATGAAAAATTCAGACCATGTTTATCCCCCCTCCCCAATCCCCCAACTGCACTTTCTCCTGCTTCCTTATATCCACTGATACCCTTTCAAAACTTGCTGTGAGGAAAGGATTTGAAAGGTATTCAGGCAAACTAGAGTCCTTTTCTATGGTTTTGCCTCTCATGGGGTAAAGGTTCCATTGAGGACATTGTCTTTCATACTCCTATAGAGTATTCTCCCTGAGGAACTTCTTCACACCCTAGGCTTTAACTCCTGCTTGGTTGTTGTTAACTTCCCAGTCTCTAGGCTGGTATTTTCTTCTGAACTCCAAACCCTTATTTCCAATAGCCTACTTGACATTGCCATCTACATGTCTTGCAAGTACCTCAAATTTACCCTATATAAACCTGCTCCCCTACTCAGCATTCCCTATCTGACATCTGCTCTGGAACTTGACCACTCTGTAGGTCTTGCCTTTGCCAGGAGAGGAAATTTTATATTTGTTCATCTATGCCTCTACCTGTTCTAACCATGAAGTTTCACTCATGGCACCTCTAAGTCATTAGTATGCTTATGGTTTTGCCTTCTGTCTCCCCTTCTAAGCTGTGAACATTTTGAGGACAGCTACCATGTCTTATCTTCCTCTATGTTCCCCATGCTTAGCAAGTGCAAGTGAGTGTCAGGTGAATGATAATTGCCTGAATGAATGTATAAATAAATAAAGTGCAAATAAAGGTAAAAAGGATTGATAATTACTGAGTGCGATCTATTTGTTAAAGATACTTAGATTTTAAAAGATGTATGAAGCCAAAATAAAGTAGTAAAACAAGAACAACAATTGTTTTTATTTAACCATGTGTTCAGCAGTAGTTCTGAGGAGCTTTATACATACAACATGATAAAGAGCCTTGTGGGAGTATGCCTCCTAAAAATGGTTTTTAGCCAATGACTATGAAATTTAGGGTCCTTTCTAATTTTTAAAATAGTTATAACTTTAGGTTTATGTATTTGTAATTTTTTTGGTTACATATCACAGCGTTGTTTTGGTATGACATTAGAGGCGAGGAAAGCCTAAGATGGTGGTCAGAACATTTCTCCAAGTTCGGCAACTATCTGGCATGCGTCTTCTTATCTGGAATTTCTCTACCCAACTCTTCCCACATTTTCTTCAGCTTACTGGTTGCCTTTGCTTTTAAAGAATACAGAGTCTCTGGCTGTGCATCAAGTTTGTACATATCAATTCTGGGATGATAGGAAAGGGTCTTAGAAGTTGAGCTTCACTTTCCTTGTCATCCAAGGCAGAAGTTTAACTGCATATTAGACATACTAATGTCCACAAAGAACCCCTTTTTGCTTACAGTAGAACAACAATAATGAGACCGTAGCCAAATTTGCCAAGTTTCTCCACACATAAATAAAAGAATCATAAGCCTTCTGGTCTTTAAGATGTTATCTGTGTTCTTATAACCCATTCAGTACACAAACAGGGGAGATTCCATAACTTTTCGTGTGATTCTGTTGACACTTGCCTTTCTGACAATGAAAAAAGAACTGTGTATCCTATGTTGCTTTTTAAACATAAGAGCTTCATGTTGAAATGACAGTCTATCTGCAGCACAAAATAAAGAACATCACACAAGTTATCTAAAAAATGGGGACAGAGATCTTCCACTCCTAAGAATATATATATATATATATATATATATATAATCTCTGATAGCAGGGAGTATAATGTGGTAAATGGGCTTTGGATTCATAAATAATAATAGCAGATACATATTGGCACCTCCTATAAGCCAAGTTCTCTTAGTGTGTTAGATAAATTAACACAGTCCTTCTTCATGACCACCTTCTGAAGTAGGTACTGTCTCCCTTTTATAGTTGAGGACATCGGTGGACAAAGATGTGCCTGGGACCAAGTGAGCACATCTGGCGGGACCAGAATTTAGACCCAGGCAGTCAGATCCTGGAGACCATGTCCTTAGCCTCCAGGCTGTGCTGATCTGGCTCTTAAGGTCCCACAATGTGGGCCCACAAACCTCTCTAAAGCCTTAGTTTACTAATCTGTAAAAATGATAGTACCTGCCATCCAGGGTTATTGTAAGGATTAAGTGAATGTTGAATGTAAAGCCCTTATTGGAGTGCCTGGTGTAGGGAAAGGTCTCCCCAAATATAGCTACTAGCAGTCAGGATATCAGGACATATTTCTTATGACTGTCCTTAGACTGTACCAGTGTCTCAGAAGGAAATAAATAGCATGCTCACACTGATGATTGAGGTAAGTTTAATAAAAAGGCCATTGTGGAAAGCCAACAGGGGAAAAGGAAGCACCCTAAGGCTAAACAGTAATTATGGAAAGACTTTACCACCCCCAGACCTGAGGGTGACAATACAGGGAGCAGTTTCCAGAACTTTCTTTCCTGGAAGGCTGCCTGATATGCACTGTAGTCTTCAGTTAAGGAATCAGCCCTGCAGTATGTGGCTGGGCAGGGAATGACCCAGAGAAATGAATACCTAGACCTCTGTCTCCTACTGTCACCTCCTAGAGGCCACACCCAGAGGAATTCAGACCTCAAGGGACCCTGCTCCGTGCTGTCCACAGCCTTCCAGGATACGGTTTACAGAGTCTGCTATTACCTCTGTTACAAAGATGTGTGTCTATGTGTGGTCTGTGTGCTTCTGTGGAAAAACATGTTATAGACAAAATTTTAAATCCGGCGTTGTAGAAAATTTCTGGGCTAAGAGTGAATCACTCCTACCATCCCAAAGCAATTTATTCATTTTAGTATGTCATGGCTAAAAGCTGAATTTATTCACTTATTTTCATTTATTTAACCCTCCCATAAGGCTTTCCTTGTATTATTCTAAATGCTCAGAGATTAGCTCATTTAATTTAATTCTAATAAGGAGTGTATGAGATAAACACTTTCTAATTCCCATTTTACAGAAGAAGGAATTTAAGCAAGAGGCTAAACCCAAGGTCACACAGCAGTAATTAGCAGAGTCTAGATTTGAACTCAGGCAGACTGACTCCAGAGGGAAGGCAGTTAGCAAGAGTGTTAACCATAGTCTGCTTTTTATGTGTTTATTGTTGTGGGCATTGTAGTTTCTTTAAAGTAAGAAACTTTGTTTTTTGAGTAGAGTTTTAAACAACTTAAAATGTCTAAACCTTGTCTGGATCCTGATTTGGACAAACAGAAAAAAAAAAAGAGAGACATTTTATTAAGCAATCAGAGAAGGTTAAACACTGACTGGGTACTAGATGAAAATAAGGAATTATTGCAATATTTTTTGGTGTGATAATACTTAAAATATTCTTATCTCTTGGAGAAATACTGAATTTTTATGGGTGAAGGGATGCAATGTCTAGGCTTTGAAGAGTGAGCAGAAGGATTAAACAAGAATGGTGAAATGTTGGTAATTGCTGAAGCTGGGTAATAAATAGTTACTTGGGAGTCATTGTGAAATTCTATTTTTGTGTATGCTTACAATTTCTCATAATTAAAAAATTTTTTAAAGTCTGTCAATTCTTATAGAGATATTTTAAGAAGACTGTAACAAAGGAACATTTCTTAAGTTTTTTTTTTTAAAGATTTATTTATTTATTTGAGAGAGCGAGAATGAGAGAGAGAGAGAGAGAGTACATGAGAGTGGGGAGGGTCAGAGGGAGAAGCAGGCTCCCCGCCGAGCAGGGAGCCCGATGTGGGACTCGATCCCAGGACTCCGGGATCATGACCCGAGCCGAAGGCAGTCGCTTAACCAACTGAGCCACCCAGGCGCCCCAGGAACATTTCTTAAGTTTAATGCAGTAATAACATTGATGGTAATTACAGTAAAACATAATAAATTGCGCAGACCTTTAAAAACATAGGCTTGAAACTATTTTGCTTCTTAGAGCAGTGATCTGAACCGGTCAGCATTTACTTACATTTACGTTTATCACCTAGTGTTGTCTTTTCCACATGCCCAAATGACCACCTTTTACTGTAGTTGTGGGAAAAACCTTGTAGTAACAGCAGGGTTGTCTTCTCTAAAACATGAGTCTGCTGCAGCTGAGAGCTGACTTCCTCCCTCAGAGAGACTATGTGCCCTCAAGCTGAGCACAGGCCCCATCACTCCCTATTGTCTTACCCTCATTTGCTTTACCCACCTGGAAGATGCTAGCCATTGAAGATTGTAACCTCTGAAGACATATTTCTTCTCCTTCTTCTTCTTCTTCCTCTCCTCTTCCCCCTTCTCTTCCTTCTCCTTCTTCTTCTTTAATTTTAATTTCAGTATAGCTAACATACAGTGTTAAGTTAGTTTCAGGTGTACAATATAGTGATTCAAGAACTCTATATATTACTTAGTGCTCATCATGATAAGTGTACAGTTTCTTCTTAGATCCTAATACGCAATACATTCTTTCTCAGGTTCATGTCTTTGTATGCATTGGAAACTCTGCCTGAAATTTCCCCCCAATCTGCCCCAACCCTACTCCATTACCTACCTCTCCACAGTGCTTCTTCACTGGCTAGATTCACCACATCCTTTAATACTCGTTTCCTTGCGTTAGCCTTTCTCAATGGGACATTCAGGATTTCCTTATCTGTCTTACTCCCCTGCATGGTCCTTGGGGGCAGGCATTGGGTTTTTAAAAATTTTTGTGTTCTTGTTTGCTAACACAGAAGGCAAAATAAATGATTGTTGAATAAATTAATTAAACTGCTTTTTTAAGCTTTGATGAACCACCTGTTACATTAACCAGAGTTAACTGCTTTCAACCAAATTTACCAATATAGATGCCACCAGTCATCTAGTCCTACTTTCTCATTTCTCTCCATGTACCTATAAGGTCATTTGAAGGGACAGCGTTGGATGTTTTCCTAATGTTACAACCATATGGCTCCTCAAAAAGCACCATGCATGCCATAGGTATGAATTAGGTAATCACATGGTTTTTGATTTTCGTTAGATTTAAAGAAATCATAAAATTTAGAGCTGGAGGGGTCTTAGAATAGTTTAATCTTTGCTACTCTTTCAATAGAACAGATATGGAGATACAGAGAGGTTAACTGACTTGCCCAAATTTATACCAAGGCTTAACTTGGGTCTTTCTTCAGAGAATGTCAATTCGGATTCTCTGTTTTGCACTTAGAGAAGGTCAACACCTTGGCTTTCCTTTTTAAGACCCTAGGTTTACATAATTTTGGCAGTGCTTTTTAAGAAAAAGAACACAAGATTATAAAGACAAAATTTAGTACAGACACTAATATATAAAATATTATGTAATATAATATTTTAAACTGCTAAAAATACCACAAATATCACAAAATGTTGAGAAGTAACTATATTTTAATATTTTTATAAAGTAACTGCCTAACAAGTCCACTTATTTGGGATTATTGAATTAGTGGTTTTAAAAAATTCTTCTCTATAATATTAGATGGTAGGATTCCTTTAAAAATAAAGTTTAAAGTTGTATATAAGTTTATATAGAAGACTATTTAATTCCTCCAAACTGTCAGGGCATTACCTCTGGTAGTTTCTGCCCTGTATACCAAAGTCAGAGCAGAGGCCCAGCAGCTAAGCTTACATCAGACATGGCTAGGTAAGAGAAGTGACTATGTATGTATTCATTCGTTCATTTATCAGACATTTGTGATGCCCCTACTAGGTGTCAGTCACTGTGTGGGGCAGTAATGATGTAAAGATGAGTAAAGTATCTTCTTTTAACCCTTGAGGTCCCGGTCTACTGGGAGAGAATGGCAAACAAAGAATCAGAATTCAGTGCCATACCTATTGAAACAGGTTTGTGGAATAAGAAGATCAGAGGAGAGGTTGCTGATTCTCTTTGGGGGCAATGTGGTAGAGAAGGATTCACAGAGGAGGTGACTCTGAGATGAGTCTTGAAGGACAAGTGAAGTGGGGAGAAAACTATAGGGACAACATGATCAAAGATAAAGAACCAGAAAGAGGTATGCTCTGGCTCAGTAAGGCTGGAACAAAATATCTAAGGAAGGCAGCGTCAAGGGTCGAGGATTGAAAGAGGAAAGGAAAGATGTATGGTGTACTAAAGATCTTGGGCAATAACTGATAAGGGAAGAGAAGCCCTCTATCTCAGTCAGGCTACTATGACAGAACACCATGGACTGCATGGCTTAAACAACACGCATTTATTTCTCATAGTTCTGGAGACTGGGAAGTCCAAGATCAAGGTGCTAAGCTGATCTGGTGTGTGGTGAGGGCCTTCTTCCTGGTGTGCAGACAACTGTCTTCTTGTATCCTCACGTGGCAAATAGCAGAGATAGAGGGGAAGCTCTTTATGAGCCCCTATGAGGGCACTGATCCCATTCATGAGGGCTCCACTCTCATGACCTGATTTCTTCCTGAAAGCCTCATCTCCTGATGCCATTGCATTGGGGGATAGGATTTAAATACATGAGTTTGGGGGAGATAAATATGTTTTATCTGTTGCACTCTTGAAGGATTTTAAACAGGCGACAGCATGACTTTGGCATTTGTAGGGAGGGTTGACTAGAAAGAGAGGGGAGAGGGCAACTGTCAGCCAGAAGATAACCGTGATGCACATCTCACAGTCTGGGTGGGAAGGGGCATAAACAAGGGTGGTGATCCAGAGGACAAAGAGGGGAAAATCAAAATGAATTATCTGTAAAACATAGGAAGGACAGGACTCGGTGACTGATTATATATTGGAGATGAACAGAAAGGGAGGAATTGGGTATAAGCTTGGGCACCCAGGAACAGAATTAGTTTTGCTAAGATAAGAATATTAAATTAGTATAGGTATTCCAGTTGATATTCTCCTAAGTACTTTCTTAATGTTTAAATATATATATATATATATTCACTTTCTACTTACAAAAATTAAATAATAATAATATTAATAATGATTCCTAAGTATTTTAAAATATTTCATTACTAACTATGTTCTCTGTTCTCTAATTACATGGTTTTAAAAAATATTTCATCTGTTTTATGTTTCACAAAATTCATCCTACCTTTACTGACTTGTATAGCTGTTTCATGTGTGGATAGTTTCACTCTTACAGTAATTCGATTGTTGTTCAGATTTCAAAATCTATATGGCTCCCCATTCCTTTCTTATGTTTTCTGATTTGTCCTAAACTCTATTTTAAAAGTGTGTGTGGGGGGGGTAACCTATCTGCTACCATCACTTCTGCTTCTCTAACCTAGTACTATTCCCATGGGTTTTTTCTTTTTCTTAAAGGGGCTCGATTTCTTATGCTTTCTAACATGGTAATTACTGATACATGTGATTTTTTATAATAAAATTAAAATTAAATACATTAAAAACTCAGTTATTCTGTCGTACTAGCATTTCAAATGCTCAAGTCCCATTGGCTACCATATTGGACAGCTCAGACATAAAAGATGTATCATTCCAGAAAGTTCTACATTATTCTAGAAAGCTCTATTGAAGTTTTGGGCTAGACCATTATCCTCTTGATCCTTTGAAACTATATATAAACTATTCATTCAGGACACTAATGAGATTTTCCCTCTAATTCTCTTCATTGAAAACACATTCCACATGCATTTTCATATAAACTACCCATTGTGTTTTGAATATAAATTTGATATTATCATAAGAATCAAGAAGTTTTAAATATTTAGGAAACAATTTTGGGTCCAGTTAGCAGAGGTTGCCAATACTGAAAAGATCATCAAGATATTACAGCTCTCTGTTAAGATGTCAAAGTGTCACCACTAGTTTTACAAGGGAAAAGGTAGTTTGAAATACTAAACAGGCCATCTTGGTTGATTTGTCTCCAGTGAGTAATAAATCCTCCCTGTTTGCTAACTCAGCCAACTGATGTGCTTGGTTGACTCTAGAGAATTTATAGTCTCTTTCTAAAAATTTATTGCTGAGTAGACCAGTATATTCATAATTTCAGGATTCCAAACAAACTCTTATCCAGCCATGTCACAAATGAATAAAGTGGCATCATTTATTTAAGTGGTAACTAGAGTTTCGTGAGTATTTCACCTCCAAATCCATCTCTGTCATGACTGGGAGTAAGTCAAAAAGTAGTTAACTTGGAAAAAAAAAAAAGACAAAAGCCATATCACCACATCACCAACTCTGGGTACATTCAAAAAGTGAATCAATCTCCATTCCGAAAAACCAAACACCAGTAATTCATCTACCTAGAATATCCAAAAGAGAAATAGGTCATCAATGAAGCAAAAACAATAAGCATAGCACTATTTGGAAGAATCAATAGTGTCATGATAAATGAAGTCCCTTCTTGTGTTGCAGCAACAAACCTCCTGTGACTGGGAAGTCCCGACTGATTCTCCATCTCCAACACCCCCTCCCATACACTGAGTCCCTAGGGTTCTCTCAGAGACTCTTCTAAAACAAGAGTCTAGGTCACATAAACCGCCTTGTAGATCCAGCTACAGTCAGAAAAAAACGAACCCTTTCTGAAAGGGCACCCCAACATGGTGACCGATCGCTAGACCTTCGTCATATTTCAGCTGTGTTGGCTATATCGTGCAACCACGCTACTTAGCAAGTGTGACGGACACTCGGTGCTGGGAGAAGTTGATGTCATTCCCGCTGACAAGGACACGAACAGACTATATTCTTCTTGTGCCATTTGGAGGCACGTTGAACAAAGAAGCAAGTGGCCAGAATGTTCCCAGTTAACTGCAAACGGGGAAAAGAAAGTTAATGTGACACGCTGCAGTATTCTCTCTTAGCATGCAGTTGCAAGCTTTGAAAGTCCCGTTAAGTATCTCTTTTTTAAGATAAATACCTATTAAGTAATGTATATGCACAAGCTGAAGTGTTAAATGGTTTGTTGAAACCTATTAGAGTACACAAGATGATAAACATAAATTATAGCTAATATACTGCACCAGTGATTTTTAAACATAAAAATTACTGACACTGTAAAAACACACTTGAGTCATCGTAGCAGTATAATAGCACTAATCCATGTTTATCCAACCATGCACTTTTCAAAAACAACACAAACCTCTAATAAATGCTTTGGCTTCACCTTGACAACTTATATGGGTTATTGCCTCGTTCATGCCTGGATAACCATGTGTTATGACTTAAATGTTCTTTAATATCAATTTATGCCTTGAAGAAAAAAGATTGAATAACATAGTGTACATATGGTTCAATTTATTACAGCAAAACAATCATTTTAGTTTGAAGATATTTTCTCATGGTGCATATCATAGAAATCTTCTTCAATAGAGCTCTCAATAAACCAGATTTTTTATGTCACAATAAATGAAACTAAGGCAGCTAATTGTTGCTAAGATTCTAAATAGATGGGTCTATTTGGCTTCCTTGTCAATCAAGAAATACATTCCTTAACACTTGTATTTCTGGATTCTAATGTCTCTAATTGGATTTTACACTATCTGATTAACGAGGTAGTTTATAGGCTACTATAAAAAAAATGATCCTTAAAAAGTGAAGAAGGAAATTGTAGACCATCAGCATTACTGAAGAGTCAAGAAGACACCAAGAATCATAGTGGTTGCAAAACCCAAAGGGGAGGGGGCGGGGTGAGGAAGTGAATTCTAGAAAGAGAGTAAGTCAGTATTGACTGTGATTATCTCAGAAATGCTTCAGATGGTATCCTCCTACCCCCAGCCCCCAAAATTCCAAGTCTTGAAGTAAATATTTTTCTTTGGTTCTGGCTGGCTGAAGCATTAGGCTTGGGTCACACACTCAAGTACGCTGATCCAAAAGCCCGGCGTTGTGGTGGGCTTGGTGTGCTGGCAGATGACACGGGCTCTGTAGATATCGATTTCCTTAAGAAGAGTTAGCCAATTGAATCAACAGGTCTTCATAGAAATAAAAATAGAACCAACATACTCACGCATGGCTCATTATAAAATGACGAACACTACAGAAATTTAAAAACATACACCTTTAATCATTTATTCTTTATTTCTCGCTTTCCTTCTGCCAATCAATAATGCTATTTGAGAACTCACTGTGTGATATGGGGATGAGTGAGCACCACTTTTGGGGTGGGCGAGGGGCTTGGAGCTGACAAGCTGAAAAAAAGATTATATTGGTGTCTGGTAAATGATATAATAAACACTTGCAAGAAAGCATTGAGGAAAGAAGGCTTTATGGAGGAGGTAGCATTGGTTGCTGAATCTTGAAAGACACAAATTAGTCTGAAAATGACCCATGATCCCATAGAAAACCAATGAAAAATAGATATGTCTTTCTGGAAATTAATATTGATACATCGAATCTGGAGGCCCTAAGAACTTTATCCAGCAGATGCTAGGCAACGGAGCCTTCCACACACTCAAACTTGTTTCCAAACAAAGTTTCTTTGGGATGCATGAGCCATTACTTCAATCACCTTCCATTTCAGCAAACACTAATTTTCCTTCTTCAAATGAACTCAGCTGCTCTGTGTGGTCTTCTCCATAGCCACTTGCTCTCTCTTACCCAGGCATTAATTAATTTTGAAGGTCAAGTAGGTGAAAAATAATCTTGCAACAAGATACGTTTTTTTTTAAAGATTTATTTATTTATTTGACAGAGAGAGACAGCGAGAGAGGGAACACAAGCAGGGGGAGAGGGAGAGGGAGAAGCAGGCTTCCCACTGAGCAGGGAGCCCGATGCGGGGCTCCATCCCAGGACACTGGGATCATGACCTGAGCTGAAGGCAGACACTTAACGACTGAGCCACCCAGGCGCCCCATAACAAGATACATTTTGCTAGGCATCCTAAACAAATCCAACTACAAGCTGACGAATAAAAAATCCAGTCAAACTGAATTTCTCTGTTTCCAGATCTTGGCTGTTTTTTTTGTTGTTGTTGTTGTTGTTGTTTTTAATCTAGGTCTTCAAGCTTAAATTGCATTGGTTTCTCTAGAATTCCTTCCTCTCCCATATCTACATATTCAAATTCCACCTGTGTTTTAGAGCAACAGTCTCATCTCCCTTCTATAAGCAAGCATTCCCTGATTACCAATGGCTTCAAGCAGCTTCTCTGTTTCTTCTCTTCTCCCACAGCTTGTTCCTGAGCTTCTTCTGTTAGAACTTACTGATTTTCATCCTGTTCTCTTACTGTTTACATTTGCGTTTAGTATCTTCCCTGGTGGACTCTATACTCCCTGAGGGCAGGTAGGACCATTACGTCTCTTGCTCTGTGCACTAGAGCTCTAGAGTTGAATCTTATGCTTGAGCAGCATAAGATTCAACCAGGTTCTGTTTAATAAACATGATAGATTTGCCCATAATTTTGAGGCTTCATTCTATCAGTGCCATAGAAACTTGCCATCATGAAGATTATACTCTTGCAAAACTCTTAATGAGGAACTGGAAATAGAGATATTTCTTTTATATCCCTATTACTGTGTTAAAAAAAAGCTGATTAAAACCATGATTTCCTTCATTTTAGTTTTATTCTCAGTCCATCCAAAGGGACTGGATTGTACACGTCCATGATTCACAAATACATAGAGGCATTTACAACTCCAAAAAATATGCCTGTCTTGTCCATCCTTGAAGGTATCATAGTGACACACTGCAAGTACCGGGACATGGTCCCCTACCAGGCTAGGCTTGTGTGTGTGCCCATTGGAATGCGTTCTTGAACTGTCTAATCCTTCTTCATTATCCATTAGCCCAGCACACATATTCTGGGATGAAACTCAAAGTCAATGACTGTTTATCATCATTAGCTCCTCCAAGCAATGATTTACATGCAAGTCCTGATACTGTTCACCATGGCTTCTCTAGCCCATCAGCATCCAGGTTTCCCCTAGAGCATCCTTAAGTGATTCCAGCTTGAGAAGCCCCATCCCAGATTCCAAATGTGGAGGTCCTTGAGCAGCATCTGAGTAGACTAAACAATCTACATTTATGACGTCCCCCCTGGGAACATTACCTCCATAAAGGAAACGACACATGCAAATATACACAGTCAAGTGAACATCCTACTCCTTCCATAAGAGCACTAAGTATGTGCTTTGACATCAATTTGCTCCTGGGGATGGGGTGTAGGTAGATGACCTAGTAATAGAGTCTTGGTAGTGGTAATTTAGAAAATGGCTGCCAGAATGTCTCTGGCTCACCGGGTGAAAAAAAATTATCCTTTCTCTGGAGCTACATGAATGGTTTTATGTGATAACTAAAAGAGAAGACCATCCAGCAGATTAGAACAGGGACCTGGAAGACAAATTTCTTGGCTCTAACTCTGGCAATGCTGACCATTTGCTGGGTTGATCTTTGAAAAGTATTTGTTCTAATGTTTTAAGGTATCATTTTCTTCCCTAAAAAGTATAGGAATATCACAGGGGATTGTGTTTTCTGATTTTTATAAAAACATATTTCAGTCATAATAATAAATGATTTGGCTCCCATGAAATTTTAAGGTCATCTTCAATAAAGAATTTTATCATCTTTTAGAATTGTGATTCCATGGCCCCAGAAAGCAGCTTTCAACAACTTGGGAAAAATCCATCCACTCTGTTTAAAAGGCAAAAACAAAAATAAGCAAACAAAACTGTTAACTTTCACCATGATCCCTATATTTTAAAAGTCTGTGAATCTGTACTTTTAAGCTATATTTAGGAAGTATACAAGCAGTGGTGTTCATTTTATTTCACATAATTTTCCCTCTTCTGGTTTAAAATTCTTCATTTGCAGAAATGCAACATGCATTTTGCATATATTTACTCATATATACTCGAGGGTGAAGTTTACAAACTCATCAGAGTAAAAAAGTCCAGGCTCATGTAAAATTTTTAGTGAGATTTGCCTTCACAGTTGTCACTTCCACCATTTTATCTTGCCCTTCTTTTTTTTTTTTTTGTAGCCCTGTTAGCAAAACCTGACCTCAGCCTATGATGTCACTCATTTATATTCTAATGTAAAGGTGAGATAATGTATTCACTTTCCTGTTACCTTGTACATCAAACCTGAACTCAAATTTGAAATGTTTGCTTCCTGTTAAGGAATTAGAACAGCAGTTGGTAGGTGAGAAATTCCTGGGGGTGAAAGTTGGAAGAGGAGGCAAGATGTCTTCTCCAGGATCCTAGAAGTCCTATTTCTAGGTTATTGACTATATTCAGCAATAGAGTGTACCCATACTAACAAGAAACCCCACAATATTCACCTTGTATGTGTATTTGTTTGATATTGTTGGGTTGAGTACCTACTGAAAAATAATTACTAAATTTGATAAAAAAATTTCCACCAAATTACAAATTTCCAGTGGTATCTGAGAGCGTCATTTTTCTCTTTTTCAGAATTTCTAGGTAATGAGATGGGACTGCTAGTAACAAAATGGCAAGGGCCAGGGTGACCTCAAAACCACATGCTCTCAATTCCCGTTCACTGAATCCCGTTAACATTTTACCTCAATTTCCCCTGAACGAACAGTTTGTGTAGAGACAGGGTTTATCTTCTTTACATTCAGATGGTTGCATTTCCTGCTTAAAATGTTAGCTAGATTGTCTCTGTACCCTGCCTCCCCCCATCTTTTGGTCTCCCAGAAGCTGTCTGCTGC
This sequence comes from Zalophus californianus, assembly GCF_009762305.2. NCBI lineage: Eukaryota > Metazoa > Chordata > Mammalia > Carnivora > Otariidae > Zalophus > Zalophus californianus. Next base: position 83,568,993 of record NC_045595.1, read on the forward strand.
TTCAGGCAAACTTAATGATGGCAGGGCCGCAGAGCCAAAAAAGGAAAAACACCTGTGGCCAGTGTAAAGTTTAGTCCTGAAATAGACAGGCAATGGCCATCACCTGCCTGCTGTGTGAGAGCCCAATCAAGTCTATTCATCACAACTGTGCAGATAAGGGCTTTTTTCACCCCCCTCCTTTTTTTTTTTTTTTTGCCGTTGTTTTTGTTGAACTGCATGTAATAGGAATAGAACAGAATACAGCAAAGAAATGGTGCCCTCTGCATCTCTGCATGGCCCTGAGGGGCTGTTGTTTAGATACATCCCATGAAAGTGGTCATTCTGTAAAAATGGCTCATGGAATGTTCATTTTGGAAAATAAACTTGGGCTTTCTCTTCAAAAATTCTATTACGAAATTTTCTTTCTGTTTCCTGAGGAAATTATGAAAGAGAAGAGAATGAAGGCTAAGGACAGCTAAATTCAATGAAGACCAACGATGTGTCAGGGAGCATGTCAGCAGGGGTCGATGGGATGCTCTCCTGTCCATGTCTTGTCATGGCATGAAAAAAAAAATAAGGGACGGTGAAAAAATCACACACGTGTGGACGCCATAACAAAAACATATGATTTCATCTTTATCTTTCTGCAATTCTTGGCACTTTTTTTAATTCCTATCCTTTATTGAACAACTAGGCTTCCCTTGGCTTCTATGACTCCCAAGTTTCCTGGTCCTTTCCCAGCCTCCTTGGTTGGCTTTTCTCCATTTCTTTTGCAGGCTCCTTTTCCTCTGCTCATCTTCTTAACTGGTGTTGACCCTAGACCTAAGTCATTTATTCTCTGCACATTGTCCTTGGGAGATTTCATCTCATCCACCACAAAGCTTCAAGTAACTATACATTGGCACCTGCCCAAACAGTCTCTCCACCCAAGATCTCTCTCCTAAGCTCCACGCCAATTCATAGGGTGGCTACCTACCACTGTGTTGGCCAATAAGATACCTGTCCTGTAGCTACTGGGGATTTCTTAGTGTGTTCAGCCTTTCCGATAGAAGTGCTGAAGTGTATCCTTTCCAAACTCCTCTTGTATAGAAACTGACATGAGGCTAAAAAGGAAAGAAAAAAACCCCTTGTGAACAAGAAGTAGCCATAAGGAAGAAAGCTACCTGCCAAAAATGAAATAACAATGATAAATAGAACCTGGGACTTTAATGAAATTGTGAAATTACTGCATAAGCTGTGGATTGCCTGCTCTGGACTTCTTACATTATGGGGAAAATCATTCCTCTCTTTGGTTTTATGCATAGTTATGTATAGAGAGAATTCTATGTACAGTTGCTTATTGTTTTATACCTTTTTTTTCTTTTAAAGATTTTATTTGACAGAGAGAGACACAGCCAGAGAGGGAACACAGGCAGGGGGAGTGGGAGAGGGAGAATCAGGCTTCCTGCTGTGGAAGGAGACTGATGCAGGGCTTGATCCCAGGACCCTGGGATCATGACCTGAGCCGAAGGCAGACGCCTAACGACTGAGCCACCCAGGCGCCCCTTATTGTTTTATACCTTAAATAAGAGAATACCCACTTAAATGAGAGAATCATATTTAACTTGGAGGAAATGTTCATGAAATTGATTATGCATTTTGCCACAAAGGATTATCTCAACATATTCAGAATAGGAAAAATTCTCTGGGTCACATTCATCGACTACAATTTAATAGAATCATAAATTAATTATAACAAGCAAGCAACTCTCACCATCATCACTATACCCACACCTCAGCATCCAAACTTACTCAATTGGAGATTGAAAATTATAACTTCTAAGAACTCTTGAATTAAAGAAAAAATAATATTCAAAGTATAAACAATTTAACAATAAATGGCATCTACTGCAAGGAAGAGTTTCCTCCCTCCGTTCCTTCCTTCATTCCTTCCTTCTTTCCTCTCTTCCTCTACCTATATATCTATCTAGCTATTTGCATCTATATGGATCCATGAATTCTTATTTTATTCAATGGACATAACCCATTATAATTATTGTGACCCCAAAATTGTTCTAAATTTGGCCAGTAGGAACTTCTTCAAATTGTGTATTGTGCATTTCTGACATGATTCTGTTATTTTTTGAACACTTCTTTACTTTCTGGCACAAGATATTCCACACTAATTTTTTTACTTATCCTGCTCTGGCTCTGGAACCAACCATCTCCCCGGGGCCCCTGGTTCCTTTAATGAGGAATGCTATTTAGAAACCAAGCACTAGGCTTGCCCACTACTCTGGGAGTGCCATCGCTTCTAGGCCCTTCCAGAAGACAAGATTCACAGTCTTCTGCTTTCTAATATTTGTGACTATTTTTTCTGCCAGTGAGGAGCCTAGCTCCATTTATCCATGGTATATTTATTCATTTCCTCAAGTATAAGAAGTAGTTTCAGATTGCTATTTGATATCTTTGTGAGAAGCAAACCTACTAACTAGAATTCGGTATTTGCTTACAGGTCTTTAATCTTCAAAAATACTAAGGTCATGAAAGACAAAGAAAAATCTCTAGATTAAAGGATTAAAAAAATATAACAACTGAATAAAATGAGTAATCTTGGTTTACATCTTGGACCAGAAAAAAAAGAATATTTGGACAATTAGTGTAATTTAATATGGTTCTAAGATTAGATAATATCACTGAATCGATATTATATTTCAAGATTTGAAAATTCAATTGTGTTTATGTGAGAACTTAGGAATGCAGAGACAGGATGTCTGTAATTTACTGTCCAATTGTTCAGAAAAATATATGTATATACACAAAGACATATACATATGTTTACATATGGAAGCATATAGTGAACAATAAAGGAAATGGGGCAAACCTGGATAACAGGTATAATGCAGTTGTTCATGATATTTTTGTAGTTTGCTGCAAATTTTTAATTATACAAAAAACAAAGTTGCAGAAAAAAAGAAATAAGAAATAGATGACAATGCACATTCTACATCCCAACCAGTGGTACGCTCCTGGAGAAGTGTGTGAGGAAAATTTATAACTTCAGGAGCATATATTAGAAATAGAGAAAATTTGAATGTGAATGAACTAAATAACAATGAGATAAGCTAGAAAAATATCAAGAAAAATTCTAAATATTAGAACTAGAGATGAAAGATGCAGGAATTAGAGAAATAGGAGAACAAGAACAAAGACAGAAGAGTATATCATAAGTATCAACCAATGAAATAAAAGATTGGTTCTCTGAAAAGACCAATAAAATGACACATTTTTGATATGTCTCATTCAAAAGGAATAGTGTTTGTACAGGGCAATAGTGTTAAGAGACATAACTGTAGATACAGAGATATAATGTTATGCCAATAAACTTGAAAGCCTAGATGGAGCAGATGATAGAATAGGAAAATAAAAATTTCCAAAATTGGCTCAAGAAGACAAGTTGAATAGCATGACCTCATAGTCCTAACAAAAATAAATCTAGAAGTTGTAAAAGATGACCCCCCAGTGAAAAGGAGATATTCAGGTTAGTGGAAGACTCAACATTGAAAAATGTCAATTATCCTTCACTGTCATCATAAATTTAACCTTATCTCAATCAAAATTCTGTTATCATCTGTCCTGTAACTTGAAAATCTCATTCTAAATTCATGTGAGAGAGAATGTATATAAATATAACCAAGCTAATCTTGAAAAATAGGAAATATCGAAAGCCCCCATCTTTTTTTTTTTGCTTTGTAACTTGCTTCTTTTATTTAATAATAAGAGCATTTGTATAAGACAAAAATACAGATTAGTATTCTTTTTAATGGCTATATAGTTTTACATAAAATGGAATCTTAATGATTTTTTTATTATGTTATGTTAATCACCATACATTACATCATTAGTTTTTGATGTAGTGTTCCATTATTCATTGTTTGCATATAATACCCAGTGCTCCATGCAGTACGTGCCCTCTTTAATACCCATCACCAGGCTAACCCTTCCCCCTAGCCACCCTCCCCTCTAGAACCCTCAGTTTGTTTCTCAGAGTCCATAGTCTCTCATGGTTCGTCTCCCCCTCCGATTTCCTCCCCTTCATTTTTCCCTTCCTACTATCTTCTTCTTTTCTTTTTTTAACATATAATGTATTATTTGTTTCAAAGGTACAGGTCTGTGATTCAACAGTCTTACACAATTCACAGCGCTCACCATAGCACATACCCTCCCCAATGTCTATCACCCAGCCACCCCATCCCTCCCACCCCCCACCACTCCAGTAACCCTGTTTGTTTCCTGAGATTAAGAATTCCTCATATCAGTGAGATCATATGATACCTGTCTTTCTCTGACTGACTTATTTCGCTCAGCATAATACCCTCTAGTTCCATTCACGTCATTGCAAATGGCAAGATTTCATTCCTTTTGATGGCTGCATAATATTCCATTGTATATATATACCACCTTTCCAAATATCATACCATATTAGAACGCCATGACAAGAGTAGCACTGATGCATAAAAAATCCATCAGTGAAAAATAATAGAAATCAAAGACACAGATCTGTATATACATGGAAATGGTGTCTATTTTGCATGCAGTGAAAAAAGGTCAAACAACAAAATCCCAAATAGATTAAGGTTCTAAATTTACAAAAAATAAATTATAAATCTGTTCAAAAGAACTGTGGCGAAATGTGTTCAGAAACTTGGAATAGGACAGGTCCTCAAAAACAAGGCATACATTGAAAATGTCTTTTATGAAAAAGACTGATATATTTTATATTTGAAGAAAATATCAATAAGACAAATGATACAAAAAAAACTAAAAAATTTACAAGACAAGTATAGATTGGGAGTATGTTTTCATTGTAACTGAAAAGGATTAAAAACCAGAATATATTTTTAAACTCCTAAAATTACTAAGAAAAAGCTAATGAACCCAAATGAAAATGGGGGGGGAATGTGAACAGATCATTTACAGAATAGGAAATACACATGGGTGACAAAAACTTAAACAGCTCCATTAATGACCAGGGAAATGCCAAAGAATACAATGAGATTGACAGTAACTACAAAACTTGATAATACTAAGAGGTGGTGAAATGTGAGGAAATGGGTATTTTTAATACTATCCATGAAAATCAATTCATACAGTCACTTTGATATGGTATTTCTGAATCTTTCAACACTAAATAAATGAAGAATTCTCTTTGACCCAGGATTTCCCCTTCTCATTATCTAACCTTGGGAAATATGTGTATGTGTGCATAAAGAGGCTCCTGCAGTGATGTCTACTGCAGTACTGTTGTGATAGCAACTAAATTTAGGGAGTTAAGATTCATCAGAATTAGAAGGAAAAAAAATACCAGACAATGGAATTTCATGTGTAATTTGGGCCATATGTGGTAAATTTATATAAACAATATAAATGGATTGTCAGGGCATATTGAGTGATAAAAGCAAGCTACAGAAGAATAAATATGGTATAATACAATTTATTTAAAAAATACTCATGCAAAATAAAACTATATACAACTAAACATCACTGTGTGTACATGCGTAGAAGAAATGCCTATACCAAACTGATTTAATGAACAAAAAAAGTCTTTGGTTTCCTTAGGGAAAATATAGAAACAGAGGTGATGATTAAGGATGACATAACTCCATCTGTATTGTTTACATTTTTTTACATTTATTCAAATGGCACCGTTGTAATTGAATTTTTTTCAACTTTTAAAAAGAAAAACAGAAGGAAGCTATTTGTTCTGCAGCTCTAACTAACCATGTGTATTATATCCACATAAATCAGTTAAAGGTCCCAAAGGTCACTTTCTCTGGTGAATTATCACACAAGTGTTATCATTTACACAACTCCATCCATCCATTCATCCAAACATAAATGCCTACATACATGTATGTGCAGCTACTTTGATTGAAAATTAATGTTTAAAATAATCATGTATGCTTAATTTTATGTAATATTTACTTTCCTAAGAAGTTGAACTTAAAAAGCTTCTTCTTTAATTGAATCATATTTTCAATGCAGTAACAGAGTACAATTATAAAAAAAAAAATACACACACTATGGTGAATTATTTTGTGAAGTGAACAAACACTCCACCAAATGCTTGCCTTATAAATGTGAAATTTATACATCAACTTGACTTAATAGAAGATAGCCCTGCAGGTAACTTTGCTCTCCCAGTTCCCTGCCTTTCAGCTAAAATATAGCTAATTTATACAGATTATTTTTATTATATTCTTGGACCAGTTTATTTTTATAAAAAGCACTGTCAGAATGCAGCCCTATCATTTAAATACCAAATATCCTCCACAGATTTCTTTCTGAATCATCAAAATCTCCCTGGAAAACTGTGTGGTTGGGGGCAATTGCTATATTAGTTTTCATATTTTAATTTTCTTGCCAAATATTTAAATATATTTGATAACTACCAATGCAAGCTGAAGGATTTTAAGAATGTGTTCAAGGGGATTATATTAGAGACTTCAGAGTAACTTGCAGATCTAGAGGGGTTTCCAAGGCTAAATGAATTCTTAGCAGGTTTATGAGAAAACCTTTTGGAAATAATTTGTAAGTTTATCTGTTAATCAGCAAATCTGATTTCTATAATATTGCCCATAGTGAATAATTAGTTATTTTTCATGGCCGTGATGCTTAGTTAAGAATGATAAATTTTAATTCTAGATTTTTATTATTTTTGTTTAAGAAAGACAAGATCCAAGAATAGAAGATATGCTTTAAAGGAAAAGGTCATCAAATGTCATCCTTTTTAAAATACAGGCCTTTGCCTATCAATAGCCAAATCTCAGGAGACCTTAGTGATGCAAATCATATGTTTTGCCACCTTGTGGTAGTTAGAGGTAAGTCAAATATAGATTAGTATGAAAGGCCAGCAGACACCTGGACAGGTGAAAGATAATGCCCAGGTCTGGTTGTAGGATCCAGCGTATTTTCTTCTTAAATATCATCCTTTTTCTCTCTCTGATATCTGTTGATAGCTACATCCTTAGATACAAGGGGAAAAGCTATGGTTCAAGCTCTAAACTTTTCTCAGGGATGAGGAAAAATAGCCAAAACCAAGTGGGATAAAATTCTACATCGACAAAGCCATTTTTATAATCCATTTGAAGTGTTTTCATTATTATATGAAAGAGAAAAGTGCAGAGAAGGGAATAATACAAATGAGAACAAATTATAGGAAATTTAAATTTGACTAGTCACATGACCAAGAAATATTTTTGAATGCCCACTGGAAGTTGGTAAAAATGTTTTTGTGTTTCCCTTAAAAGTGAAAGGCTGTCGCCATTTACTTCTTACACTTGCCTAACAAAGTACAAAGGTAAACCTACCTATGCAATAAATTGCCTTCACAGTTTGGGGGAAACTAATTAAAACATCTCAATAATCATACAGCAAGAAAATATGCACACAAAATTAACATACAGCAAGTATAAAATAGAAAATGGAAGTGCCTCATAATTCCATGCTCAAAAGAGAGCAAATGCAAGTGGTTTGATATATATTCAGCCAGATGTTTTTCAAAGATAAAGATAGGGATATATAGATAAGTAGCTCATGTATATTTTCTTTCAATTTATCCTTTACTTTTCAGGATTCACTGTGAGAGTACTGTGCAGGGGAGAAGACAATGTCTTTTAAAAGCTGAAAGAAGCAGATTAAGTTGGGAGATAAAGCATTCCAGGCAAACTGAACAATGCCACGTAAAGATTTTTTGGAATTAGCTGTTTGGCCAATCTAGAAATAGAAATAATTATACAGTGGCACATTCCTTTGGAATGCCTTGATCTTTCCCCATTACTTCTGCTAAACACATACAAATTGAATCTCACAACTATTGACCCTTTTCACTAGTAGGGCATTTGAGTCTTTTTATTTAACTGTGCTAAAAATCCCAATACATTCATAAAGGAGGGGAAGCAAAAGCATATAGTAGGAGCTGCCAGATCCTAGGCACTCAGTGAATGTTGGTTATGGTACCAAGATGCAATGGACTCCTGGATAGGGTTGGAGATTGACAAGGTTTCAAGGAGGACAGTTTTGCTTTTAGCCATTTTAGCTTGTTCTGAAGTTGTTTATTTAAATTCCTACCTCTGAATCTCCACATTTTTCATTTTCTTCATCCATAATATAAGAATAATCACCTTCCTGATATGCCTTACAAAGATTTTGTGATGTCTAAATCATGTTAAAATAAACCAATCTATGCCTAAAAATTTAAAAAGCAAATTATATATGATGGTATGAACTGAATGCCCCTTCTTCTTTGGATAAGAAATGTATCGATAGGAGTCAATTTGGGGCTAACCACATTATTCCTCAAACTGAACCATCACTGGTTCTCATGAAAACGGGCTCAGGAAGGAAGTGATACTTCAAGCTAGATCTCAGTCATGTCAGGATTTCTACTTATGCGGAGTAGCTTTGAAACAGAAATGTACTTGCTCATTTAAGACTGGATTGTGTGCCGCTGTGGTAAAGTAAATGCGTATGTTTCTTTTATCACAAAGAAAAATTAAGTCCACTAGAAGCTACAAGAAAATCAAATATGTATAAAAAATACTTGGTCCAAATATGACTGTGTGGAGGTTTAAAAAAAAAAAAGGGTAGTGGATGCTGAGAGGTATCACCCGATCCCTCTTCAAGACCAAGGCACTCATTCCGGCAGCAACGAGGAGAGTTTAGCCAAAGTTAAGCCCCCTCTTCATCAAGGGCAGCCTGGTCTATGTGTGACCTCCTTGCTTCCTTCAGTCCAGGACAGCTCCACAGGACCATTGCAGCTTCAGAGCTGGGGTTCTGATTCGCAGAATCAGAATCTGCCCCATCCTGTTTGACTCACACTCTCTCAGGTATTATTTTGGAGGGCACTCCCTAATAAAGTTCCTGCGTATAAATCTCCTTCTCAGAACGTTTTTTTAAGGAACCCAATCGAAGACTAGATGCCAGTCGACTTTGACATTAGGAGCATTTTCCTTTTCAGTGGCTCATTTGAAGTGGAGAATGAATAAATATTATCTAAATTTAACAAATCAAAAAGTGCAGTAAAATCCGATTATTTGGCATTATGAAGGAAATAAACATAGAAATTGCTAAAACCTTTGTTGGACTATGAAATAGAAGAAACTAGTTTTTTGTTATAGAACTTCTGTACACGCAATATGCATGGACTTCTTTGAATTGTTTAAGGATAGGAACCTGTAAAAAATGTACATGTCTGGGCGCCTGGGTGGCACAGTTGGTTAAGCATCTGACTCTTGGTTTTAGCTCAGGTCGTGATCTTGGGGTCGTGAGATCGAGCCCTGCGTGGGGCTCTGTGCTCAGTGCGGAGTCTGCTTGAGTTTCTCTCTCTCCCTCCCCTTCTGTCCCTCCCCTTTCTCTCTCTCTCTCTCTCTCTCTCTCAAATAAGTAAATAAATCTCTCCAAATATATAATGGAATCACTTAAAATTGGTTTAAAACAAACAAGCCAAAGGCTACCAAATCTCCAAGCAAGGAAGGAGGTCAACCTCATGGCCCTAAACATCAAAACATGGCAGCCAAGAAAGAGAAGTCTGTAGTATGATCTTGTCTGATAAAACTTGAATCTTCTGCTTTTCAACCCTCAAGTTCACAATTTCATAAACACTATTCATGGAAAAAGATGAATTAAAAAAAATGAAAATTCTCCCTAATCTTTGCCTTCCAAACTCACACTCACCTTGATTTGAAGAAAAGTGCAATAAGAAAGTGAATCAAGACTATGAAGAGAAAGCCCTGTGCCTAGAAGTTTTTTCTACCAAACTCCTGTCAAAAGCTGTCCGATTCACCATTTTTAAAGCCTTCAGCCTGAGAGGAGAGAAAGAGTCAAAGCTTAGTGATATCTCTCCTTAAAAAAAGAAAACACATTCCTGAGTAGGGAAGTGAAACTTAGTACCAAATACTTCACAACGTTTCAGGAGAAAAAGCAGAGTCCAGGTCATCCTGGAAAGGGAAGAAACAGCCCAGGTGAGCCATAGTTTCCTCACCAGCATATTCTCTCTCTCTCTCTTCCTCTTTCCCTCTCCTTCTCTCCCTCTCTCTTTCTCCACTGTAGGGCCACACAGATGAGGAAAAGACACATTGCACAGTCCTTGAACTATAACTTGAAGGCAAAAGAAACAGACCTCAGATAAAAATAGTGTGCTTAGGAAAATGTACCCACATGTATCAACCAATGAGATCTTGAGAAAACTTCCCATGTTAAGCGAGAAAAAGATGAAAACAAATGGCATGAGAAATAGTCTGAAAAAACACAGCAGGAGGAGGAAAAAGAGGAAGGAAAGAGGGAGCGAAGGAGGGAAAAATGGAGGGAGAAAGAGGGGGAAAGAAGAGTGAAGGAGGGGTGAGAGGTAGTAAATAGAATGCCAAAGGACTGTGAAGAACTGATTCACAGTTGGTTTAACATTCAAAAATCAATCCATGTAATTCACCATATTAACAAACAAACAACAAAAAAAGAAAAACCATTTAAGAATCATCTCAATAGAGGCAGAAAAAAATCATTTAACAAACACTAGAACTCATTCATGTTAAAAGGCTCAGCAAACAAAATAGAAGTGATCTTCCCTAAGATGCTTTACTTCTTTAACAGTTCTAGAGAAATGACCACGAAGATGAATGTTAGGAAGCATAACAAAGGAAGAAGACAAGAAGGAAAGGCAGGCATTACCCAGGGCACCTGCATTACTCCTCATTCCTAAGTACACTTGCGGGCCATGGCCTTGTTAGAAGGAACATTCTTTTCTCACCAATGTGGGTCAGTGGATTAATTCAAAAGGTGGAAGACCTGGTCTTATGGGTTGAAACAATACAAAACTCACTAGGATAATACATGGCTTACTTTCATTTCTTCTAATTCTCTAGACCCTTAGAACTCTATCAATTTTCTCCTTCTTTTGAACCTCAATAGTATTTGTATCTCCCTTTCTTTGGCCACTTTTTAAATTTTTATTTGTATCAATAATTTTATCATTCTATTCAACTCTAAACCCTTGAAAACAGAGTTCTGGATTGATCATCTTTGTGTTTCCCCAGAGCGGGGATGAGAGCCCTTCTCATAGGTGTTGCTCAATAACTACTTGGTAAGTAGAATTGAATCAAATGGAATTATGAGGGACAGAGCCCTGAACTAGAAATAAGAGGTCTTGAATTCTAAGACTGACCCAGTCATTAACTAGTTACAGGACCGTGTAGAAGCTTCTGTCTCTCTGGGTTTCAGTTTCCTTTTCTCTTAAATGAAGGAGTTAGAATTAATTGCGAGGTCTTAAGATTCCTACCAGCAGTAAATCTGTTTTGTTATGAATTTTCAAAGATAAACTTAAAAATGACTTCTCTTTTAGATACATGAATGGTGCCATTGTTTTTGCTGGATGTTGCCTTCACTGTAAAGACAGGTTGGGGAAGAAGCAACCTAGGAAACAGATCCCTGATGGGAAAAGTAGCAGTGACCTGCCCAGGTGTTTAAAGTAGGACACCCTCTGGGTGCCCCCACAGGCCTGTGGTGAGGCTGAAGATCAGAGGAGCTAAGAAATTTGGAGAAGATAAGAGCATCACAGGTGTATCTACAGTTAAAGAGTTCTGTGCTGTAGATCACTATAAAGTCTGGAGGGGAAGAAAGGAAGCTGCCAGACCAATATACCATTTTTAGAGACTGAATTTACACAGGAACAGTTGCCAGTGTGGGGCTGGCCTAATGATTTTATCTCATTCTCTGTCTGACTTCCCTCCAGTGAATCTTGTAAGGGAACCAGCTACCTGATCCTTTAATCCTGCTAACATTTTATAAAGGAAGATTCAAATTAGTTTTGCTTATTCCAGATGCTTTATATGCAAATGAACTTTAGAATTGGAGGCAAAAAAAATGTGATGGGTTGGAGGAAATACTCCCACCTGAAAACCCTCCCAAAACAATGAGATGACTCCCTTCTCCTTGTTGCTCATGGCTCTTTTCTCAAGGGAATTCCAGAATCTTCCAGATATCCACTGTGACTCTCTGATCCCAAGGAGGAACTCCTCAAATTCCTTTTATCTATAACTGGCTACGACTTTCCCCAAACAACATGTGGATCACTATCCCTGCCTTCCATAAATAGCATCACCTATGCAGTATTAATCAGAGTTTGCAAGTCAAATATTAAGATCATTCCTTGGGGTAATCCAATGGTACAACTTTGCCATTTTATTTTCCCTTTGCAACTCTAACTAGACAAGGGAAACTAAAACACTGAGCTAGGAATTATTTATTTAAAGCCTCAATCCAACACGCAACAGACCCTGGATAAAGATTGCTCACTCTCCCTTATAATAAAGAAAAGTGGCATCTTAATGTGGAGTGGTGTGGAGCCTCAGCCTTGCCCGTGGGCCAGCTCTTACATCCTCCCATGTAGCCTGGCATCTGCCCTCTAGCATTCCCATGTTGCTTGGCTCCAAATGGAAGTGCTCTTAATTTCAAATGATTTATTGGGGACAAGTGGGAGGCCTGTCTGATCTAAGTCTGTTTGTATTTGGTTTCCTGTGTCTCAGGGGTGATTTTAAGACAATATCTTATGTTGTAAAGGAGGGATAGGAAAAAGAGCAATACCCACCTGCTGTTGGGCTAGAGCTCGCTGGTGTTTTATGCAGCTGTGGGGTGCCATTTTCTATAGCAATGAAAAGAAAGAGCATCAGCTCTGAGGACAGCAGCTAAATGATGGACTGGCAAGGGAAATTAGTGCAATCTCCATCAAGTTCTTTATTGAAGGGCAGTTCTGCTGGACTGTTCAAAGAACAGGGGGCTAGGGCTAAGGATTCCATCATGGGGGACAGGGTCACTGACCAGTTTCTCTGTTGTCCTGCTCCTACAGTGCTCACTTCCATTAAACATGTTCCAGACTATACAGAAATTACATTTTTTAAAAGATTTATTTATTTAGTTTTAGAAAGAGAGAGCATGAGCAGGAGGGGCAGATGGAGAGGGAGAGTCTTAAGCAGACTCTGTGCTGAGTATGGAACCTGACATGGGGCTCGATTTCATGACTCTGAGATCATGACTTGAGCTGAAACCGAGTCAGACACTTCACCAACTGTGCCACCCAGGCATCCCCAGAAATTACATTTTTTAAATGTTTGTTTTCGGCATTTCTTAGGAGCTACTCACCGGAAAGGGATTGTATTTGTATTCTATTGATTCTCCACAGTGCCAAACAAATAGTAAATACTAAGAAAAATGTTAAGTGAGTGGGTATGTGTGTGAATGAAAAAAACCTTCTCTTTTTCCAGCTAAAGCAGGGGCACCCTTATGGGAAAAGATGTTGTATTTAAATGGTGGCATCTAATGGGAATATATTACATGACCTCTTACTACCTGTCTTCTTTATAAAATATCAGATGAAAAGATTAAAGCAGCACTATCTAATATAACTTTTGGTAGTATTGGGAATATTTTATATATGTGAAGTCCAACACGGTAACCATTGGCCACTTGTGACTACTGAGTACTTGAAATATGGCTAGTGTGACTGAGGAAATGTATTTTAAATTTTATTTAATTTTAATTATTTTAAATCTAAATAGCCACATGTGACTTATAGTTACTATACTGCATAGCACAGATCTAGAGACATCCTCAGCAGAGATGGAAAAAAAGAAAAGTATATTGCTTTTTGATGCTTTTCAGAGGGAAAAATGTGTGTGTGTGTGTGTGTGCGCACACATATGTGTGAATATGATATATATATATGTATGTGGTGTTCATCATCAGATTAGTATCAGGTTCATCAACAATACAGCAAAATATGTTAGGGGCATGGTCTTCAGAATAAGCCAGACCTCAGTTTGAGCCTTTGGCTGTGCCACTTACCAGCTATATGACCTTGAATAACTCATTGTTATTATTGGAATGTGAAATTGCCTTGCCTGCCAAACACGTCAGGATGGAAACCTTAATTTTTTGAAGAAGATATGATGGGTTGTCGACCTTATTCTAAAAACAAGTTGCCAGTGAGGTCCCTGGGCCATCCTAACTGCAGAGAATATTGACAGTGACATCATCAAGATGGTGACATAGGTCATTCCTGACCTCAGTCCCCTTAATGAGAAGACAAACTAGGAACTCTCCAATGACAAAATACCATTGTTAAAATCCCAAAACCCAGTGGTGAGGCTGAAGCACCCACCTGGGACCACAGAGACAGAGAAAAGATTACATTAGAAGAATTACAGGAGTGGCTACACTTTGACAGAATGGCCCTTCCTCCAGGCCAACATGACATTGTATCAAGAGGGCCCCCTGGGCCTTTGATTTCTCCAGGGGGGAAAAAAGAGAATCCAAGGTGGACATCCAGCTCATCCAGCAGTAGGAGACATTTTTCCAGAGGTCCACTTGAGTCTCACCTCACAGGGATCACTGTGGGACACAGGAAGACTCTACCACTGGGGATCAGATAGGGATGAAGAAGAGGGGCAGGGATTACAGCAGCTAGCACTCAGATCTTTGTGAATGATATTCTTACCAGCAGCAGAACCCAAGCAGAGATCCCAGCCAGCAGCTCTGGGCATCTGAAGAGCTGAGCAGGTAGCCTCATCTGGCCAAGGAACTCAACTAGCTGTTCTGCCTAATTTGGGTCCCCAGTCAAGGGGCCATACTGACTGTAGAGCATGGTCTATTTGCTCCAGCAGGGGAGGAAATCAAATTCACAGCCCCACCCAACTGCTATCAAAAACCTCCCAACAAAGAAAAATCTAGGACCAAATGGATTTACTGGTGAATCCTACCAAATATTTAAAAAGAATTACTACCAATCCTCCTTAAACTCGTCTAAATAATTGCAGAGGAGAGGATACTCCCAAATTCATTATATGAGGCTAGCATTCACCTGACGCCAAAGCCAGATAAGGATGCTCTAAGAAAAATATAGGCCAATATTTCTGATGAATATAGATGTAAAACTTCTCAACAAAATACTATCAAACCAAATTCAATAGCACATTAAAAGGATCATGCTCGGGGCACATGGGTGGCTTAGTCGGTTAAGCAGCCAACTTGATTTTAGCTCAGGTCATGATCTCAGGGTCCTGGGACTGAGCCCTCTGTCAGGGAGTCTGCTTGAAAATTCTCTCTCTCTCCCTCTCGCTCTGCCCCTTCCCTCTGCTCATGTTCTCTTTCTCTCTAAGATAAATAAATCTTTAATAAAATACAATAAAATACAATAAAATAAAAGGATCATGCTCCATAACCAAGTGGGATTCATCTCTGGGATGCATAAATGGTTCAATATACCATCTTTTTATTACATCACATTAATAAAATGAAAGGTAAAAATTATATGATCATCTCAATAGTTTCAGAAAAAAACACTTGAGAAAATTCAACATCTATTCATGAAAAAAACTCTCAACATATTGGGTATAGAAGGTGGGTACCTCAACATAAGAAAGGCTATATATGACAAGCCCACAGCTAATAGCATACTCAAGGGTAAAGGTTGAAAGCTCTTCCTCTAAGATCGGGATCAAGACAAGGGTGCCCAGTCTCACCACTCCTATTCAAGCCAGTACTGGAAGCCCTTGTCACAGCAGTTAGGAAAGAAAAAGGGGGGATAAACATCCAAATTGGACGAGAACATGTCAAATTGTCTCTTTGCAGATGACATATTCTTATATATAAAAAATCCTGAAGACCACCAAAAGACTGTTAGAATTAATAAATGAATTCAATAAAGTTGCAGGATATGAAATCAACATAAAAAATCTGTTGCATTTCTAAACACTAATAATGAACTATCAGAAAGAAAAATTAAAAAAACAGTGCCATTTAGAATAGCATCAAAAACAATAAAATACTCGGGAATAAATTTAATCAAGGAAGTGAAAGATCTGTAAACTGAAAACCATGAGACATTGGTGAAAGAAATTGAAGAAGACACAAATAAATAGAAAGATACCCCTTGCTTATGGATTAGAAGAATTATCATTATTAAAATGTCCATACTGCCCAAAGCTATCTATAGATTCAATATAATTCTTATGAATATTTCAATGGAATATTTTATAGAAATAAAAAAAATCCTAAAATTTGTATGAAACCATAAAACACCTCAAATAGCCAAAGCAATCCTGAGAAAAACAAAGCTGGAGGCATTGCACTTCCTGGTTTCAAACTATGTTACAGAGCTATGTTAATAAAAACAGCATGGTACTGGCATAAAACAGACTTAGATGAATGGAACAGGATTGAGAGCCCAGAAATAAACCCATGCATATCCAGTCAACTAATATTTGACAAGGGAGCCAAGAATACTCACTGGGGAAAAACAGTCTTAAAAATGGTGTTGAGAATACTGGATACTCACATGCAAAAGAATGAAACTGGACTCCTATTTTCCACCACTCATAAAGATTTACTACTTGAAATTGATTAAAGATTAAATGCAAGACCTGAAACCATAAATTCCTAGAAGAAAACATAGGGAAAAAGCTACATGATGTGGTCATGGCAAGAATTTTTTATATATGACACCAAAAGCACAAACAACACAAGTAAAAATAAATACATGAGACTGCATCAAACTACAAGCTTCTGCACTGCAAAAGAAACAACAAAATGAGAAGTTACCCCATACAGAATGAGAAAATATTTTCAAACCACATATCTGATAAGGGGTTAATATCCAAAATATATAAGGAACTCATGCAACTCCTTAGCAAAAAACAACTCAATTTAAAAATGGGCAAAAGAACTAAATAGAGTTTTTCCAAAGAATACATACAAACGGCTGAGATATGGCCATTGATATCAGTATGTGAAAAGATGCTCATCATCAGTAATCATCGGGGAAATGCAAATCAAAAACACAATGAGATATCACCTCACATCTGTTAGAATGGCACTTACAAAAGAAGATAAGAGATAACAGGTAGGGATGTAGGAAAAAGGAAAACCTTGAGCACTGTTAGTGGGAATATGAATACAGCCACTGTGGAAACGGTACGGAGGTTCCTCAAAAAAATTAAAAATAGGAATATCATATGATCCAGCAGCCCTCTTTTTGTGTTTATAGCCAAAGAAAGTGAAGTCAGTTCCCAAAAAGATATCTACACTCCCATGTTCATTGCAGCATTATTCACTATAGCCCAGATATGGAAAAAAGCTAAGTGACTATTGAGTGATGAATGGATCAAGAGAATGTGATTATGTGTACACACACACACACACACACCCAATAGAATATTATCCTTTTTTTAAAAGATTTTATTTATTTATTGACAGAGAGAGACACAGCGAGAGAGGGAACACAAGCAGGGGGAGTGGGAGAGGGAGAAGCAGGCTTCCCACCAAGCAGGGAGCCCGATGCGGGGCTCGATCCCAGGACCCTGGGATCATCACCTGAGCCAAAGGCAGACGCTTAACGACTGAGCCACCCAGGCACCCCATAGAATATTAGCCTTAAAAAAAGGAAATTCTGCCTAATTTGCAACAATATAGATGAAACTTGAGTGAAACTAAGTGGAATAAGTCAGACAGAAAAAGACAAGTACTGCATGATTTCATTTATATGTAGAATCTAAAACAAACAACCTCATAGAAACAGAAACAGAGAGGAGATTGGTGGTTGCCAGAGGTGGGGAGAGGGGAGGAAATGGGTGAAGGTGGTCAAAGGGTATGAATTTCCAGTTAATAATATGAATAAGTTCTGAGGATTTAATCCACAGCACGGTGACTGTAGTTAACAATACTCTATTGTATATTTGAAAGGTACTAAGACAGCAGATGGTAAAACTTCTCCCCACAAAAATAAATCATGACTATGTAAGGTGATGGATGTGTTAATTAACCTTACTATGGTAATTTTCTCTCTACATATCAATATATAAAAATATGTTATATATATAAACTTATACAACATTGTGTATGTCAATTATATCTCAATTATTAAAGCTGGAAAAAATAAATAAAAATGAACTACTGATAAGTAGCCCTGCCCCCATATATACTATACTATATATATAATATAATATATATATTAGACACCAAAGTATCAAAGATACATTGACATTCTTCTTAGCTAATGAAATCTGTCACTTGTTCTGACTGCCTCCAACTTAATACCTCTGGAAAAAAACAGTCGCTTCATCTTTTGTGAGAGAATAGAGTCAAGAGTTTTTGTGTATTGTTGGAATTTATAACAAGAATGGCAAACTTTAAATATGAAAAGTAAAGTGAGAAGAAAGGGAAGGGAAAGAGGAAAAAGCTTCAGGATGTAAGAACTCAGCTGAATGCTTGTTTCTTTGTTTGTTCTGTTCCAGTTAAATATCATAAGCACTGGTTAACACCCCTGGGCTTTAGTGGAGTGTAGTAAAACAGAGAAAGGACTCATTTATCCTTAGATCCGAATTATCTCTTGGCAGGTAACTATGAATCTTTGGTCAAATTATTTAACCTCTTTCCATATCAATTCTCCATCAGTAAAATAGAGGTTAATTTTACTGCAGGGTTAAGAGATTATAAGAAGGAATATTTGGCACATAGCAGACATCTAAAAATATTTTATCCTTCCCCTTCTTTGGTACTTCCATGACCACTGCCAGTGTTTTCCCCACTTTCAGCTTCCCCTGGGTATCAGGGGACCAGATTACATAAGATAATCAGTCTGTCTGTCATCTAACCTACCCATCCATACATCTTTTTAAAAAAAATCTGACAAAGCTATATTTTATATTTTCTTTATCTGTGTCTCCAGATCAAATCTGATGAATATAGGAGCTGAAAGACAGCTATCCTAAAGAAACTACCAGCTTTTACTGTATGCAAAATGAATCAAATTCTATTCTTCTACTGTTCTTTCCACACTGGTGTGCATATATTCCATTAAACCAGTATTGGAAATTTAAAAAGGCATTAAACTATGAATTGGTCCTCATTGTCCCCAATCCTGGATAGCTTGGGCATGCAAGCTCCCTGATCTTTCGGACTTAGAGACGAACCAGCTGGGTCTGAGTAAATGGATGCAGCAGCTTAGGAAACCCACGTGACTCTCAGACTGAGAGCAATCCATTAGGAACCAAGACTTACACTCCAAATCTCCTATTCCTGGGTAATTCCCTTTAATGTGAAGAAGGAATAGATTTGGGGTACTGTCTTCTTTCACGTGCCTTTGGGCACATTGTTAGTGATCAAAAGACTTTCTCTGAACTACCTCTTTCTGTCACCACAACAAAACAATTTCCCCTAGAAACACCTGCACATTTTTAAGAACCTCTATCAACCAAAAAGGATTGGTCCATTAATCAACTGAAGTTGACAAAAAATGTTAGTATTCTTCACGTGCATGCCGAAAAGCATTGTGGTCCGAGATTACTATCTCGTATCTTCCTTGCATTGCTTGAGGCACCTAAGGAAACGAGTCCTTCGCATTGATATCTCTGCATCATATTCTTTATCCTCAGCAATAATAACAAATAGTTCTGCTTCTTGGGGAGCAAAATTAAAAGCAAAAAAATTTGGACAAGTTTGAATTTGTTGCAATAAATATTTCAGAGAGCCAAAATGACTTCTCAAGTGCTTATATTATGACAGATGTATTCCTACATTTGGGGGAAAGTTGTGATCGCCATCAAATACGTTCACAAACGTGTGATCTCTTTCTGGTTAGGGACTGGATGCTTTATGAGGCAAGATTTTAGAGTTAGGATCTTGGAGCATTGGTATTCTTGAAGAAAAAGTTTGAGGGTCTTAGAAATATTGGACAGGAGTAAAATATAAGCTGTATGATACTGAAGTATAATATGGAAGTAGATGTAGATGAAAGTAGTGAACAATTTTTTTCTTTAAATTTCTAGCCCTTCACTATATAAGCTTGTTGTATAGTAGGTTGCTTGATGGCTTGTGCATGGGTTAAAATGTTGAAAGTAAAGAGAAAAAAGGAGACTCGGGGATGATTTTAGATTTTTTAAGACCCTGAGCTCTGAAAAGATGGTAGCCTTTCCTATGTAATTCAAAATAATATAAAAGCAATTCTTAACTGTAAAACAAGAGTAAGGAAATCCAATAACATTGAGATTTCTCCCATGGTACTTTTTAATAAGATCATAAAATAAAATCTTCCGAATATTTTTTCTAATTTTTTGGTGCCGCTGTTTTGCTAGTCTCCTAAACATTTGCTTGGTTTCCTATTGGGTAATCTAGCCCTGAGAACTGCTAACCTTTCACCTACAGACTTGTTTAACTGTTTATTCCACAGACTTGTATTGAAGGTAAGTTATTTGAGAGACTGGAAACTCTTAGATAAAAAAAGTCCAGTCCTTCCTCTGGAAGGACTCAAAATCTGGGGGAAAGATAAATGTACGCATAGCAGCAGTTTGAGCATTATAAAGTTCTCAGCAAAGCCAAGAAGGAGTCATGAAGAACAAAGCAAACTCTGCAGATATCAGAGAAGCCTTTCCAGAGCTGACACTGGAGGTACGTCTGGAATACCAACACATGTGGAGGGTGGAAGGGAGCATTCTGGGTCCATGCCATAGCATTGGTCCTTTTATAAAGGGGACAAAGGAATGGAAATCGGGAAACTGTAGTTGATCCCAGCATCAGGGGCAAAGGATTTCAGGCCCACTTTGACATGTTTCCTCCTTGTCCCTTTGTTCTCAGATTTGGCACTTTCACAATCTCTCTTACATCCTGTACTTTTTGGTTTTGTTTTGTTTTGTTAGAGCCATAGACATTCTCAAGCTGCCTCACCTGCTCAGATTGGATTCTGAATCTTTGGGTCCTTTATAATGGATCACGGTTCTTTTACAACCTTACAGTTAGTATTTAAATATCTAGTAGCATTCCACATTTCCTCTGCCTTGGTTTGCTTGAGTCGTCTCCTTTGTGATTAGAAGATAGATAGAGAGATTTTTCCCTCTGTCCACATTTATTATGTCAGATTTATGTAACCGTAATGCTCCTCTTAATTTGATGTGTGGATCCTGGACATGGGGGAGGACATGCATAGATTTAAGTGATACACATGGTGCCTCAATGTCTGAGCACCTGGATGCATCTGGGGACTGTTACAGAGCTAATTGGCAGGTGTTGTACATTGCAAGTACCAAGATCTCCCAAGCTTCAAGAAATAACCACTCTGTGGGATCCCCAAAGAGAAATATTCAAGGGTGTCTCTGTTCTATTTGTTAATTATGAAAAGCAGATTGCCGTGGTGATGGGAGTGGGCTAAATTAGGAGGGGTATGGAGAAAGATAATAGAGTGTGGAAAAGGTGCCTGACATTTATTTATAAGCATCCAGAAAACTTTATTCCTTTGAGCCTAGCTTGAATCATTCTATTCCCTAAACCTATGGGGTTAGGCAAGCATCGTATTTCTTCATATTCTACATGGATGACTGGTCTTTCCCTTCTCTAGTGTCAAGAAAACCTCAGGTAGCTCATGGCTCCTTGGAGATGGAGGCAGTGTGTGCATGCGGGTGTGGGTGGGGTGAGGCGGCAGTCAGAAAGAGATTGCAGACCAGTGGGCCAAAGGTCATGGAGCACAGCGAGTGGCTTGATCTGGCCGCCTGCACAATGGCAGAGGGTTAGCAAATGGGACCAGATCTAATGTTGCACATTACAACCATGCCACGAATTGACACTTTTACTAATAACCAGACACTGGAGATCCCTCCACGGGTTTTAAATTGGGAAGCCATATGATCAGCTCAGTGTTTCAGAGAGAGTAACGTACATGCAGTTGGAAACATAGGTGGAACACAACACTCTTAGCCACGAGGTTATCTGCTCCTGGCCTATATCACTTGTAAAAGCGGAAAGGCCATGAAATAGAAAAGAAAAGGGATGAGGTCTTGAATGAAGGCAACAGAGGCATTGCGAATGGAAATGGTAGAAAAGAATTCAAGGGTACCCAGAAAACAAAATTAAAAAGTACTTGGTGATTACAAGATGATTAGGAAAAATGTCTAAAATATCTCTCTTCTGGCTTTAGTAAGTGAGTTGATGAAGGTTGAGACCAGTAACCCGAATAAATATGAAAAAAGGTTTGCAGATAAAACCCAGAGAAAAGAAGTGGTTCTGACAGAACTGAACGTATATTGTTTCATTAATTCACTTTGGAAGTTTGATCCTTTGCTTTTATATTGATGGAAGAAATGTCTTCTACTTTTTTTTTTTTTTTGGTTGTCAAATGATCCTTTATTGAAACATTTTCCTTTGTAGTTAACTAGCCGGGCATTCCAGCGCACCACTGTTGATGTCATCTATGATGTCATGAGGGTGGCGGCCATCTACATTGCAGCCCACAGACTGGGCAGTCCCCAGGATCTCTTGAATGGTTCCAGAGAGTTCTCTGGCTAAAGATTGGTGTCGCATCTGTCGGGCAATATCGACAATCTCATCAAAAGTGATATTTCCACTGTGCTTAATGTTTTTCTGCTTCTTTCTGTCTCTTGGTGGTTCCTTGAGGGCTTTGATAATCAGGGCAGAGGCAGAAGGTACCACTTCAATCTGGGCCTGTCTGTTCTGAATGGTCAGTTTCACCGTAATCCTTAGACCCTTCCTATCACTGGTTGCCTTGGCGATGTCATCACCAACCTTTTTTGGAGACAGACCCAGCAGGCCTATCTTCGGGGCCAGGGCAGACGTGGCACCGACTTCACCACCGGTGCACCTCAGGTACATGACTTTGATCTCATTGTGGTCGAACTTAGGCGGCATGGCGGAGGTGGCTGGTGTCGGATGAACCCGGATTCGGGACGACTGAAGAAATTTGACCTTTGCTTCCCCGAGCTGAAAACCAAAAGTGTCTTCTTCTACTTTTAGTTTTAAAGATTTATTTTTTTTATTTTAGAGAGCAGGGGGAGAGAAAGAGAGAATCTCAAGCAGACTCCCTGCTGAGTACAGAGCCCGGCGTGGGGCTCGATATCAGGACACTGAGATCAGGACCTAAGATCAGGACCTGAGCCGAAACCAAGAGTTGGATGCTTAACCAACTGTGCCATCCAGGGGCCCTAAGAAGGGTCTTCTTTTTTCCTCCTTCTTTTTCTTCTTCTAATCATTGTAGTCCTGCTAGGCTTGACTTTTTATTCTCTTTAGCCAGCACTGTGTGCTTAAAATTTTGAATTAGTTGCTAAGATTTAAAAATAAGAAACATTTTACATAAAAATCTGGATTTCTGACTGCTGGTGAAAAATTGAAACATCTGTGTGATGGTTAATTTTATGTGTCAACGTGACTGGGCTAAGGGATGCCCAGATAGCTGGTAATATATTATTTCTGGATGTGTCTGGGAGGGTGTTTCCAGAAGAGATTAGCATTTGAATCCGTCAACTAGGTAAAGAAGATCACCCTCGCTCGTGTGGGTGGGTATCATCCCCTCTGTTGAGGGCCTGAATAGAACAAAAGGGCAGAGGATGGGTGACTTTGCTTTCTCTGCTTGAGACAACCAAGCTCTCCTGCCCATTGGCACTCGTGGTTCTCAAGCCTTTCGCCTCAGACTGGGACTTACATTATCAGCTCTCTGGTTCTCAGGCCTTTGGACTGGGACTGAATGACAACACCAGCTTTCCTCGTTCTCCAGCTGATAGCAGATTGTGGGGCTTTTTGACCTCCATAATTGCATGAGCCAATTCCTATAATAAATCTCCTCATATATAACTATATATTCTATTGGGTCTGTTTTTCCTGAAGACTAATACAATCTGCTTAATTGAATAATCCCTTTAGACTGGACGTATGCTCTCCAATTTGGCATAATCCCTACCACACCCCGTTATCTCCTTCACAGGCCTGTTTCACTCATTCGTGTTTCCTGTGTGGGACCTGTATGTAGCAGATGTGGTCAAAACTCTACACTTAATCCCTTGGCCTGCACCAGAGGTTGTCCTCAGAGAGTTCAGATGGCTTCCTGTATCTTTCTGCCTAAAGCTGTTCTCTTCCCACTGGAGTGCACTTGCTGCATCTGGGGATCAGGCCAGAGGTGCCAGAGAGTTACTCCTCACCCCAAAAACTATCGATGAGAGATGGGAGTTGTTGGATAAAGACCCAGCTTCTTTGCCTTCTCATGAGACACTTATGAGGTGTTCCCAGGTAACCTGTTGGAGAGTTCCCAGTAGGACTGAGTCCTAGTTGCCCATGTGGTAACCCACTCATTACCAAATGTTGTGATCTGTCTCCACTTTCCTGACTCTCTTTCCCCCACTTTCACATGCTTCATGGGATCTTCTCCAAAATAAGTTATTTATGCCCAAATCCTTATCTCAGGGTCTGTTTGCTGGGGAGCTCAAACTAAGACAGGACCTGAAACCAATGCAATTTGTCATCTCCGATTTAGACCATCTCCTGGGTCCTAACTGCTCTGCAAGCATGAGTTTCAGTCTCAGACTGGCAGAGATAGAAATGACCTTGGAGAAGGTGGAGGCTTAGGACCACGAGTGAATTGTCTGAGGTCACACAGCATGGTTGCTTCAAAGACAGAACGAGCCTCTCTCTCCTGCCCCCCAGATCAGTGCTCCATCCACTACTTCATGCGGAGCCAACAGACAGCACCCATGTCAGCCAAATCCAGCAACTGCCTGTTTTTGAAAATAAAGTTTAATCAAAGCATAGCCAAGTCGACTTGTTTATCTATTGTCTTTGGCTTTCTCACGTCCTTAGCAAAGTCGAGTAGCTGTAACATCCAGAGATCATCCAGAGATGATCATTCAACCCACAAAGCCTAAAATAGTTGCTTTCTGAGAGCAAAGGTTTGCCAACCCCTGTCCATCGTAGTGGTATTGAGGGTACCGCACTCTCCTGAGCTCACTTATAGGTAAAACAGTAAGAGGAATCTTTCCTTTTCAGATAAGCTCAGCGGCGCAAAAATTGCAGCTCACCTTCCTTTGATTCAGCCGGCAGAGGATGTTGGTGGCAGAGCCGAAGGATCAAGGCTGCAACTCTGACTTCTCTCAATAAATTAATTTATTATTTAAGCACATCTGCCTGTTTATTTAAAGAGGTGCGGTGGCCTCCACTTGTGCACTTGTGTGGAGGAAAACATCATACTGAGATCTCAAGTGTCACGGCAATTAGTCAAATGGGGAAAGAGGCTGCTCCAGGATGTTCAGGGACACTGTACTTGATAATCTTTAATTTGCTCAATATTACAATTAAGGTAACTTCAAATGTGTTATAACCTTAATAATGTCAACATGTTTCCATTATCTCGGGTGTACATATTATTTTTAACCTACTTCACACACAAGAATGTATTAATGCATTTTTTGGCTGCCGGTAAAGTGGCCCTCTAACAAGCTTGTGAAGGACTTAATAACCTTGTAGAAATGTTTTACTGATGAGTATTTAAAAATTATTGGAAAATCACTCCATCAGGATTGAAAAAAAAAAAACCTGTCTGCTACATTATCATTGGCTGGAAAATAGATATTCACTAGGAGAGACACAATTAACAGGAAGACAGACAAAATTAATGTTTTGGTGACAAAGGAGATAAATGGGAGTGGTGAGGGAAATATGGTGGCATTAGAAGTCGAAGAGCCGGGGGCTTCACAGCTCATCCGCTGTGTGATCTTGGGAAAGTTGCTCAGCTTGTCTGAGAGTTAGTTTCTACATCGTTAGCTTAAAAGCCCTGCTGGGTTCCCAGCAGTGTTCATATGATAATGTAATTAATTGATGCTGGTAAAAGAGTTTTGTCAACTGTACAGAGCTATGGAAATGTCCATTATTGTCGTACAAAGCTGGGGACAAAAAATATTGGGATGATGAGTGATGCTGTTTTCTGTGGTCGTTTATTGCGTTTTCCAGGGGTATTTTAAGACAGTTAAATATAAACAAGAGGAAAAGGAGACAGAAGGGACAACTTATTTCCTCCATCTTAGAGCTGCCTAGCCGGAAATGATAGATGCTCGGTGCTCTACATCCCTGTCCTTGCCCAACACGAGGGCGGGTTCCCAGTGAGAGAGAAGGAGCTTGTTAGGTGGCAACTGCAAAATGGAATTTGTGGGAGTCATATTTTTTTATACCATGCTGAGAGTGACCAATGACCAGTGCCTGGCTTTTCTTTTCTTATTTTGGGAGAAACTTCACTAATCTCAGGCAGTGGTTCATGTCCCCTCCTCCTTTGCAAAGTATTCAGAGACAGGCATAACCCTGGGCCTGGATTATTGAGGTAAACATTTATATAACTCCAACGCTTTCCACTGGTGTGAAATTACTGATACATTGGGATCCTCCATTTTCCCTAATTAGACCAGTGAGTGAGGGATTTGCAGAAACAATTCCAGAGACTCTCACTTTAATATTAACTAATGTGCACTTGGCCTACTTTTTGATTTTCCCACTGAACATATAGGGTCAGTTTCTCATCTTGCTTGGCACCCCTGCGGAATAAGCTCTGAGCTCAGAACTGCAATGTTTTCAAGGGCGGTGTCTTTCCTCCCTTTACTTCTCTCTCTTCTTTGCTTCCCACTAGAATTTTGTTCACTGTCTATCCAGGTACACAAGCTGTAGTTTCATGGGGTTCTAGAACTGATAGGGCTTGTCCAGAGAATTCAACTAAGGAAGTTGAATTTTTTATAGACCTGTATGAGGATCACCACATGTGGATGTGTGTGTGTGTGTGTGTGTGTGTGTGTGTGTGTGTGTGTTTGTGTCCGTCTGTGTGTGTATTATTTTTTTTCAAAAGGGACTGAATTTGAGAGAGATAGGGTCCTCTATTCAGGTAACTTTGGGGAAGGGAAACCAGGATCATAAAAGGAAGCACACTCCATGAGAATCCAAGTGAGGCACTGTAGGATTAATGACAGTTTGGGGGGTGGCATTCAATTTCTGGCTCCTGAAACAAGTTCTTTGAGAGCTTTAGGTAGTCAATTTATCTGAACTCCAGATTCCCATTAATAAAATGGGGATAAAACGTAGCTCTTAATTTGGTTGTGAGGTCATGCTAATGTGGGTAAATTATTCCTCATATCCTGGCACATCAGAGGCGCTGGGTGAATTACTGCTATTGCTGTGGTACTAGGAACATCAGCTTACTTGTTTCTGAGAGGCTACTGAAATACATAATAAGTGTGTAGAAAATCTACATAGTACAAAGGTAAATAAAAATATTGACTTAGAGATCAAGAAGAGTGGGGTCAAGGCTGCTAGCTAGCTACTTTGTCTTTTTAACTGAAAGAACCTTGCTCAGCTAAGAATGAGGGGTTAGGACTCTCAGTGGTTTTTTCAAATGATGCCCTTCTAGCATCCTCCAGACTTTGGGGATGAAGAGACTCACACTTTGGAAGGAGAAGGGAAAGGAAGGAAAAAAGAATGGACAGGACCCTAGCCTCCCAGCCCAGCTTCCATCAAAAGAGCTGTTTTTGTCTCTTTTGCATGCCTGGCTTCTGGGTATGATTTGGTTAGCTAAACCAGCTCCCTCATCTAGAAGTTGGCCAATGATTGGACAGGACAATCCTGAGATCCCTTCCAGCTCCCACATTCTGTCAAGATTTTGTCACCTTTTTCAAACTTTCATTTGGCAGACTGTCAGGCTGCCTGAGGCATCAGGAAATTTCAAGGTGGTTACAGGGCAGAGTCAGCTTTTTGAAAACTATGAAGTAGGCACATAGTTCTCCATTTCCCTTTATATGTAGAGGCGGCCCTGCTCATCTTCAGACTCCTCACTCCCACAGCCTGCCTGGCCCCTGCAGTTTCCTGGAGCAGCTCCCTTCCTTGGGCTCCGTCCTCACATACCCGGTCCTCCAGAGCCTCACAGCCCAAAGCTCCTGGCTCCGTTTTGTCATAAACACCCAATCCTTAACCCTGTGTTGGTGCCCACCTCCATTTGAGCTGTGGCTAATGAGAAGAAAGTACCTCACACCTTCCTCCCCCAGGAATAGCTTTATTACCCCAAATTATAAACCTCATAGGGAAATACTTTACTTCAGGGCCATCTTTTTTCACTTTCAAATCCCACCACAATGCCAGCTGTCTGGTTTGTCTGCCCATAAAGCCAGCTTTGAGGTCAGAGGTCAAAGTTTCTGCTTATAGACATTAAAAGAAGAGCTTTGGGGTCAAACAGACGCGTTAGTCCTGTCTGTGTAACTCCTTTGCTTGTCTACCTTGTGCAACTTAACTTCCCCAGTTTTCTGTCATTTCAACTATCTCGGGTTTGTTGTAAGAAAATGAAGTTTTTCTGGGATACATCATACCTGAAACCAATCACACTTCATATTTGTTGTTGTCATTATCAGCATTATAGTTACTCAACTCTTAGTCGAAACCTCAAGATCCAAGAAATATCACATCCTCGATTTTATTCAAATAAGTTCAATTCTATTTTAGTTATATGGTTCTATCCTACACACACTTTCATCCAAAGGTGTGCCCAAAGGCCCTACCCTCTTCCCAGCAATAAAGCAGTGGGAAAGTCCTTCTATTCTTGCTGGTTGGTGGCCACCCACTGTGCTGGCTCCTTTAGTAAACTTTTGGCCATGCAGGGGCTTTGTTGAGTCATACTCAGGTCATAAGATGCTTTGGTGAGAATGGGCACTCCCATGCCTGGAGTCCACTCCCATGCCCCCCACCGGCACATACTCCGAGGCCACCATGTCCACTCAGAGTAATGAGCAATCACACCTTCTCTTGAGACAGGTCAATCTCTAACCTTTTTCAGTCTGGGGGAAATTTCTCTTTTTCCTCATTCTTTTCTTTTGCCGTCAGATTCATATTCCTCTTACCATCCCATTTGAGGATACCTGGGACTTTATGAAATACTAGAAGGGCTACACATATACCCACTGAGAAAAATGGAGAATAACACCTAGCCCTGAGCAAGAGAAAGTGTCTATATGTAAACAGACAGAGTCAGACTTGCAATAGCTTGGGAGATTTTGTTATTCCTATGAAGACAGAGAGACACATATGAGACAGATAATACAAAATTCTAGGCCTGAAAGGCATTCATTTTTGACCAAGACATATATAAGTCTTGAAGACTTCCCTTGCACAGTGCTTTACAGCCTTTTGACCAAGTCAAATCTTCTTCCAGTACAAAACTGTAAACTACCATGGCATATGAGGGAAGGGGGAATATTATCAGGAATGACTGAATAAATCAGCTTGACACTAAAGTTTCAGCTTAAATTTTAAGACGTTAGTGGCTTCTCCTTATGAGCTGGTAACAGTGAAAGATTCACATTAATCACATTAGGCATCTTGGTGATGGGTCCTTCCCCTATTTTTAAATAAATGCTAACTTCATATAAATCTCATTTAACTAAAGGAAAGTAAAACACTTTCAAAGACCAAGGTAAGTGGAGGTTATAATTGTGTCCCTGTTTGATAAGGAAATCCACAGAGAAAGTTTAACATTATTTATTAATCCTGGAATAGTATCAATGCCAGATCTTTGGTGCTTACATGCAGAGCCCAAAGTATTCCTCTAATTCTGATTAAATAATACTAGTTTCCTACATCAAAAACTAATGATGTAATGTATGGTGATTAACACAAGATAATAAAAATAATAATAATAGTTTCTATGTATTAAGAGGTAACTATGTGCTATGGGCTTAGCAGCAAGATAAGATCTTTACAAACAATAGTTCAGTTAATCCTTACATCAACTTTGAAAAAAAAATGCCACTGCATCTCAGAATGGCTACACAACTTCTCCACATAACCAGGAAGTGGTAAATCATAATTCAACCATTGTTTGATTGACTCCAAGACCTGTGCTCGC
Source organism: Zalophus californianus (assembly GCF_009762305.2). NCBI lineage: Eukaryota > Metazoa > Chordata > Mammalia > Carnivora > Otariidae > Zalophus > Zalophus californianus. The sequence continues at coordinate 83,598,691 of NC_045595.1, forward strand.
AACTTCTAAGCGAGACTGCCTCCCACTTCCTAACCTCTTCACCTTGATGAGAGGAGTAAGATTTGGTGATACCAAATTTTGTTAGTGCCACCTACCCCTCTCCCCCACCAATTTTCAACCTTTTCTATTTCTATAATTTTCCATTTATTCAGTTCAGTTCAATAACTGGGAGCATTTAATGGCCTTACATAAATATGGTGTTTCCTTTCAATCCTCCCTCTCCCATTCCCCACATCCCATTAGTTGACAAGCATTTTTCTATGTTCCAAAAGTCCCTTTAGGTTATCCCTCTCCCTATCAGTTTAGGCACTCAAATCTTGTTACTTGTCATGTGAATGTTGAACTGTAAATCTTCCTGGACTTATGATGGGGTTACCTCCTGATAAACCCAGCATATTGAAAATGTCCTAAGTCAAGAATTCAGTTAATACACCTAACCTACTGGACAGCAGAGCTCAGGATAGCTTACTTTTAATGTGCTCAGGCACTTACATTAGCCTACGGTTGGGCAAAATCATCTAACACAAAGCCTATTTGATGATGAAGTATTGAATATCTGGTGTCATTTATTGAATTCTGTGCTGAAAGTGAAAAACAGAGTGGTTGTATGTGTATTCGTTGCTTACCTCCGTGATCACATGGCTGATAGAGTTGCAGCTCACTGCCACTGCCTGGCATCACAAGAGAGGCTCATGGTCCATATCATTAGCTCCGGAGAATATAAAATTCAAAATCTGAAGTATGGCTCCTACTGAATGCATATCACTTTGGCGCCACTACAAAGTCAAAAAAGTCATTAGGTTGAGCCATTGTAAGTCGGGGACCATATGCTTACTGAAGCTTCTATGCTGGTCTTTCCTATTTTCATCTGTAAGGAAAAGTTGTGAAGGGCTGGAATGCATCAAACAGATAAGTTGCCGAGTGCCCTTATTGGCATCCTCCCAGGTTTTTTTCTGCCTCTTATTGTCTTTGGCCTATTTAAAACTCTTTAATTGTAGCTGATAGCAATATAAATGGATGCAGTCTACACACATGCAAATGATTCTGTTTTGGTGAAGGAACACTTGACCTCTCCCTGCTCCAAAAAAAAAAAAAAAAAGCCAATTTTGGATCTACGTGTTCATTTCAGTAATCCTATTGAGCTATTTTTGTGCAGTACTTTGAATTCTCCTTTGAACCAGTTGTTAACATCTTATTGGTTCCCTCACTAATAAGTTAAATAAAATCTTTGATGTGTTCATTTTATATTTGTAGGAGAATTGTGGTTTTACCTTTAAAAAAAAAACCTTTAACACATAACACATCTTAACTTGACTTTGCTATTTATCTTAATTTGGATTTCCCAGAAAGCTGAGCCTGAGGCATGGATTTGGTTGCAAGTATTTACCAGGAGGTGACCACAGAAAGCTATAGTGATGATGTGGGCGAGCAAGACAGTCAGGAGAGGAAAATCAGTCAGGGGTGTATTACTGAGTTGGTTACCACTGTGGGCTCCAGGACTCAGTCCTGCTGGGGGATATCTGAGCAACCATATAGAATATCAGCCTCTGAATGATCCCTCCAAAGGGGAAGAGGTTGGGACATTTCTGTTCCAACCATTGTCATGTATATGTTGAGGCTTGCCCTACTGGCCTGAATTCCCTTGTCCTTCCTATCTATACTTTCCATGGCTTAAGAAACAGTTGTAAGGCAGAAAAGTGAAGAAACACTGCTGTGTGCACTGGGGGTACTAAGCTGGCAGAAATGCAGAGCTGATCGTCCCAGCCACACTAAAATCAGGTGGCTGAGGGGATGTGGTGCAGGGCACAAAAGCAACTGATACACGACCAGTACAATCTATCTAAACTGAAAATTGTTATATTCTTCTTCACTTTAGAACATTTAAGAGATTTCTCATGCCTGTAGGATAACATCAAAACACCCACATGGCCCTTCATGCTCTGCCCTTGGCCTCCTCTCTCCACCTCTCCTCATACCCCATCTCCTCTCTACACTCTGATGCGTGCTGTGCCCCTGACGCTACTGTGACCTGGTATAGGCGTTCATGCCTTTTCTTCCTCCTCTCTTCTAGCTAGGCCATTGTTAGATGTCGTTAGAAGTTTTTAGTGACTGCCCACCTCCCTCTCGCTCCCCCACAAGATATGACGTTTCTCTTTGACATTCTGCTGTGCTTCCTCTATCAGATCATCAACTACACTGGATTCTATTTGCCTCTTTTTTCTCTCTCATTATTCTGTGAGTTCTTTGAGGGCAGAGACAATTTTTTTTTTAATCTTTGTATCATCAATGCTCAATAGCTTCTTCCCCACCCCGTAGTAGGTACTCAAAAACGGCTTGTTGATTTCATTAAGCACCTACTTGGCACCTATCTGTACTGGTCATGATAGACTATAAAGACTTTGCATTAGTCAAGATAGGCCAAGTCATGCTGCAATAGCAAATAACTGGGAAGTCTCAGTGGTTTAAAACTACCAGTGTTTATCTTCCACTAATGCTACGTAGCAATCATATGTGGGCAGAGGGCCTCTGCTCATAATATTTACTCAGGAACCCAGGCAGTCAAGTAGCCATGGTCTGGAATATTGTTCTTGAGAATTTTGCACTGGCAATTATATGTTCATTCCAGGAGTGACACAAATAACTTTTGCTCAAAATTCACAGGCTAGAACTAGTCATGTATTCCCACCCACCCAAAAAGGGGACTAAAAGTCCACCTGCCATGTGTCCAGGAGGAGAGACAGAATTATTTGGTGATCATTACAAATGACTACCATAGAGTTTTGGTCATCAACATTGCTATAGGTTGAATTGTGTCTCCCTCAAGATCCATCCGTTGAAATCCTAACCCCTAATACCTCAAAATGTGAGCTTATTTCGAAATAGGTTCATTGTAAATGTAATTAGTTAAGATGAGGTCATACTAGAGTATGTGCGGGCCCTCAATCCAATATGACTAGTATCCTCATAAAAGGGTAAATATGGACACAGGCATGCATACAGGGAGAATACCAAGTGAACAAGAAGAAGCCATCTACAAACCAAGGAGAGAGGCCTGGAACAGATCCCTCACTCACAGCCCTCAGAAGGAACCAACCCTGCCAACATCTTGATTTTGGACTGCTAGCCCCCAGGCTCGGAGACAAACAAATTTATGTAGTGTAAGCCATCCAGCCCTAGCAAACTAATACAGATTTCTGTACCAGGAGTTAGATGCTGCTGTAACAAATATCAAAAAGGGGAATGTGACTTGGAATGGGTAAGTTGAGAGAGTTTTATGAGGTGCATGTTAGAAAAAGATTGCCTGGAAAAGAGAGTTGGTACAAATACGAACCTTAAAGGAAGTTTTGGTGAGGTCTCAAAAGGAAATGATGAACACGTTATTGGAAACTGATGAAAGGCAATCCTTGTTATAAAGTGGCATAGAACTTAGCTGAATTATGTTCTGGTCTTTTGTGGAAAGTAGAGCTTATATATAATAAACATGGATATTTAACTGAAAAGATTTCTCAGCAAAGTGCTCAAGAGTGGCCTGGTTTCTCCTTAGTGTTTATAGTAAAACATGAAACAGATAAATTGAAAAAGGAATTGTTAAACAAAAACAAACTAGAACTTGAAGATTTGGAAAATTCTCAACCTATCCATTTTGGAAAAAAATCAGAAAGCTTGCTCTGGAGAGAATGTCAAGGATGTGGGTAGATGACTATTTGCTAAAGAAATTAGACATGTGACTCATGAATCCAATCAAACATCTCAGCAGAAGCCATAAATAGAGATGAAGTTGTACAGGAAAGATATATGGAAGAATCTTTGGTTTGATGGTCTGGACTCCTGTGCATTGCATAAGAGACCAACAAAACTTTTGAGAATTTTATATCAGCATAAACTCTGCCAGCCCGGACTGAAAGGGACAGAGACAGGATAAGACAAAAGAAAAATGACCCCCACTACCTTGGTTCCAGAAGGCTGGGTCATCTCTTTAGCTGAAGAAGGTGGGGCTGCTATCCAGCAATGAGGGATCAGGGCCACCACTCTTATGGGCCTGGAAAACTGAGCATTGCACCAAAGAAGATTATCCTCAAGTCTTAAAATTGAATGGAATTCATCCTCCTAGGTTGTGGACTTTTCTGTGATCCTTTTCTCCTACTTTCTTCTTTTGGGATGGGAATGTCTATCCTATGCCTGCCCCAGTATTGAATTTTCAAGTAGAAAACTTGTTGTCTGGTTTTACAGGTTCACAGATGGAGTGGAATTTTGTCCCAGGATGAATCAAAGCCTCAATCTCACCCATACTTGACTTAGATAATATTTAGATGATATTAGACTTAGAATTAATGTTGGAATGGGTTAAGGCTTTCAGGGATTTGGGGATGGGTGAATGTATTTAGCATATGAGAAGGACATGAATTTTGCGGGGTGAGAGGGTGGACTGTTATGGGTTGAATTATGTTCCTCCAAAAGTCATGTGTTGAAATCCTAATTACCACTACCTCAGAATGTGATTTTATTTAGAAATAAGGTCATTGAAAACACCTTGAATAAGGTCATAATGTCTTAATTTGGCCAAAACCAATGTCAGGGTTTTCTTCCAGGAGGTTTTGGTAATTGGGTCTTATGTTTAAGTTTTCAATCCATTTTGAGTTAATTTTTGTGAGTGGTGTAAGATAGGGGTCCAATTTCATTTTTTGCATGTGGTTATTCAGTTTTCCCAACACCATTTGTTAAAGAGGCGCTCCTTTTCCCATTGAGGGTTCTTGCCCCCTTGTCAAACATTAGTTGACCATATATGCAGGGATTTATTTCTGGACTTTCTATTCTGTTCCATTGGTCTATATGCCTGTTATTTATGACAGTACCATACTGTTTTAATTATTATAGCTTTGTAGTATAGTTTGAACTCAGGAAGTGTGATGATACCTCAGCTTTGGCTTTTTGTTGTTGTTGTTCTCAAAATAGCTTTGGCTATTTGGAGCCTGTGTGGTTCCATATGAATTTTAAGGTTGTTTTTTTCTATTTCTGTGAGAAACGCCATTGTAGTCTTGACAGGAATTGCACTGAATTATAGATGGCAAACATTTTTCTTGAAAAGCTTCGTTACAAAATAGAGTCACCAAGCACATTGATACAAAGTGAGATAGCCTTGACCCCCACAGTTGTCTCAAAGCAAGGAGTTTTGTTCTATGGTCACTTGCACACCTTCAAGTTCTCTTTGCTGCTCTAGGTTAATGTGCAAATTTGAAGGTAATGCTAAACTCAATGGATGAGATCGTTTCTATGACTTTCCTGCTCCTCTTCTCTGTGAATTTATGCTCTGTTGTTGTGGTACTTTCTTTTTCCAGTCTGTATGTTTTTCACAGCACCTTCCTCTTTTATTCCTCCCATCCCAGATTCCTCTTTTCTTCGCTGCTATCCCCTTCACCTTCCTGATAAATAGAATAAACCATTTCAATCCAAACTTCTTTTCATAAACTTTCCCAGCATTCTTGCCACATATTCGGGAAGAAATTTGTGGAGAAATTCTATGGCTCATCATATTATATTGAAGTAGAGATGTGTCAAGCATCAAAGTCAAGCAGGATCCTTCAGACACTTAAAGGATATATGTTTGATTGCTTTCGTTGATCAAGTTTAACCAGATTATTGCCACAGCTCCACTTTAGCTGAGCTAGGTAGATACGGACTGTATTTGACAAGAGGCCTTCCCTTCAGTTCTCTTCACTCAGTGACGTTTTCCTGGTGGAAGACATGTTGGGGATAGCAGTGGTGGCAATCATAATAGTAGTGGTGATAGTGGTGCATAACATATCCACAGATAGTAGAATGTTTTCATAGCCCTGTAGAGTTTATAGTCACTTTCGTGGTAAATGCCATTCTCTGTACATTTTGGGAATAGCAATTTCCCAGCCCAAGCGTGCTTATCTCCAGACTCTAGTGTTTTAGATGAACTTAGTGTTTTAGAACATCAAAATAAGTCTGTCTGTCTATTTATCTATCACCTATCATTCTCTATATTTAATTTTTAATGTTATGAGATGGAAAATGAGTTAGGAGAAAACCTCCGATGAGAAAACAGAAGGCTCATAAAGCAGAAGAAAAACTATTTTGGTAAGGAAAATATTTCCATATTATATTTTTAAGAGGTCGACATAAACAATAGTGAGTTAAAAAATATTTTTAAAATTATGCACAGTGTCACTTGCCAGTGTTGTGTTAATTAATGCAAATGTAGAACACTGCATCAGTTCTTGCTTGAATTCTATCAATGTACATCTGTACAGTAAATATGTTAGTGAATAACCCTAAGCCACTATCAGAAGATTCTTTTCTCAACTGTTAAATTCTAGAAAATCATTGCCAGAATTCTAGGCATATTTTCATATGCTCAGGAAGATCCAAAAGGAGCCAATAGAAGCCTACAGAAGGGGTGTGCCACTCTCCTATTCTTAGTATGTATAAATACTATTGCCCAAGAGTAGAACAGAGAATAGAATATTGACATTAATTAATTAATTACTAACCTAATAAAGGAGCAGACTTTAAGCTAGCCAAATACTTTACTTTTTACAAAATGGTATTATTGAAATGTCTGCTAAGATATCCTAGTTTTTCCAAAGTGGTTGAGTGTGATAATGTCTTTTGTCAACATTCTGTTAGTGTACCAGCCCACCATTCCATGACTGACATTTTTACCACTTCAGAAGGATTTCAATATTGGCAATTTTTTTTTTGAACAGGAAACAAAAAATTAATGTCTAAATATTCTAAACCTCTTCCCCCCACACAATATTAAGGAGAAATCTGTGTTTGCCAGCTTGGATCCTGAGTCTTTCTTGTAAAGAATCATGAAAAGAATTGAGGGAGAGAATAGCAAGTCACTGATAATTGCTTGAGTGATTGACGTTGGAAAAAGAGAGGGTTAGTGGCAGAAGAGAAATGAACATATCCAAATAGTAAAAAAAAAAAAAAAAAAGGCTAGAGAAGACAAAAGACTGGGTTGTATTGGGGGAAGGGAAATTCAATGAGTTTTTAGAAAGAACAGAGAAAGACTTAGGAGCTAACTTACATGAAGCAAACAGCTGACAAGGTACAAGAACTTAAAAATATGATAATAACAAATAATATCCTCTTTCCACATTTACAAGAGTTAAAAAAATATTTTGATTACCTTTCAAATTAAATGTTGGACTAATTTTTAAATGTCATGTCTAAACTGGACCACAAAGTTACTCAGTATTTTGTGGTTACTTTAACAATATAAATCACATCCTCATTTCTGTTAGGATAATTATATTCTTTCTGTATATGTCTCTGATTTCACTGGTCAGTCTTTGTTCCTGATCTTTGAAGATTTCATATACTTGACCCTGACTCATTGTAAAATAGGAAGAAAAAGAAATCATTACTTTTGCATTAAGATTTTTAAAACATACAAAATTCCCACTCTGAGCAATACTTTGAAAAATTATTGGACTTATAATAAACTAAACATAAATCCATTACTGACTTGGAATGCAGTGTAAGGAGCTCTGCCGACACTCTCTTCAATGAAACAATAATAAAAATCGTTTGAAGAAAAAAAATATTTAAAGTTTCTGGAAATTATCCTAAGGGCATCCAGCAAATTGTGAAATGTTTACTTAAGAAAATTTACTAAATCTTAGTAAGAATAGTGAGATCTGTGACATTTGAACTACAACCAGATCCTTTCCCCTTCTCACTCCAGTTTAGTGTGATGGAAGCTCTACTCCTGGTGGATGTAGCAAAATTGCAGGGTTCTATTTCTTCCTATTGCTCAGTCTAAAACCAAGGTTTCTCCCCTGGAGAAACAGGACACCAGCATTTCTCCTCTCCCCAAGCTCCAGCTGCAGAAGCTCTATTCAAGTCAAGTGTGGTACAGTGGTTTGGGGCTCCCTTCTTCCACTCTGTCCCCACTCATAGGGTGGGAACTCTATCCAAGATGTGGCAAGAATACTCAGCCCTGATTGGCTCATGTCCCAGCTCATTCATAGGGTTACCTCCTGGGTTTAGTGCCCCATTTATAGAGTAGTGGTGTCATTCTGAGAGAAGCTGACCATTGTCAATGCCCCAGCTCTCCAGAATAATAATACTGAGGTTCTTCCCAGGGAGAGAGGCAGGTTGTAGGAGAAGAAAGCTTCATAATTCTCTGTCAGGAGACTGATTTTATTTGGAACACAACATAGAGATGTTCAAACCTAAGGGCACTATCAAAAACAATGAAGATTTTGGTGATGAACAATTAAAAGGAGTCTAGTAGCTCTTTGATAGCAATAAGCAAAACAGCAGAAGTTTAACAGAGAACCAGGGAAAGATAGCTATCTTCAGGGGTCAGAGCAAACTTCAGACACAGGCCTCAAAGCCTTTCCCTGAAAAGAAACCCATGCTTAATTGGATCAGACAATGTAGTAACTTATACCCTCAGTCATTGTTAAAAATAATAGGCCAATCAGCCAGCAATTAGTGAAGACTCACAACTGGGTTGGTATCAATACAGCCAAGCCAACCAGAAACTTAACAGGGAAATCAGGCCAAGAAAAAAATAAAGAGAACCTCGATAAGATCATTGTCGACCATTGTCTTCCTGGGAGTGGGCAGAGGGAAGGAGAAAGTCAGGGTGACTGTGTACATGTTGCGTCCTGTGAGGAGCAACACATAGGGTTACACACTGTGGGGGAAACAAACTTCAAAGACTCAATTCAGTCAAGTTACTAAACAAATCAACAAAGGATCAAGCAAGCAACAATAACAACTTCTAGGGTTGGGAAATTAATAACCAAAGTACCTACAATATACTATTTAAAATGTGTACATAATAAAAAGGTTATCATTTTCTCATAATAAAAAATTATAAGACTTATAAGACATATAAGTATGTCTTATATACATGTAATGTATATACATACAAATAAGCATGAAAATATGACCAATACACAGGAAAGAAAAGCAGGCAACAAAAATTGTCTCTGACAGGGACCAGATGTCAGATTTAACAAAACATCAAATTAGCCATTATAAATATGTTTCAAGAACTAAAGAATACTATACTTCAATAATTAAAGAAAGGTAAATGTCTCATCACACTTTGATGAGATGATATTGCCTCATCAAATAGAAAATATCATAGATTTTTTTTAAATAGCCAAATGGAAATTCTGAAGTCAAAAAGTCAAATAAATAAAATGAAATAAATAAAATGGAAAATTCTTTAGAGGAGTTCACTAATAGAATAGAGCTAGCACAAGAGAGAATTAGAGAACCTGAAGGCAGATCAATATAGAATATACAATCTGAAGAACATAGAGGCAAAAAGAATAAAGAAAAATTAATAAAGCCCCAGAGATATATGATAATTTTAAGAACACTAACATAAACCTAATAGGAGTACCAGTAGGAAAGGAGAAAAATGAGCAACAAACATATTTGAGGAAATAAAGGAGGAAGTCTTTCCACATTTGATGAAAATAATTAATCTTCACATCAAAGAAGCTCAAAAAATTTTAAGTTGGATAAATTGAAAGAAATCCACACCCAGACACATCATAGTTAAAATGTTGAAAGACAAAGACAAGGACAAAATCTTGAAAACAGTAAGAGAAAAAAGATTCATCATGTATAAGTGAAGCCCAAAGAATAACAGATGACTTCTCATCAAAAACAATGAATACCAAAATGCAATTTAGCTTGCTAAAAGCCAAAAACAAAGTCAACTGAGAATCTTATATCCAGCAAAACTATCTTTCAAAAGTAAAGATGAAATAGACGTTCCAAGATAAACAAAAACTGAGAAAATTTACTGCAAGAATATTTGCCTTACAAGAAATACTAAAGAAAATTCTTCAAGCTGAAAGGAAGTGACTTGAAACAGTAATTTGAATACACATAAAAAACCAAAAAGTGACAGTAAAGATAATTATGTAGCATAAAATGATATGTATATAATTATATCTTGGGGCCTATAACATATAGAAATGTAACATATTTGATGACAGTTCAAAGGAGGTAGGCAGGAACGTAGCTGTATTGGAGCAAGAAAATAACTTCAGATAATAATTAAAATCCATAGGAATAAATAAAGAGAACCAGAAAAGGTAAATAAGAGGTTAATATAAATATAGAGAATATAATAAAACAAAATAAAATAAAAATAGGGAAGGAGAGCTTTATAGGAACAAAATTTCTATATTTCACCAGAGCTACATAAGTGCAAATTTGAAATCAATTCTGGTAATGAAACAGAATTGAGAGTCTAGAAATAAACTTTTACATATATGATGAATTGATTTTCTATGAGGGTGCTAAGATAATTCAATAGAAAAAGACTAATCTTTGTAACAAATGGTACTGGAACAACTGGATATCCATATGCAATAGAATGAAGTTGGACCCTTTCCTCACACCATACACAAAATTAACTCAAAATGAATTATAGTTATAAATGTAAAAGCTAAAACCATACAAATCTTAGTAAAAAAAAACAGGAATAAATTTTTATAATCTTGGGTTAGGCAAATCTTTCTTAGACATAATACCATAGATGCAAGTTTAGAGGAAATATCAATAAATTAGACTCATCAAAATAAAATTTTTTGTGTCTCAAAGGGCATCAAGAGGGGTGCCTGGGTGCCTCAGTCATTCCTTCGGCTCAGGTCATGATCCTGGCATCTGGGGATCGAGACCCGTATCGGGCTCCCTGCTCGGTGGGGAGCCTGCTTCTCCTTTCCCTCTGCCTGCCACTCTGTCTACTTGTGCTCTCTCTCTCTCTTTGTCAAATAAATGAATAAAATCTTAAAAGAAAGGGTGGGGGCATCAAGAAAGTGCAAAGATACCACACAGAATGGGAAGAAATATTTGCAAGTCATCTACCTGATCAGATCATTGTCTCCAGAATATATAAAAAAAGATCCTAAAACTGAACAATAAAAAAGCAACTTAAAAATAGACAATGAATATGGATAGACATTTCTTCAAGGAAGGCAAATGATAAACAAGCATGGTAAGAGATCCTAAACATCATTATTCTTTAAAGTAATATAGATCAAGGTCACCATGAGATACCACTTCATGTATACTAGTCAGACTAAATAAAAAAGGTAGACAATTATAAGCGTTGACAAGAATGTGGAGAAATTAGAACACTCGTACATTGCAGCTCCACTCCATGGTATATATCTATGAGGAATGAAGACACAATGTCCACACAAAAATCTTGTATACAAATACAAATGCTTGTATACAAATATTCATAGTAGCATTATAATCAAAAAGTAGAAACAATCCAAATGTCAGTCAAATAATAAATGGACAACAAAAATGTGGTAAATTCATACAATAAAATATTGTTTGTAAAAAGGAATGAAGTACAATACATACTACAACTTGGATGAACCTTGAAAATATCATGGCAGTGGAAGAACATGGTCATAAAAGATTACATATTGTATGATCCCATTTTTATGAAATATCCAGAATAGACAATTCTATAGAGACAGAATACAGATTAGTGCTTGGTCAGAATTAGGGGAAGAGGGAAACAGGGAGTGACTGTTAGTAGGTATTGGGCATCTTTGGAAAGATGATGAGAGTATTTCAAAATTAAATTGTGGTGGGGCGCCTGGGGGGGGTGCAGTCAGCTAAGTGTCCAACTCTTGGTTTTGTCTCAGGTCGTGATCTCAGGGTCATGAAATCGAGCCCTGGTGGAGTCTGCTTAGAGTTTCTCTCTCCCTCTTCCTTTGCTCCTCCCCTCATTCCCTCTCTCTCTCAAATAAATAAATAAATAAATCTTTAAAAAATTAGATTGTGGTGACTGTGTACTTTAAATGGATGAATTGCATGATATATGAATTATATCTAAATCAAACTGTTAAAAAATTTATTACTAAAATTCTGTCAATAGTCATTCCAATCTTATGAGGAGATTAAATCTCAAAAATAGAAAGTGGTTGCTCAAAGCCATATAAGCAAAAAGTAGCAGAGATTAAGTTTGAAATCTAGCTCCATCTTGGTAAAAAGTTATTGTTCTTTCCACATCACCAAACTGTGGACAAAGTATTGAAATAAAAAATATTTAGAAAAAAGTGGGGGACTGAAGACATTTTATGCTATTTATTGAAGCAAACACAGATAAAGTTTCTCAAATGTTACATTTAAAAGGCATTTACTAAACATAACTTTGTGTTGGGCCTGTTTCTGAGTGTGGTAATGTAAATTCAAATAAGACATAAACTGATTTCTATGAGTGTAGAGTAATGTGGAAGACACAATGCAAATATATGCTGTGATAAAGTAATACTCTGGGAAAATACAGAGAAGATGGATTGGAATCAAGTAAGAGGTTTTGGAGGTGACATTTCAGCTGACTCTTGGAACATATACAGGTTTTTAGCTCGATTAAAAAGGTGCTTTCTTTCCAGTTGTGGAGTCTTAGCCAGTCAATACATAGTACTGTTTTCTTCCTTTCCAGAGTTTGGACTCAATTGATAAACAGACTCAAGAGCAGAAAGATGGAAATTAAAATATCTTAATTATTGCCAAGGCTATTTGGAGAACATGATTTAAGTCTGTGTCCATATGGTTTTGCTAAGTCTTCAACCCTGAAACTACAGAAAATTACCAAAAAAAGATGAATTATCTATTGCTATGTAACAAACCCTAAAACTTAGTGTGTTAAAATAATGACTGATTACTTTGGGTGATCCTATGGGTTGACTAAATGGTTTTTCGGTTCCATGTGGTATTTTTTGGGATGACTCATGGGTGCATTCAGTTGGCAGGGAGGTTGGGCTGGATGGTTCAAGAGAGCTCTCTCACATGTTTGAACCCTTAGGTACTGGGAGTTGGCTGTGGTACTCTGATCCCCCTCTACTTGGCTCCTTAATTCATGTGGTGCTTCCTTTCCACACCGCCTCTCTCTCCAGCAAGGCAGGCTGGACTTCCATAAAACATGCTAACCAGATTCCAGGAGAGAGGACATGGAAGCTACCAGGCCTTTCAAGGACTAAGCCTAAAACACATAGAGCATCGCTTCCACTGCATTCTATTGGCATAAATAAATCAGAAGGCCAGCCTGGATTTAAGAGGTGGGTAAACAGATTTCATTTGTTGATGAGAGAAAAAGCAAGCATGTACAGGAAGAGGAAGAAGCGTTGGCAACCTTTTTCTTTCTTTCTTTCTTTTTTTTTTTTTTTGGAGATCCAAAACAGACTTACACACCTACTCATAGGTATAGCTAAAGAACATCAGGCCTCTTTGCCCCAGGGATACTGATTGCATGGCAGAGAGCAGACAGACAAGTAGATTCTATAGACAAGTGGATTCAAAAAAGAAGAAAAAAGGCACTGCTCCAAAAACTCCCAATTCCTTCTCCCAAAATCACAAATCACATGAGTTCTTCCCCGGGGTAAGAATGAGTAAGAGAGTGGAGAGGAGCCGAGAGTGTTTCTTAAGTAGAGCCCCCTCCATATGGGAGCATGAAGGGATAAGTGGTCCACTGTAACATGAGGCAGTCATGCAAAACAAAATATCAAGTGGTACATGAACTCTACAACTTCTCATTAGTCAACATGACCTGGAAAAATGCCAGGATGTTGCTGTCCAAGACAATGGAGAAAACAAATGGGTTTTCTTTTTCTGAGATGATATCAGCAGCACCTCAGCTACCTCGCCTAACTCCAGGTGGAGATATTTGAGAGATGTCTGCTTTTCTTCTTCTTAAAATGTTTAAGTATTGTAAGTTTGAGTACATACTTGTGGAGCCTGAAGAAGGTTATTTGAATGACAGATGGGATAGGGCCCATGTTGTAGAGGGCGTATATCAATTAAAGATACAGAAAGCTCTAGAGTCATGACCAGGTCAGGTCATAGCGCCTAGGCTCCTCCCACCATCCTGTATGATTCCACCACCTGATTAATGAGGCAGATTCTGGAATCTGTTGACAATCATTCTTAATGAGTACATACAGTAGGGCAGGATGCTTCCATCTAGATATGCTAATGAATGTAATTATAATTTTATTCCATCTTCTCTCCAAAGCAATTGAGGTTTTGAAACCTGGAAAAAATAGTGATAGACAAGGAGTGTCAGAAATAGGCTTTCTCCCTGAAGTAATTCACCTGCAACAGGAACCCTCATGCAACATAAATAAATAAATAAATAACATATAAAAATCACCATTTGGTGCAGAATAGAGAAGACTTCTTGTCCTCATTTTGGAATCCTGCTGGACCTAAAACACTCTATGCTCAAGGACTCTCAAAGTTATTTGTTCTTTTTTGTTTGTTATTCCTTCCTTTGGGTTTATTTTTAATGGTAGTTGCTTATAAGAACAAAGAATATTAGCAGTGATTTAGGATATAAAGGTATCATATCCAGCTGTGTGAGTAACTACCTGAAGTTGGCTGTTATAACAAAAGTTGAGATAAAGAGTGGATTCAGATTTTGTGGAGTCCAACATTTTTATAAAGTGGGGTACCCTCTTTAAGAAAAAGAATTCAAATTTAGAGTATAAAATTAGGTACTGGGACTTAGAAGGGGTGCATGTAATTGGGGCACCTTAAAGCTTAAGTGCCATTGGTTTCATGATAAATTTGCCTCTGTTGGGAAATAAAATCTTACTAAAAACCACAGATGCCCTGATCATTTATATTAAGTTTTGGGTAAACACGAGCAGGACATTTCTTGCCATTGGCATATGTGTTTTGTAGCAGACAAAAAAATTATGGAGGATATACTGGGGTTACATGTGTATTAGTTTGCAAGGGCTGCCATAACAGAACACCACAAACTGGGCAGCTTAAACAGTAGAAGTTTATTGCTCACAGTTCTAGAGGCCAGGAGTCCAAGATCAGGGCATTGACAGAACTGATTCCTTCTCTTCTTTGCCTCTTGACTAGCTTCTGGTTTCCTGGTAACGTTTAGCATTCCTTAGCTTGTAGATGCATCACTCTGATCTCTGCCTTCATCTTTCCATGATGTTCTCCCTGTATGTTTGTCTGTCTCTGTCCTAACTCCCCCCCACCTCTTTTTAGGGACACAGTTATATTGGATTAAGACCTACCCTAATAACCTCATCTTAACTTGATCCCCTGCCAAGACCAACTTTCCAAATAAGGTCACATTTACAAATAACCGGGGGTTAGGACTTCAACATGGTGGTGACAGGGGACATGCTATTAATATATGGATTATCATATGAAATTCAGTGTCCCTGGGTGAAAATGCTCTGACATGGCCCTTACATCCTTCCTATTCTAATAGGTGGAAACATGCTCAAAAAATGCCAGAATTTAACATTTTATCAACATAAAACCAACTTGTAAAGGAAACCTAAGTAAATTCCTTCCATTATGTGCCTAGAAAACCATGGATTCTTCAAAATATAGTGAAGGCGTCATCTCAGAGACACCATTTCTAGCTCACCTTATTGTCTGTTTGCCCTCTAGATCCATGGTCACTTTTCCCTTCTGCCGTCTGCCTGGAAAGGCTGAGTTCATAGACTATGTCAGCTAGGCCCTCAAGTCCTGTGACTTCAGGCTGTGGGGCCCTCCAGGTGGAGATAGGAAACAGGCAAGAGGGTAAGATCTGGGGATGTATCTCCCTAGATCTTTGTTGTGAACTTGCTTTTGGTTTTGTCTCTCAAATGAAGTCTATTGTTTTTCTCAAGGACTCTGACTACACAGTTTGCTTTCAGATCCCAGGACCCTTTCCTCCCCTTTGGACCATGGAGGATAATAGCTCAGCTTGTACTAAATCCTGGATGAGAGCTCTTTGCCTATGCTCCCTTACATCCACATGTTTGTTAAAAAAAAAATCCTTATAGAATTATTCTTTTATAATAGAATATATCTAATTTGTATTAGGACCCTGACTGATACATCCCCAGTCTCCACCCTCCTCTATCTTTCGGTGTGTTGGATTTAATTCTATTTATCTAGGAAATCATACTTTATTGTATTTTATATAAACAATGATATATACCAGTCTGACTCTCCTACTAGGTTAAGAGGAACAAACTATCAAGCCAGATACTGTAGGGGCACCATTAGTAACAATGAAATCCAACCCTTCAAGTGGAATTCATATGCCCAATTAAAATGACTACATCTAGAATTTGTTTAAATCTGCCCTCTCCCCTGCCCCTGGCAATTGACCTTTAAAAGCCAGTGGTGTTTAAATTCATTTCAGGACCATAGGTCTTCCCTATATAATACATTGTTTGTCCAAATAAAGTAAATGAAAAAACATAATCCTAGAGAGAAAAAAGGTACAGCTTTAGGAAGCATTAACTTCATTCTGTATGCTTAGTTGTGCAAGAAATATTACTCTCTTTTCCATAAATGAGGTCATTTCATAGGTTTAGAGGGAAATTGAACTGTAGCCATTTTCCATGTTCTACTTTTGGAATTTTACAGTGACAAGGTGTTTGGAGGGAATGCTGTGGAACTAGTCATGAGTCATTTGTCCACAGAGATACTGCCATGGCTTCCACGGTCCTGGAAACTCTGTTTTCCCTACTTGTGGTTTGAGGCCCTGAAATCCTTCAGTGAAGCTTCCTCTGCTCCCACACACCTAGACATACCTGATAAATCATTTTCTTTCTGAAATCCTTCTCACTGTCAAGCCATGTGGAAGGTCTGTCCCATCTTTTTCCTCTCTTCCCTTTTGAATTTCTAACCTTCAGCCAAGGGGAGATCTCCTTCCGCGCTGTGTTTTTTACGAAGACATCTGGTCTGTTGTGGAGTTCTCTTCCTTCAGCTGTTGACCCATCTGCTCAAGTCCCCTCAAGTCTTAGCAGGGTGGAACAGAAAAGCCAAAGAGAGTTAGGTCTTCAGCTTTGATCACAGGAGCAAAGGAACAAGGAGGAAATAAAGGGTGAGAAAAGCCCCCCACAGCGATTAGCATTTCAGAATATTATCCTAACGTAATATCATACATTGAGTTGGGGAGATAAGCGCGTGGCTGTTATGAGGAAATGAAGCAGGAGTCTGGAGCAAGTGAGATCATGACTGGGTTAAGAAGTAGCTGGAGGCAGAGAAGGTGGGGTAGTCGAAAATCCTAGGCCTAATCAGACTCATGTTATCTCTAGACTTTTTAAATAGTTGTTTTTACAGGGACTGACTGACTTTAGATAAACAAGGACTTTCTTAAGGAGAGACATGACCACACCCAAGCTAGAGAACCGAAATGCGGTTGTGTCACCCTTTCATGATCATTTACATCAAATTGCCTGATTAACAGGGTCCATGATACAACTCATCAGTTTACCCAGAGCTGGCCCAACAGGAAATCAGCTACCCACCTGCCAAAAGCCTGGGTGGAAAAGGTAAATTCAGATACCACTGGAGAAATCTCCTACATTGCGTCTGGGTGACTGTTTCTTATCTGCATCTGTCTGACATACTTGTTCCTCATATTGCTTTCTACTTGTTCTGCTTCTGCCTAGCTCTTCTGAATTACCTAAAGTTGCAGCTCAGTGGTTCCATGTATCATTTCTTTTACTCACCAAAGGCGCAGATTCACCTAATGGGACCTACTTCAGCTTCTCCTTGTATTCAGTAGCTCAGGAATTCAGCATTTCTAGATCAGTGATCCTCAAACTTGAGTGTGCGTCAGAATTACCCGGAAGGCCTGTTCACACAGATTGGTAGGCTCCACCCCTGGAATTTCTGAGGCCGTGGGTCTGGGGAGAAACTTGAAAATGTTCATTTCTAACACATTCCCAGGCGATGCTGGTCTAGCAATGCCAGAGTACAAATGCTTACGTTTTGAAACACGACCCTTAATCTTGCTCTCCTAAAAGCAAAGTGTTTCAGTGACAAAGGGATCATTCCATTTTTTTCCAGCCTGTGTGCTTTGATACAAAGTCATTTGGGAGAATGTAAGAATTTTTCTCTAGATTCACTTTCAGGTGAGGCCTATACGGTACCATGTGAATTATTTTTTTACTACATATTTAGTAAGCACCTACTTTCTGTGGTACGTATTGTGAGTATATGAATATGAGACATACTGTGTCTTATATTAAGGAGATAATACTGTGTAATCAAAAGCATGAAACTTTTGGAGTCCCAAAGTCTAGGCGAAAGCCTGTCTCTGTTACAAGGGATGCTTTGTATGGCTTCCCAGGCTTTGCGTTGTAAAATTCAGGGCCACTGTATCATCTTTGCTCAGCTGGAGCTACATGTCTAAGAATTCTGTTCCTTGTACGATTCTGGTCAGGGTGGGTCCCAAGAGAAATTTATGCAAGATGGAAGCAGCAGCCATTAGACTCTAAGCCCCTGTAGGGCAACATGCAGTGTAGTAGCTTGTGCATATTATCACCGATCTCATGGCTCACCTCTGAGGCATGGGCCAAAGCCAGCCCGTAGCTCCACTTCAGCTTCTCTGAGACCTAGGCCAGGTCTAAGTATAGCCACAAGGTGAAAGGCGCTGGCTCCCGCGGCACATTGCCCACTTCACTGGGGTTGGGGGCAGCAAGACACAGATATGGGTTCCAATATGTCCCTGTGGTATCTATTTTTCCTTGGGTCTTTCAGTTTGTTCTTGCTTTCCCCCACTTTATATAATATTGTCTTAGCACTTGTAGCCCTGGTCACCTACAATTACTTTCATCCCACTCTAGAGCCACCAACTTCCCATAGACTCTTTCTCAGCTCTCACAATTATGTAAGACCTAATCTCTACCATAAATCCCTTATTCTACATCACTGTTAGTGGTTCTGTTTCTCTATCAAATCCTGAAAGGTAGAGGCACCATTTACATGATGCTCTTTGGGGTTTTGCAATGTGCAACCTGTACAATTATATTTGATAGCCTTGTTCTAATGCTTATGATCTAAATGACCTTGGTGAACCTGTGGAACTTCACTCAGTTTCAATTTGCTCATATGTAAATTGGGAATAGCACTAAGTAATTCAAAGTATTATTTTGAGGATTAAGTGAGCTAGCATATGCAAAATGCCCTGGCCATTCTAACTTAATATAATAATCCTAATCCTCACTGTTATTCTCTATACCATTATTGTGTTTCAGTTGCTACATATCACTTACCTCTCTCCAAACAGTCTTATTTATTTCTTTTTCACATGTTTATGACCTATGTTCCTCCACTAGGATATATACTGTATAAGGGAATGTGCTTTTTCTACCTTGTTTACTGTTGTAGTCCCATACTTGGCTCCAAAACATGCTTTGATACTCAATAATATGATGGATGGCTGGAGCAGAGAAAGTGGGGGGTATACATGGATGAATGACTGAATGAATTAATGAATAAAATGCCTAGAAGAGCGGCTAGTTCATGGTGCGAATTTGTAAACTAGTAATGGAAATGTGTCCACCATTAGCCACAATATCCAATAGATTGAGATATATGCCATAAAAATGGGAGCATATAATTTGAGAACACAGGGAAGTCAAATTTACTTAAGTAATAAACCAAAACTTTATGGACAAAAAGACATTTTTAATCTTACCCATCTTAAATTATGGGTAAAATTTTAACTGGAGAAGGTTAGGTAAGAGAGTAGGAGGAAAAAACTCAGATGTTTAGCAAAGCATAGGCTATGTTGGAATAGTAAATGGCCTTTTTGCCTAGAATATAAGGTTAGTAACAAGAAATTTGTAGAGGGTAAAAAGGATAAATTTGTAGAAGGGAAATGAGGACTAAATCATGGAAGCCTTTTAATTGCTCTCTAATTACTTAAAACTTTATTTTGTTGAACAGTATTTTGCTGAATGGGTGCCCCACAGAGCACTAGCACTAACTATTCAAGGTGCTCTAGGGGGCCAAAAAAAAAAAAGGGTGTTCCTGGTCAAGTACCATATCCGTTAACTTCCTGTTGGAGTATTACCAGTACATTAGCATATTTAAGGCTCCGTGAAGTCCTGCAGCCAAGAAACCTATTTAAGTTTTGTTAAACTGGTGGTTCCCATATTTATTTATGGAAAATTGTCCATGCAAAATGCACATGGATATTTAGTGGAATTAGCATCCAGTGGATACACTTTGAATACTCTACCAAGGTCCTGTGGTAGTTGTCGGGGAAATACAAGGCTGCATATTGTGCACTCCCTACCACAAGGAACGTAGTGCTGTGCAGTGAATAAAGCACAAGGTTTATGGCATGATTTAGAGTTGGAGAAAATATAATCAGAATAGGGCCATAGATATATTCATCTTGAGATGGTAGATAATAAACCTGAATGTTGGGAGAATAAATACAGAGAAACCAATTATGAAACTTCTATAATTATCCAAAAAGGAGGCAATACAAGGTCGGACTAGGGGTTAACAGTTGAATGTGCTCCTTCATCTCTTTCCCACACTCATGGAGATGTGGGTCAGTCTCAGCTAGAAATCCCATCAGATCCAGAGGCAGGATGGGGCTACACTGTGGGAAATTCTCAAGTTCTGAAGGCATTTGTCAGAAGGTCAGAGCTGGGAGAGTGAATGCAAACTGTGTGATCAAATAAGAGGCCTAGAAGAGAAGACCTCAGTGGAAGATGAGATGATGCAAAATAAGAAGTGGGTCGAGGAAATAGGACCAGGAGGAATGAGAAGTCACCGAGAGGGCAAGTGGGAGATGGTCTCAGGGAGCCCAGGAGATGTGCAGATGCCATGAGGACAGCAGTTCAGTTCTGTGGCCAAAGCCAGGTAAAATTTAAAGGTGCAAATAGTATGAAACAGGGTAAAGGCATTGGAAAGGGAGCATCCTTGTAATTTGGAGGCTGTTTGGATGGGCACAGGCACAACCTCATGATGAATATGGACTTTTGTCAGGTGGACTGATGGATAATTTGTATTCATTGCTCTTTTCCTTAGGGAAAGATAGAAATTTTGCTAAGTGGATATGGAAATGGAGTTGAATATGGAAAGTTGTCTGGGCTTTCTGACAGTGTAGAAACTAGGCCTCTGGGAAGAAAAGCAGCCCATTTCTCCATATTTAGTTAAGACCCCAGTGACTATATATACATGTCATCCATAAGCAAAGAACTTCAGCTTTCATTAATGGTGACTTCCTTGTATGTATTTTGTATATTTCTGAACCCGTAGATTCTGACTCAGTACTAGTATGGAGTATGAATTCAATAAATATTTGATGAGTGAATAAAAGAGGAAAGGAAGGAAAGAAGGGAAGGAAGGGGGAGGGTGAACCTGCTTAAGCTCAGAAAACATATAAAGATTATTTAACAACATGAGAGTCTCTGATTAAACCTAGGTACCTTATGAAAAAGCCTAATAACATGGACATGGTCCAACAAATTTTTTTCTGACTTTTTGAGGCATCATATCAAAACCAGTGTATCTCTCAGATGCCTTCTAATTCTTTACCTTTATCAATATAGTGTTAACAAAATGCAATTTGGTATTTGCATGAGTGAGTCAACTTTCAAAGACTATTGTCCTGTGTATATGTTGTGAATGGTAGGAACCATTTGAGCACGCACACTAAGGCATTTAGTGTTTATTTAGTTTCTATTTAGAAACACAAATAATCAGAAAATGGAGCAAAGTAGAGGGGGTGTTGTCATCTGATGAAGAGTGCTGAGAAGAAGATGGGTATTTGGATCTAAAATTAGTCCATATTTTTACAGTTCAAAATTTTTGTCTACATAGACACGATAAAGGTGTCTTTCCAGCAATCACATTTTTAAAGGAAAAAGAAAAGCAATTCTTATTTGACATTAACATTTGCTTAATGGATAGTGTCAGCTGACATGAAGAAATGTTGGCCAGGTACAGTTAGGGTAGACTGAATTTTTGGGGGGAGGCAGAGAAAAACTGGATTATTCTGGTATGAAACTCATTTAAATATCCATAATAAATAAAGTAATGAGATTTTCAGAGAATCACTTAAGCAGAAAAAAAATGGCATAAAGTTATTAAATCTAAAGCAGAATAAGGGTTCTTTAAAAGTTTTAGCTCTTAATGTTTTAAACAGTAATTTCATGTTTCTTTTCTGATAAAAAAGAAAAGAGCTATCTTTTCTGGTTTTGCGTGAAATCTAAATATTGTTTTGCTAATTGTACGAATTTACTGCTGAAATTTTAGTGTTGTGAATCAGCTTAGCATCACACATTAAATGGATATTGATCTAACATTAGAAATAAAAAACAATACCCATTAAATTAATCAATAAGGATTTAATTCCTGATGAACTCAGCAGCCTAAAGTGGGGTATTTGTTTGCTTTTCTCTTTTCCAAGCAAACTATTTCACGATTATAGGAAATAATCCAACATTTAAAAGATTATACTGGGGGAAAACAGCATTGGTGAAAGCTGCAGTTTGTAATTGCAAAGTTAATTATCTTCCCTAAACCATCAGTTGTCACTTAGAGAGACCAGATTCTTGCAGACTCTCCAGGGACTGCCTTTATTTCATTCCTAATGGCTTGGGACCCACCATTTTGCTGTCTCTGAACATTTGGTCACTGAATGCACCATTTATGGAGTATTGTTTAATTAAGGACAAATTAAGAGAACTGTGCACAGAATTTAATTTCATAGACTCTGTAAATTCTTTTAAAGAGGATACTAACTATAGGCATGATAAGTTTTCATTATCCATTGCTTCTATAAGGTATTGACAATTTATTGTTTGCAACAGTTCCAAGTTTTGTTTACTCTTCAGGGGATTTTGTTGGCACTGTACTTTTTGTGCTTCACAGAATCCTATGGAGGCATCCGATTCTTCATTAACCCCTTCAGTACTGAATCACCCAGCTACAGAAACCCACATACTTGAAAGGTTGCATTTGGTCTTTGTAAAGACTAGGGATTTATGGGAAGGGTTGAATGGGAACTGACATCATTAAAATATGTGCTTAATGTTCTAGATCTTGGGATATAAAATATCTCAAGTGGATAGTCATTCATTCTTTGTTTCATTTGACAAATATTTTCTGAGTGCCTGCTATGCATCAGAAAATATTCTAATGTAGAATGCACCATTTACTAGGAAGTAGAAGAGTTCTGAAATATTTTGGTTTCAAAATTTTTTAGAATAAATTATCACCAGACTCCCCACTGCTTCCTTTGAAAAGTCAAGTGCAAATAATAAGTTTGCCTACTGGCACTCTGATAGAATAATTTTGTGTTAGGTACAAAGTAAATCTTAGAGATTTTATTGTCCAAACCTCCGTATGTTACTGATGACAAACTAAGTCACAGAGAGGTTCTTTTACTTGTCCAAAGTCATTCAACACGTTAGTATCAAGTAGCAGATACTTGGATGCTCAAATATAAAATTATTGAAAAATATCATTATTTAAGAAATAGTTATGAATAGTCTCTAAATTAGATAGGTAAAAATATCTGTAATATTAGGACTACTGTATTTCCATGTAACAGAAGCTCACTCAAACTCTCCTAGGCCACTGGAACATTTATTATAAGGAAGTAAAAGCTTCAGAACAAACTGAAACCAGGAATTTGATCATCAGGATTCTTTACAGTCTTATAGTTGTGCCCCTCTGGGCATCTGCTTCATTCTTTTCTTCCTCTGCAGATGTTTTTAATTTTTTCTCCTGTCCACTTGGAAAACATGGCTACCAATAGCTCCTAGATTTACAGGTTATATTCTAGCAACTCAGAACATACACTCTCCTTCTGTTCTAATCCAAAATTCCCAGGAAGGCACTCATTGGAGAAACTTGAGACCAAGTAGCTTCCTGAATCAATCCATGATGACCAAATAGGAAAGATCTCTTGAAGACACTGCAATTAACTCTTTCTATGACAGAGGTTCAACTATAGATCAAGTAACTAATATGGAAATTGGTGGGGGTCGAAGTACAGTGGGGGTGGGGAGAGATCTGGGGGGGCGGCGCTGTGTATTAATTTTGAACCTGGATGGCTTTTGCTAAAATCATCTGAATTCTTATTCTAAAAACTGAAAATAATTCAAATTCCCGTCAGCAATACAACAACTAAATAAATTGTGTTTTTATATAATAAAATACTATATAACAGTAGAAAAGTAACAAAATGCAACTACACACAATAACATGTATACACTTCACAAACAAAATAATTTTGAGTGAAAAAAACCCACAAACCAAAAAAATGTATGATTCCATTTATGTAAAATTAAAAAGTAGACAAAGCTAGTGCTTAGTAATTCATACTTAAGTAGTAAAAAAAAAAAAAGCTATATAAAGCTATAAATAAAAGCAAGAAAAACTTTATTGAAAAATCAGGATCCTCTTTGGGGAAGAATGATAAAATGGTTACTGAGAGGGCCCATGAAGAGGGTTTTGGGGACTGGCCATGTTTTATGTCTTGAGCTAGAAGGAGTGACATGGGTATTCACTTTGTGAGAATTTGCTGAGCTGTATATTTATGTTCTATGTACTTTTCATATGGGAATTATG
The DNA here is from genome assembly GCF_009762305.2 of Zalophus californianus. Taxonomy (NCBI): domain Eukaryota; kingdom Metazoa; phylum Chordata; class Mammalia; order Carnivora; family Otariidae; genus Zalophus; species Zalophus californianus. The sequence goes on from NC_045595.1 coordinate 83,623,078, forward strand.
ATTCACAATATAAAATTAGCCAATATTTCTAAAAGGGGGTCTTGGCCCTGCACCCTCTTCCTAATTCAGAATTATCCCCCAAGAGTAAGAAGGATGACAGAACTCCCACAAAATTTTGTGGCTCTAAGGAGTAGAGGAGCCTTAGGTCCTGCTACTACTCTAGTTGTCAGGGTGATATCAAGTCTCATCAGAACACCTTCTTGTTACTGTAGATCAAGGGCATAGAGAAGGTGTGTGTGCACTGTTTGCCTACATGGACTGGTCTGAAAAGCCCTACAGAGGCCTCTTTTGCCACCTCTGGTCATAGGGAGTGGGCACCAAATGCTCTACACAACCCTTAGTCCCTAGGGTTCACTAGACCTGCAGACCCCTCTGGAATCCCCCAAGCCAAGGACTTTTTTTTTAGATTGAAGCGTACCCCTGCCTCCAGCTCTAAACTCTTCAGCGGATATAAGCTTTTGAAGAAAACACCCAGAAATTATACTGCAAGCATCCCTAGGCATCAAAGCACAGAACCTGGGATGCATTTGAATTGGGGGTAAGTAAAGAGAAAAATACAGGTAAAACAACAATAACAACAGAAAAATTGACATTAAAATTACAAATTTAATATCCACAAATGAGCCTTTTACATCTATTTACCATTTAAAGTAGTTAGAATTGGCTGATAGCAACAAAAAACTTAACATGATCATTGAAACAAGTAGAAAGTTACTTTTTTTAGCTTGTAATAAATCATGGAAGAAGACAGTTGCTAACATGGGTGCAGAGCAGTTGTACATTGTCAGGGCCAAGGACGCTTAAATATACTAACTTCTTTCATGTGGTCACAGTATGGCTGCTCCACGTTAACCATCACAACTTCATTCAAGGCGGCAAGAAGATGGGAGAAGTGGTGGGAGAGTGGCACCATCCCTTCTGTAAAAAAGGAAAATTTTCCCAAGACTCTTCCAGTGGCTATCTGCTTACAAAACTCATTGTTCAAAATCAAGCTCGCTCTTAAGTGAAAGAAAGTCTTGAGACATGAACATCTAATAGGGCTCATTGAATCTCTGTTGCCACAAAAGCAGAGTGAATTGGATGTGGAGTAGAAAACCAAGAGCGTCAACAGCATGGGTGTTGCATCTTATTATTTGTAAAAGTTTCACATCAAAGGAGGAAGGCATATATAACTGCAGAGTTACTAAAAAGTTGTTAAAGGCAACCCAGTCTAAACTATGTCAGAAGCAAGAGCCTACCTTATTTCTGACAAATCTTAGAAAGGCCCATGAGTTTAAATGGGGAGCCATATCCCTACTCAGAACCACAGTAAATTTCTTAATATGTGTTTTTTTTTTGTTTACTTTGTTTAAAGCATGTTTATATAATTTCTGTGTTTCCAAGGTAAAACTCGGATAGAGGAGGAAGAGTACATTTAAAAGCCCCTCAAATTCCCTCTGGCCCCATTTCCTAGTTTCACCTTCTAATAATCGCTCACAGCTTCCAGTATATAGAACCCTGAAGTGTTAACAGAATTACAATACATGAGTATCTCTTCGCTATTATAGCAACCAATTCTTAATTATTTTTCCCCAAACTGCATAAGTCTTTCTTTTACAGGAATAGTGCTATTTTTTTTAATAAAGTCAAAATCTGGACAGCAGCCCTTCATTCACCAGAAAAAGAAATAAATATCCCCATTAAAGAAAAAAGTGTGTGTGTGTATGTGTGTGTTTGTGTGTACACATATACACACATGAAGTGGGGCCAAGATAGATTTTATAAAAGACTGGATCACCTAACACAGTGTATAGGACTAAATCCTTGCAACTTGAATTCCTACCATAACAGAAAAAATGAGTATAAACATAGTAAATCAATAGGCAGGTAGACAGGTAGATAATACTCTGATATGTATGCTCAGATTTGCAGATGTGTACACTCAGACTTGCAGCCAGACAAAAGGGTTTTTTATTATCATATTTCATAAAGAATCCCCTAGCCATGAACGAACTGCTAAAATATTTAGATAAGACTGAGTGTATAAAGAAGGAGGGGAAGAAAGAGGAGGGTGTGACAGGGGAGAGAGGGAAGATGTGAAGGAGAAAGACTGAGGAGCTTAGGCATAAAATGTCATCTGAATCATAGCTAACATATTGCTCACCCAACACTAAGATGCTATAGAAAAATTATACCAAATCCAAAACCTGTCAAATGAGATTTAGCAACACAGTTCAGAAGTTATCCCCTATTGGGTAACTGTCTATAATCTTGCAACAAACCCCATAAGTGTTCACGGTAGTTATTCCATATGCTAAGGGTAGCATATCATTTCAGAGCTGTCAGTTTTAATTTCAGTTTTATTAATTTTACCATAAGCCTACACACGTATATTTCAGAAGGCGTATATCACAAAGATCGTAAACCCCCACAAAGAAGCTGGTGATAGTTATAGGTTATGTCACAAGTTTGATGGGAATTAGATTCTCAAGAGAATAGTAACAGAAGGTTTAATGTATATGTCAAAGCATGCATAGAGAAACTAGCCTCTCCACAAATTGGCAGTCAAGATATGTCCAAGTGATTAAAAATACTTTGGTGAGGTTTGTTTTGTTTTGTTTTTTTAATTAACGACACATCGTGTTACAAAACTGTAGACTTTCAGCAAACCTATGAGGTTGTGATGAAGGTTTATTTTTTAAAATAAGAAAACTTTTTTTATTTCTAAAAGCACTGCATCTTACATCAATATTTCTCAGTAACTTCATAATTTTTTTGAAAATTGGAATCAAATTTTTCATGGTGTATTAGCAGGCATCTTCAATCACTGATTGGCTGGTGTCTGTGGACTTTAAAACATGTATAAAATGAAACAGATACTGTGGTCAGTTAAAGATGGCTGCAAATTCTTTGCCATTCATCCCACTGAAAGATAGAATCTATTTCCCTCCCCCTTGAATCTGGGGTGACTTGGGGACTTGTTTTGTCCAGTGGAATGTGGTAGGAGTGACTCTAAATTGCATGGCTAAGTCTTAAGATTTGAGCCCTAAGAGTAATCTTAAACTAGTCTCACCAATGGAAACACAATCATGAAAAAATATTAAGTCTCAAATATGACCCACTGGTATCACATAAGAGTTTTGAACCCTAGGGCTTTCACCTTTACCTCTTAGCACATTCATGCTAGGGAGCCAGCTACCATGTAAGAAGTCCAACTACTCTTAGACCACCGTGTTGCAAGGAAGCCCACCTCACTTGGAAAGAGAAGCTACATGGAGGAGTATATGCAACACTACATGTTGCAGTGCCAGATATATAAACGAAACTTTCTTAGACCTTCCACCTCAGCTTCATCAGTAGCTGAATGCAGCTAAATGAACGACTCTAGTTGACACCCTGTAGCAGAAGTACTGCTCAGAAGAGCTCTGCCCAAATTCCAAACCCACAGGATGCCAAGAAATAATACATTGGTTTTGTCTTAAGCTACTGTGTCTTGAGGTGCTTTGTAGTGTGGCAGTAGATAACCTACACAGATTATGTGTATGGTATATGCGCATGTGTAAGTCTATATAATACATGCACATGCATATTTGCAATTTAAAGAGAAATGATGCAAAATAAAACCTGCAATAAGAGGGTACCTTTGTGTATTCTTAAAAAACAAATAAACATGTATATATTGGGAGATGGGCACAAGGTAGACAAGAAACACAAATGAGACACTTGTCACTATGTACCTTTAAAAATATTTTTAAACAATGTTACTGTACTTTAATTATTTAAAATTTTATTACTAAAATTTAAAAATATTTACTTAGGGGAAGCTGGGTGGCTCAGTCGGTTAAGCGTCGGCCTTCTGCTCAGGTCATGATCCCAGGGTCCTGGGTTTGAGCCCTGCATCTGGCTCCCTGCTCAGCGGGCAGCCTGCTTTTCCCTCTGCCTCTGCCCCCCACCCCCACCCCCCCCGCTCATGTGCTCTCTCTCTCGCTCTGCTCTCTCTCTCAAATAAATGAAATCTTTAAAAAAAAATTCAGGCAGAAAGAGACAGACAGAGACAGAGAGATAGAGAAGGAGAACGAGGTGGAGGGGAAGAGGGTTGTGATTTGAGCACTATTTATTTTTAATAAATTGACTCGCCAGGTAGTCCTCTACCAGGAATGGCAGCACTTTGGAAATACTTCTTCCAGGGAATATATTTTGAGCAGCCCGGATGCTAGCCCTAAAAGAAGTCTTCACAGAGGCTCATCGGTGAAAATGCTACCATGAACGTGTATTAAATCTCAATTGATGTACCCTTTGGTTATTGTGACATAAGAATTTAGCCCTCTAGGGCCAGGAAAGGTAAACCTATTCATTTAGGTATAATGTTTGAACTGAACATCTTTGCTCAAAAGAAGCCTCAATTTACCTTGTAAGTAAACTCCATTTTTCAGTAAAGATTTAGTAAAGATTCCTAGAACTCATCTAAAATCTATAAAGTGTTCGTTTAATATTGAAATGACCCAAACAAGAAGCTTTTCTACAAAGTATACTTTAATAAGGGCTGCGTGTGTGTTGTATAGATGATTATAGTTATCTTTATTGAGTCTGATTTTTTAGTAAATATTTGTAATGTTAGCTTGAGTATCTCTTCAAAAAAAGAAAAGATGGCTTTTAACTGGCTTTTGTCAGAAATCATCTTGAACTTCTCAGTCATGAAAACTGAATGTGCTGTCTACCCTAGGATCTTCCCTATGCCTCACAAAAAGCACAGTATCATAACAATCAAGCATGCAGTTCAACTAATGAGCATTTTTGAATGAAGTGGGCAAAATAGCTCCTCAGTAAAATAAAGCCCAGTTTATTTTAATGATTACTGGGCTAATCGTTGAAGCAAATGAACAACCTGGTCAGAATACTCAATGAGTACTGCCTTGCAAAGTGGGATGTGAATATGACTCAGGAGGGCACGGGTCTCCCTGAATAAAACTTCATTCTCAGCATGGATTTACTGATTCACACCTGGTGAAAAATGATGCCTATATTCCCACCCAGATATTCCTGCATCCATATTTTGTCTTAATAATTATTTAACTATTATTTCAATATTCTAACTTTTTAGGGGATTTGAAAATTAAGAAGAAAATGTTTGAAGAAAATGCACCTTCCATAATAAACTGTCAAAAGAGAGAATGCACACACACATGCTGGCCAAAGTTTCAACAACCTGGTCTTCAAACGTGTGAAAAAGTTGTCATGGGGGTCACTACAAACTTGAAAGCATAAAAACTTGCGCCTGAAAACATACGGTTTGCTGAAATGAACATTTTATTTGAGGAGAGAATTACCAGAGTAGATTTAGTCTCACAGTAAGTATTTTGCCAAACTTCCTTTGAGACCAAACGTACCCTGCTATCTTTTTTGATTGTGCTTGCTGTCTTATGCCTCTTCCATCTTTATGGGAAGAAATTCACCAGCGCAGGTGCTACCCCTTTAAGCTTGGGCCCCAAGCTGAACACATGTAGAACAGATCTAAGACCAGCTCAGAGCAAGACACCAAACCCCGCTGGACCTATAGCTAGACCCACCCAGAGCCCAGCCTCCATATCCCAGCACCAGCTGACCTACAGACAGGTGAGAAATAAATGGTTCTGGTGTATTCTGAAGATTTTGGGAGAATAGGATAAGTGGATTTTTGAAGAGCATTTGCTAAATACTCTGTATTTACACTTTTGATTTCTGGGTCTACTTAAGCAAACACTGGACAGAGAGAGCATAAAGGGGAATTGATATAAGCATCTGACAAAAAAAATTCTGACCAGGATCATGTCAGAAGAGGGACAAATGAGTTCAGAAAAACAAGCAAAATAAATGAACAAATAGACCTAGTCCCATTATACCTCATTGATAGCTAAGACTATGATGTTGATCATAAAAATATAGTCACTTATATTTAATTACACTTTTTTTTTAAGATTTATTTATTTATTTGACAGAGAGAGACACAGCAAGAGAGGGAACACCAGCAGGGGGAGCGGGAGAGGGAGAGAGAAGCAGGCTTCCTGGTGAGCAGGGAGCCGGGTGCGGGGCTTGATCCCAGGACGCTGGGACCATGACCTGAGCCGAAGGCAGACGCCTAACGACTGAGCCACCCAGGCACCCCATATTTATATTATACTTCACCGAAAAAAATTTTTTTTCTCATATATATTAATTTTTGTCATGTGACCCCCACAACACGCAAATGAAGAAAACAGAGAAGACTTTTTTTTTTTAATCTTCATTTCGTAAATTAGACAGACAAAACTCAGAAAGGTTAAATGGCTCATCTGTTATCCCCCTGTGCAAACATCTGACTCTACGTCTTTTGTCTCCTAGGCCTGGCCTTTTCCACAACAATGCTTTTCATCTCACTTTTGTCAGGAAAAGAGAAAAGTAAAAATGAAGATCTTACCCCAATCTGGAATTCAATACAGCATCTTGCCTAAGAACCATAAAATGCTGTAAAACATTAGCAGTGCTTCTCGAAGGACCTTGTCTGTATGCTGCTTTAGGTTCATTTGGTTTCTTCTGTGGTACAGATGTGTCATCCAGGTCAATCACTCACCCTCCTTAGTGGTTGGCCTCCTACCTAATGTTACTGACTAAAGCGGAGTCCTAGCAATAGATGAAGTCAGAAATTGGACAAAAAGGCATGGTGTTGGCTCCTCTGTAATGGATTAAGCAGAAGCAAAATGCCAACAGTAATTAAAAATATATCTTGGTCCTGGGTTGATATTTAGCATCTTGTCCATTAGCTTACTGGCTTGAGAGTTCACAGCCTTTGTGGGCATACCATTTGAGGGTTTTGATTTGGGCATTGTGGTAAACTCCAAACATTTGTCAGCACTCACTGGGGCTATTAATAGAAAAATGTACAAAGTTATATTGTATTAGATTTTTTTGTTGTTGTTTTGGTGTATTTTTCCATGGAAGTAATAGAACCATTGCCTTTCTCATTTAAAAAAATATTCTATGCTGACATTCCATTGGCCAAACATACAATAAGGTGCTCGGTCAGTTTTAGCACTAGGTTGTTCTCTGAATAAAAGCCAAGTATTTTATTCTAAAAATAAATGTTCACCTACTATGTGCCAGGAATTATGATACAAGATTAAATAAAACAAGATTCCAAAAAATATTCCTTTGACTGGTTATTTGTTAGTTTTATGGTAAGAAAATAATTAAATCTCCCTAGTCTGCTTAAATAAATCAAGTCCATTTGCTTGATGATTAATTCTTTTCAAGATCACCTACTATGAGAAAATGTTCTAGAAGTTCATTCAGAGATTTTCTCCAATTAAAACTTAACTAAAACAGAAGATAAGATGTGGACAGATATAAACAAAGCTTTAGAAACAGTTTCTCTGCCCTGAGTCACCCCCTTCCCAGGTCTCCCAGTAAAGTATATTGCCTTTGTTCATCTGAGGGAGGTCTTTTGATCGTGTGGTTGTTAGTGTGACCTTCACAGAACCATTCTCCTTTCTATGGTCCCCTCCGGATTCTGCTGCAAAAACTGGATCTGCTGCAGATCCACACAAATATGGGCAGAGGTTCTCTTTACTCCGCTCGTGGGACTTTTTCTTGGGCTCCTCAGACAGTCTTTCAGATACCCTGAGTTTCCCAAGTTTCTCTGGATTCGTTGGCTCATAGTCCCTTATTCCATCTTCAAAGCCAGCATTAACTGTTCAAGTCCTTCTCACATCAAATCACTCTGATGTTGTCTGCTGCCTCTTTTGTTTTTATGGGCCCTTGTGATTTCATTGGCTCATCCACATAATCCAGGATAATTTCTCTGTCTCAAGGTCTTTAACTTAATCACATCAGCAAAGTCCCTTTGCCACGGGTTCCCAGGATTAGAACATGGACATCTTTGGGAGCATGGGGCATTATTCTGCCTACTACACACGTACCACACATACACATATAGTCTAGCTAAAGACTGTATAAACACACCCTAATTGAAATGGTATCTGATTCAACTCCCCCATTCCTTCAAGCCCTCAAAGGCTAAAAAGCGTACAATCCTATGTTTTTCAGAATGATTGTATGTTTCAATCACCCTCTCCCCAAACAATATAACTAGGTCACTTTCTACATAAACAGAAATCACCATTTATTTATTTTTAATTTTTTATGGTTATGTTAATCACCATATATTACATCATTAGTTTTTGATGTACTGTTCCATGATTCATTGTTTGTGCATAACACCCGGTGCTCCACGCAGAATGTGCCCTCTTTAATACCCATCACCAGGCTAACCCATCCCCCTACCTTCCTCCCCTCTAGAACCCTCAGTTTGTTTTTCAGAGTCCATCGTCTCTCATGGTTCGTCTCCCCGTCCGACTTACTCCCCTTCATTCTTCCCCTCCTGCTATCATCTTCTTTTTCTTTTTTCTTAACATATGTTGCATTATTTGTTTCAGAAGTACAGATCTGTGATTCAACAGTCTTGCACAATTCACAGCACTCACCATAGCACATACCCTCCCCAATGTCTATCACCCAGCCACCCGATCCCTCCCAACCCCACCACTCCAGCAACTCTCAGTTTGTTTCCTGAGATTAAGAATTCCTCATATCAGTGAGGTCATATGATACATGTCATTCTCTGATTGACTTATTTCACTCAGCATAACACCCTCCAGTTCCATCCACGTCATTGCAAATGGCAAGATCTCCTTCCTTTTGATGGCTGCATAATATTCCATTGTTTATATATACCACATCTTCTTTATCCATTCATCTGTTGATGGACATCTTGGCTCTTTCCACAGTTTGGCTATTGTGGACATTGCTGCTATAAACATTGGAGTGCACGTACCCCTTCGGATCCCCACATTTGTATCTTTGGGGTAAATACCCAGTAGTGCAATTGCTGGATCGTATGGTAGCTCTATTTTCAACTCTTTGAGGAACTTCCATGCTGTTTTCCAGAGTGGTTGCACCAGCTTGCATTCCCACCAACAGTGTAGGAGGGTTCCCCTTTCTCCACATCCCCGCCAACATCTGTCATTTCCTGACTTGTTAATTTTAGCCAATCTGACTGGTGTGAGGTGGTATCTCATTGAAGTTTTGATTTGGATTTCCTGATGCCAAGCGATGTTGAGCACTTTTTCATGTGTCTGTTGGCCATTTGGATGTCTTCTTTGGAAAAATGTCTGTTCATGTCTTCTGCCCATTTCTTGATTGGATTATTTGTTTTTTGGGTGTTGACTTTGATAAGTTCTTTATAGATTTTGGATACTAGCCCTTTATCTGATATATCATTTGCAAATATTTTCTCCCATTCTGTCGGTCGTCTTTTGGTTTTGTGGACTGTTTCTTTTGTTGTGCAAAAGCTTTTTATCTTGATGAAATCCCAATAGTTCATTTTTGCCCTTGCTTCCCTTGCCTTTGGCGATGTTTCTAGGAAGAAGTTGCTGCAGCTGAGGTCGAAGAGGTTGCTGCCTGTGTTCTCCTTTAGGATTTTGATGGACTCCTGTCTCACGTTTAGGTCTTTCAACCATTTGGAGTCTATTTTTGTCTGTGGTGTAAGGAAATGGTCCAGGTTCATTCTTCTGCATGTGGCTGTCCAATTTTCCCAACACCATTTGTTGAAGAGACTGTCTTTTTGCCATTGGACATTCTTTCCTGCTTTGTCAAAGATGAGTTGACCATAGAGTTGAGGGTCCATTTCTGGGCTCTCGATTCTGTTCCATTGATCTATGTGTCTGTTTTTGTGCCAGTACCATACTGTCTTGATGATGACAGCTTTGTAATAGAGCTGGAAGTCCGGAATTGTGATGCCGCCAGCTTTGCTTTTCTTTTTGAATATTCCTCTGGCTATTCGGGGTCTCTTCTGGTTCCATACAAATTTTAGGATTCTTTGTTCCATTTCTTTGAAAAAGGTGGATGGTATTTTGATGGGGATTGCATTGAATGTGTAGATTGCTCTAGGTAGCATTGACATCTTCACAATGTTTATTCTTCCAATCCATGAGCATGGAACGTTTTTCCATTTCTTTGTGTTTTCTTCAATTTCTTTCATGAGTATTTTATAGTTTTCTGAGTACAGATCCTTTGCTCTTTGGTTAAATTTATTCCTAGGTACTTTATGGTTTTGGGTGCAATTGTAAATGGGATCGACTCCTTGATTTGTCTCTCTTCTGTCTTGTTGTTGGTGTATAGGAATGCCACTGATTTCTGTGCATTGATTTTATAGCCTGCTACTTGACTGAATTCCTGTATGAGTTCTAGCAGCTTTGGGGTGGAGTCTTTTGGGTTTTCCACATAAAGTATCCTATCATCTGCAAAGAGTGAGAGTTTGACTTCCTCTTTGCTGATTTGGATGCCTTTGATTTCTTTTTGTTGTCTGATTGCTGTGGCTAGGACTTCTAATACTATGTGGAATAGCAGTGGTGATAGTGGACATCCCTGCCACGTTCCTGACCTTAGGGGAAAAGCTCTCAGCTTTTCCCCATTGAGAATGATATTCACTGTAGGTTTTTCATAGATGGCTTTTATGATATTGAGGTATGTACCCTCTATCCCTATACTCTGAAGAGTTTTGATCAAGAAAGGATGCTGTCCTTTGTCAAATGCTTTTTCTGCATCTATTGAGAGGATCATATGATTCTTGTTCTTTCTTTTGTTAATGTATTGTATCACGTTGATTGATTTGCGGATGTTGAACCAGCCTTGCAGCCCAGGGATAAATCCCTCTTGGTCGTGGTGAATAATCCTTTTAATGTACTGTTGGATCCTATTGGCTAGTATTTTGGTGAGAATTTTTGCATCCATGTTCATCAAGGATATTGGTCTGTAATTCTCCTTTTTGATGGGGTCTTTGTCTGGTTTGGGGATCAAGGTAATGCTGGCCTCATAAAATGAGTTTGGAAGTTTTCCTTCCATTTCTATTTTTTGGAACAGTTTCAGGAGAATGGGTATTAATTCTTCTTTAAATGTCTCATAGAATTCCCCTGAGAAGCCGTCTGGCCCTGGGCTTTTGTTTGTTGGGAGATTTTTGATGACTGCTTCAATTTCCTTAGTGGTTATAGGTCTGTTCAGGTTTTCTGTTTCTTCCTGGTTCAATTTTGGTAGTTGATACATCTCTAGGAATGCACCCATTTCTTCCAGGTTATCTAATTTGCTGGCATAGAGTTGCTCATAATATGTTCTTATAATTGTTTGTATTTCTTTGGTGTTGGTTGTGATCTCTCCTCTTTCATTCATGCTTTTGTTGATTTGGGTCCTTTCTCTTTTCTTTTTGATAAGTCTGGCTAGGGGTTTATCAATCTTGTTAATTCTTTCAAAGAACCAGCTCCTAGTTTCGTTGATCTGTTCTACTGTTCTTTTGGTTTCTAGTTCATTGATTTCTGCTCTGATCTTTATTATTTCTCTTCTCCTGCTGGGTTTAGGCTTTATTTGCTGTTCTTTCTGCAGCTCCTTTAGGT